>NC_133903.1:10565625-10866191 GCF_964199755.1 Larus michahellis | reverse complement strand
AGGAGAAATGACTAGATCGGTTTCAATGCCTCTAAACATCAAGGGGAAAGATCCAGGAGGAGGAGAGCATGTGAATTTCTCAGTCCACTTCACAGGTGGATTAAATTCTTCCTAGAACTACTGGCCTGCAACAGAACTGGTTGTGCTCTTTTTTTTTTCTCTGCATCTGCCACGAAGTACCGTCGTTTCTCTGGTGTCAGAAACAACTTTCATTGTGAGGTGGTGTGAGGAATCCTACCTCTTTTAAAATTTACATGCTCTCTTGAGCTCAGTGACTGAATTTTTAAAGCCAGATCATTTTCTTGCAAGCATATGTCAGCGGCTTTGGCATGGACCGTACACGACAGGGTTCCTCCCAGGAGGCATCTGCTCCTCTCTTCTGAGTGCCTGTTTTCCTCAGTCTTTACCTCTAAATTATGTTTCAAAGTGGGAGTTCACCATATAAACACTGTTGCCCCTGTCTTAATTATGATCTTTTGGGAGTACACTGACCATTTGTTAAATCAAAGCATCTTGAATCATCCTTGTTGCCTGCCAAACAGAGGCAGTGCATTTGCTACCAGTGCTGTTCTTTGCACCCAGCTCAGATGGGCAACCCAAAAATGAGCTCAAAAGCAGGTCCCATTGCACAGTTCTGATCAGCCCAACAGCAGGACTTTATCTACTTCTCATAAATGTTTTCCTCCTAAGAAACTCCTTGGCTTTCCCAGAGCAAAAGGGTCCACTAGGCTTACAGTCTTGCTCTGTTAAAAACACCACTCTTAAATTGTTTGGCATAGTTTATTCTTCCCTCATTTCTTGCCAGGCATTGTTTTAGGAACTCAGAACAGGATGTAAAGCACATAAGCTCACATATATAGTACTCAGCTATGATAAAGTTTTTGTAACACGTGAGCTACTCCTCCGTGACTCCATTTCCTTCACCTTAAATGAAAATTATCCTAGTTAGAATAGGTTTGCAAATTAGGATAAGGTGAGACTAGAAAGTTGGCCCTACTGTTGTGGGGTGACCTGTAGTGTAGCCAGGAGTCTTGTACGATTGGGTATAACTGGGAAAAATCAGTTTAAAAACTGTATTTTTTTGTTGAAAAGTTGAAAGCTTTCTATATTAATATGAAGATCTAAGGCTTAGCTTAATACCACTTTTGGAAACATCTAAAAAGTAACAGCAGAGTTTATTTTCAGCATTTGTTTCAGTAAGCAATGAACCACAAAAATTGCCCGTTCACACATCTCTTAATCTGGCTATGCTGGCACTGCGGGAAGCCTCTGTGCACAGAGCAGTCAATGAGGTGCTCTAAATCACATTAGGGTTTGGCAGGCTTCATCCTGCGGTACGACATGTGCAAAGATAATGAAAATCTTTGTCCTAGATGAGTTGTACCCCACTAGAAACCCATCTGGGAAGCCAGCCCCCTGATCCTACTAATTTACTTATAAAAAAATTCCCCAAAGAGACTGCGCTGGTTGAGCACCAAGCTCCACCCCGGGTTTAAAGCTACACAAGATATCTGTATGGGAGAAGGGCCAGGTAGCACCGCTTGCCAGCTCCAGCCTTTGTGATTTAGCGAGCTGGGAAAGAAAAGAGTTTAGCTCTCTCGTGGAGGAGTCTTTTGACTAATGGGACTTCGCAGTTTGGAGGATGTTCTGGACGACACTGCTTCTTGACATGTGTTGGGGGAGAAAGTGGGCTGAGGTCCCATGGACGGGTGAGGCCCTGGAGAGTTTGCCCAAAAAGAAAGAGGGGAGGAATGGGAAAAGGGCAGGATGGTCACTGCCTCACCCAATATTTTGTCTGTTGCCGTATGAAATTAAGTGGAATAAACACCCTGCTACCATATGTTTTTATAGAAGCTACTCAAACTAAATGCATGCATAAAAAAAGTAAAAGGAAAATAAAAAGTATTTGATTATATGTACAAATCAAGTGTCTAACGTGCATTTGTTTTCACAGGCTTCACATTACCCCAGACACTCAGAATTTTGATCAGATTATTTTTCTTATTAATTTAAGGTGATTTTTGTTTAACTGAAACTTGTGCAGTGTCCTTTTAGCCATATCTGCTTTCTAGAAAATATTCTACGTACTCTTTTCAGGAAGTGGCTAAAATATGAGAATCCCAAGATCAGACAGGTTTTAGAGATCTTTAAAACACTCATGTACTTAGCTATGCAAATAAGCACCTGTGGAATTTTTAGTAAAAACCTTTTGAAAACTTCAGGAGAATCCACTTGTATCTTTAGAAATCAAACAACTTAAAGGACAGAAGTCTCCTTTGAGGGCTGGTGCCTCTACTTTCATTGGAAGAAGCTTGAAAAGCCTGTTCACTGGCTATTGCTTAGTCCAGTTCACACTTAATTGCTTATGCACTGTGGTTGCTCAGGTCTCTGAGTAACTGGACAGATTTCTTGGGATTTTTCCTTCAGCAACATCTAATGTGCTGGTCAATACAGACCAGCATGGTCTTTGCAAGAGTGAATACAGAATATTTCATGGCCAACTCAGATGTCAAAGAAGAGAGATGGCATCAGGGGAGGCCTAAGGGCAGGCAGGAATTTTGGGGAATCCCAATAGTCAGGCAGCGCAGCAAAGGCTGCCCAGAACAGTACAGCGACCAAAACACAAGGATGGAAAACCCTTAACTGCCTTAATTTTCAGGCACATAAATTAATAAGATTTCATACCCTGAGTGCAATATTATATATTGTATATTTATTATATATATTATGTTACATTATCATAGAATCATAGAATAGTTTGTGTTGGAAGGGACATTTAAAGGTCATCTAGTCCAACCCCCTTCAATAAACAGGGACATTTTCACCTAGATCAGGTTGCTCAGAGCCCCGTCCAACCTGACCTTGAATGTTTCCAGGGGTGGGGCATCTACCACCTCTCTGGGCAAGCCTGGGCCGGTGTTTCACCACCCTAATTGTAAAAAATTTCTTCCTTCTGCCTAGTCTAAATCTACCCACTTTTAGTTTAAAACCGTTACCCCTTGTCCTTTCACAATAGGCCCTGCTAAAAAGTTTGTTCCCATCTTTCTTATATATCCCATCTTCCCTTTAAGTACTGAAAGACAGCAGAGCAGTAAGGTCTCCCCAAAGCCTTCTCTTCTCCAGGCTGAACAACGCCAACTCTCTCATCCTGTCCTCATAGCAGACGTGCTCCAGCCCTCAAATCATTTTCGTGGCCCTCCTCTGGATTCACTCCAACAAGTCCACGACATTTTTATATTTTATATAAGAATCCTTACAGCTACGTTTTTTACAATTTAGGTACTAGGCCTTGGCAAGTTTGATTCTGTAGCTATTTAAAGGAAAGATCCCAGCTGATCAATGCCATGAAGTCTTCAGTCGTTGTTATGTATTTTAGGCAAAGAGATAATTTCTTACAATTTTCAGCAATTCTATAGAATAATGCAAATTGCTTCTACTTCACAGCTGGCCAGCTGAAAGCCAAGTGAACTTTCTTCTTTCTGTACAGCCAAATAAGGCCAACAAGGATGATAAACCAGTAGTGGTTAAAGTTGTGTACATTGGTTTTAGCTTGACTAATCTTTTTGTTTTAAAAGACTTGTGTGAGGACTGTTTTAGGCTATGATGCCCATCCAACACACAGCAGTTATTGTAAACATCTCGATGAATCACTTACCGTGACTGTTTGCAAAATGGGAAAGACATTTCATTCTCATGTTTTCAGCTGAGCTGGCCAGGTGATAGAAAAAGTATTTTAATATACGGTAGCTGTCAGAAGTGGATCCTTTAATGGATTTTCATGAACAAAAAGGCATAGATTTGGAAAAGAAAGTCCCTTTCTCAAAAATCCTAATATTCCAAAGTTAAAAGAAGATCTGAAGATTTACTAATGGAAAAATAAACTAAAGTACAGGAATAGAAGGAGGAAATGCATATTGTAAATTAGTCTTCATAACCATGACATGTTTCATCCTGGGAAGAATGTGATGGTCAATTTTTATTTCATCATTGCAGCAATTTTAGATTTCTTTTTAGGATTAATACATTTTTAGACAGATTCTTGACTGATATATTTATATGTAATGAAAATCTTGTTACAACAGAGGTTAGAGCTATGCTAGCCCTTATAGTACTAGATATAGTATGTAATTGTTACTTTTTCTAAGGTGATAATTTTTTTCCTGTCAGCAGTGGCACTCACAAGTAACTGTATGGCTGGTGATCAGTAGCAGTGCTTTTTAAAAACTAGTGTGAATATATATTCAATCAGTCAGTAGCCACATTTTCACAGATAACCTAAAAACCCGTTCAGGTTGGAACTATTTGTATTTACAATACTTGACAGACTACAGCATCACTGCATGAACCTGCTATAAATAATATGCGTGCCATCTTCTGCAAACAATAATTAGTATTTACTAATCTAGATGTTGTCAAATAGGAGATCCCTGTCCAATTCAACAGTCTGAGTGTTTCGCCAAATAGGTAGGAATGATAAACCAATGGGATTTAGTGGAGTAGCAAGTTGTGCACAGCAAAGCTTTTCACAATAAAATCACTGCCTGACCCATGATACAACAGCTGACACCCCCCCTCCGCTGGTGCTGCCTAACCGCTGGCAGGTCAAAACTCAAGGAGGAGGCCTTCAGCGAGCCAGGATACAGAAAAATCAGAAGATTCCAAACAGGGCTGGCTTAGCTGGTATTTCACTATTGCCTAAACCGATTACTTTGAGACTGCAGAAAGGTCGAACCCGCGAGGTGCTGCTGAGCCCTCTTAACCAACACACCCCTGCCTCGTGCTCTGGCTCCAGGGGTGCCCACTGCTGGCAGGGTAGTACCAAACCTTCCCCGTTCTAGCTACAGTATGGGCAAACAGCACAAACCCACAGCCTGAACATGAAGGATCACACTTTTCTGCAATGACAGCTAAATTAGGAAGTTGTGGTGAGCCACCAACAGCAGAAAATGAAAAGCAGTTCAGTAAATATCCAGGATGCTCTGTGTTCCTCAGTTTTCTCTAGGAACCTTTTAAAATCCCTTGTTCTATCTACATGCACAGTTTGACAACCACACTCCCCAATTGTTCACTCTTAAATCTCTAAATTCAGCAAGTCAATTTAAAGAAATTAGTTTATGCATTAAAGACTTCCTACAACACTAATTCCTGCTTTTTATTTTATCAACAGGTGAATCTACTGGAGTAGATTTAGGATTGGAGTTCAAGCTTACTGAAGGTGAGGAGAATATGTCCGTTCCATCAGAATTTGAATCAATTTTGAATAAAGAAAGACATAGTAATCTTGAGATATTCTAAAATAGATTATTTTACTTACGTGCACAGGATAGACTGGTCTTCTCGATCTGTGAATAAAGAAATAAAATCCATTAATTGGAGAAAATGGCTGTCCTGACAGAAGCACTTATATTTACAAGGATTTACATTGAACAGCCTAGACCTTCCAAAATCTGTCAATCCATGATTAGTCAAAAGTACTGGGTTCACATCTTATTTAATTTGCCTTTGCATTTAAATAACCATCTCTAATGGAAATATTTTGTACAAAAATGAACAAAAGGTTAAGAGTTCAAAAATATTTTTTGTAAATTCCATTAGAGATGAACTGTAATGAGGACAGCAAAAAGATCAGGCTCTCTATAAGAAGATTATAACTGAAAATTTCAAACCTTAAACTCAAGTTTTTACTATGCTTACGAAGTATGGCTAGCAGCCCACTTGGGACAAAGTCTGGACAGATAAGGCATCAAAAACTAAAATGTTTTAAGCTGGTCATGCAAAGCTTTGATTTTTGAAAGCAGAGCAGTTCAAATACCTGGATAATGTACTCTCTATTTCATTTCAGACTGAGAGATAACTTTTATGAAGAGGACAAGTAATTTCTTTAAGATTTCCTCCAAAGCATAAAATAAAACAAGATATTTCACGTATTTTAGAAGTGCATGTCAACAAGTACCTAAGTATTCCTCATGCTTTTTACTATGAACAGGACCATCAAAGACATTTTGGATCAAGATTTATAAAAAGGTGGGCCAAAATCTCCATTTCTTCTATGTGAGGCATGTGAGAGGTTTCTGTGCAGCAGAGTCCAGGATGCTGTAATGCTGCGGGAAGGTTTAGGATGACATCCCAGCTCCATAACCTGCTCTTGCGGCGTTCCTCCCTGCTTATGCTTTTACAGTCGGAGTTTCTCTTTACCTTCAGAACTTCTACACAGAATTTTCTACCAAAAGGCTGATCTCAGGCTAATATCTCTAGGATGTAATGAACAATGAACACCAACTGAAGTTTCATAATGTGTTCCACGATGCTAAACTGTTTTGTAAAGCTCCATTGAGGCAAGACTTCTACAAAGGTCTGTGGTAATGGGAGGCTTTACAATTTGCCTCTATGTAAAGATGCACGACTAGCATCTTTGCTGTGATCGGTTCTGAAGTAGAACAATTTTTTTCACTGTGGAATGGTCAAACATTGGGACAGGTTGCCTAGAGAGATGTGGTATCTCCACCCGTGGAGCTATTGGGAAGCAGACTTGAACAAGGCTCTGGGCAACCTGCCCTGGTATTGAAGTTGTCCCTTCTTTGAGTGAGGCTGTCACAGACTGCCTTGTACAGACTGTAGAAAAATCTGACTTAGGAAAATTAATACATTTTTGGAAACTGTGCGTATTTTACAAACCTGAGACTTGAGGCAGATAATTAAGGCAGAAGCAAGTGTTTCTGTATGGTTTGGCATTATTTATCAAATGCAGAGCTAGCATTTGCACAGTGGAGCCTCTGGTCAGAGGTTAAGACATGAACTCCTCCCTCCTTTTATTCAATGCGTGGGGTGACTTGCAGGACTACCTGACTGATTGCTTGCCCCTATCGCTGACCCTGTATGTAATAAATACCATGAGATAAACAAGCTTTCTGTACTGTGTGAAGATAATGGAGATAAATTCGACCTATTAAGCTTACAAGCTGTAATTGCTGCCTGGACCACAGCCAGTCTAGGAAAAGCAGTAGAGGATTCTTCTATGGCTTGTATCGATATTAAACAACTGTTTTACTCCCAGTTCCTCAATAGCTATAGCATTAACTGCTTTATTGATCACTCACACAGCAAATGGTGCCACTTAACTGCTTTATTCAGTAAATTGGTGCAAAATGACTCATTGCATTTCTATTGCAGATATTTGGCAGCAATCAGCACAGCAGGACTCTTTCCACATAAACATCTGGGAGGAGAGGAGCTGTGAGCCGTGTTTATTTTTCACTGCAGGATACGAGCTAGGCTTTCTTTTAAGTTAAAAAAGTGAGAATACAGTAGAATTTTTGTTAAAAACACACTGTTGTGTAAATAGAAACCACGGGCATATACTGATATTGCATCACAAACCCATAAATACCATAAAGAAAATAAAAGTGACTCCTTGATACAGAGTTGCCAGTGGAATTTCTTAGCTCAGGGAACATAGAAAAAGTTGGTCTCCTCCAAGCCAAGTATTTTCTCACTACTCTCTGCTGCCCATTGCTGCCCTCCTTTTGCTCCCCAGCAAGTGAAAAACCCCTCCTGAAGGTATCTCGTAAACCAGCCCACCACAGAGGTTTGCATGAGTGTATGGGCAGCTTTGCTGAAATGTAAGAGCAGAAGGATTAGGAAGGTCAGAAGTTGCACCACGTGCCCTCTGGGATGGAGAACAGGCTGTGCGAGTCAAGCCTGAGTTACTGAATTTCTTTGGACTCGCTCAGCCCAGCCCTTCATGTAGGTACAGGGAACAAATCCTGCTGAAATGGGAGTAAGAAGGGAACATAGGGAATGGTGGGTCTTTGGTCCTGGAAGGACTCAAACTGTGAGGCAGGGACTGCTGGGTGGTTGCTGGCTCTCCAAGGATGCCTTCTGGTGAAGCAGAATTTTGTGATTCTGACTGACAGCAACTTGCTTGAGGGCTATTGGGGTTCTTGGAAGGAAAATAAAATTTCTTTATTTGCTTTCAGCTTTTTCTTGTATTCTGAAAGGCTTCCAGGATTGGACCTAAGTGATTTGCCCATCCTCTGCACATGAACAACCCTATGGCATTCTTCAAAACTTCTCTCTTTTTCACTGGGTTTATCCCCTTCTAACTTCCCTTGTGTTTGGCAGCCTTACGAAGTCTCAAAGCTCTCAGTCCTGCATTGCTGAACTGTGCAGCCTGTCCTGCAAAACCTCATGCTGCCAAACTGTCCTGTGCACATTTGTGGAGGGAGAATTCCAGATGCTACTCCATTTCCTTCAGCAGTTCTAACAAATTGCAAAGGCAAGGATGAAACATATCAGGAAACGTAATCCTATTCTGTTATGACTTGAGCTGCAGATACTGGTTTCATTTACTTTCAAGGGCTGTCCTGTTCAATTACTCCTATTTCTGTTCTGGAATATTCTATTCTATATAGAAAGGACTGTGCCCTGTTTTGGGTAGATCTATCAGATTAGAATGATTTGCACAAATAAAACTCCTTTGTCATAATTCCTGGTTCTTAAAAAGTAACAAAATATGTCTTCTAGATTCCAATATCTTTTTAATGCCTTTTTACAAAAATTGACACTACCTGGAAGACTATCATATTCACTCCCTGTATGTCTGTATTAGATATTTTGGACATTTTTTTGTTTTCTCCTCAAATTTTTAATAGCATTTGCATTCTAAACCCCACCAGCTTTCCTAAACATGCAGTTGACTTTTTTTTTCCTCTGGAATCTGCTTAGCTTTTTCACCAAACACCTCCACATTGCTTGCAAGAATCATATGCCCCTCTGTTCTTGATAGACCAGCTAGCTCTGCTTAATCACAAACAAAATCAGATGGTTTATCACAATGAAGCAGCAAGTTGGCAGCTTTACCATAAAAGGAAAAAAACAGACTGAAACCTTGTTCCAACACTCGCTTACTGCTTCTTTACATTTGTTAGTAACTACACTGCCTAAAGGGGACATTTCTGTACGGTCCTGCTAAGGACACAGTAAACAGATGGCTTTTCACAGCAGCCTCCTTTTCTAAGACCTTGGGAACTGCGTTTCCCTACCATACCTCCCACTAACTACCAGGTTGTTTGTTTTTCCATCTTTAACTCAAGCTTGCATAAAAATGGCTGTGCAGAAAATAGATAACCTTCTTGGATCTGGAGAAAGCTGTAATATATCTTCTCCATGACGATTTATTGCCAGAGAACTTAATAAAAGCCTAATCATTCACATGAAAACTTTATATCTATTACTACTGGTACATATCGTGACTTTTCACATTTGTATTATCACTTATTTGCTGTATGCAGGGAAGATGGCAGAAGGCAGCAGAATTACTCATCCGTACTGGACCGGTATCTCAGCTCCATCATCACTGGAAGCTGGCGGTGCTGCAGGAAGAAGTCATCCGCTCACTTCCAGCTCCTCTTCCCTGGCCTGCACTGCCATGTCCAGCATTCATACAGTCACTGTGCGCCGGCGGGGAGTGACCCACCTTAAAACTAATTCAGCAGAAAGCAATGGATGGTTTTCACCTGGAGCAGTTTTGCATCATGACTGCATGAAGACTGCTGCTGGCAGTGCAAGAGCTGGAATGGGGGTCGAGCCTCTTGTATGGCAGCTGTGCCACTGGGGAGCTACTTCATCCGAAACACAGGAGACAGAGGCGGGTGCAGAAGCATAGGGTGATTTTTTATGATGGCAGTCTCTAAGTGTAGTAGTAGTCAGCTGGCTTGTCTGTAAAGACAGCCAGTGGGGTAGCTGCTGGAGACAGATACACACACAAAATGCTCTTGGGGAATGCTACATTCTCTTAGTCTTTTAGATTAAAGAAAACTAAAGTGGATAAAGCTTATTCTTGTGCTGGCTTGAAATGAACCTCAGTGACTGTGCCTGGGCAACAATCAGGCTGCATCAGTGACATGGTAGATTCAACAAGACATGCAGCACCCTGGTTTGAACATGAAACGGCATGACTGTGAATTGTAAAAGGATTTTAGGTGCTCAGAAACACTTGAAACAAATGGAAATTTTATCTCTGCCCAGACAACATCTTTGTTAATTCCTGTGCCCTGCGAGGTGTCAGCTTTTCTGCATATTTGGAAGAAAGTCCAATTATCTGATTTCTGTTAACTGTGGCTAAGTGTTATTACCAGAACAACTTTGATGGGACTTAAACATCATCCCTAATGAATACATTAACCGAGTATGTCTCTAAGCAGAGGAGGAGTGTCCAGCATGCACAGCTCACGTTTTTTGATGGATTTTTGTGCCAACAGAGGAGAGGACAAGAATGTGAAGGGCTGTGATTCCCAGATGATGAACCTGCAATAGGACCAGCGATCTGTAGACATTGAAGCTTGATTCACTGAAGATAAAGGTTCCCTGAGACATCTGAACAAGCTGATTGCTCTTGGCCAAGTGGCCCTGGTCATGAAGTACCAGAACGTAATTCTTCAGTCTCATGAATCTAAGATATATTTTACTTTGGCAAGAAGAAACTATGCAAGTTTCCCAGATAAGGAGCAATACTGAAATTTTACAAGGAAAACATTCAGTGCCTTGATCCATGTTTATAAGTAAGAATTTTTGTTTATATTCCATTTCAAATACGCTTACAAAAAACTGTGAAGCTCTCTAGGTCTATACGTGTTGCCTGCACACACACACAATCATGCTGACACCCACTTTCACCACTCTAATGTGAATATAATTTGGCTGAATAACTGGAGTTATTTTGGGGTTTGGTTTAGTTTTATGCGCAAAATATGAGTACATTTTTACAAACAAAAGCACAGCTTTAAAACCAGCTGGGGCCCTCTTCAGAGATGGAGAGACTCCAAAATGGCATGTGCAAGTAAATAAGCAAGTAAAGCGTGGGTGTCCTGGGCTTGTGATGCAAGCTCTTGTGGGACCGCGCCCCAGCTGCCGTGCCAGCTGAGCGTGGTTAGGATGGGAGGCGATGGAAGAGCATTCTCTTAAAGGTTCAACTGACGATCTATTCCCTCCTCTTTCTACTTGCTCTCCCTCTCCTCTCTGCTGTCAAGAAGAATTCCTTGCAAAGGGGGCATGTGAATAACGAGGTGTAAAGCTTCCCCAAGTGTTGGTGGGGCCAGGAAATTATTATGAGCACCAAAAAAGTGAATAGAAAGAAGACACACTTTTGGCTGCCTCCTCCTCCCAGCACCCAGCCTAGTTTTGTGTTAAGCAGAAAACTCATGTACTATCAGGCCAAACCAATTCTCCTTTTTCAGCATAAGCTGTAGTATTATGTTTTGTCTCTTTCCTGCAGATAGCTTGTAGTCCTTTCCTAGTTGTTTTTCTCTGTCCCATTTTTAGGGACAAGTAGCAGTATTCTGCACAGCTGAATGAGAACACTGCTAATGACCTGCAGGAGCCAGAAGCTTCTTGCAGAGCTCCCCTGCAAGGCTTGCTGCATTTAAGGATCTGAAGAAAGCTAATGGCTCTGACTCCAGGGCCTGCTCAGGGCCCTGGACAGTGTTGGAAGCAGAGCACAGAGTTCAAGAGATGATCTGGAAGACAGATATGTGACTGTGGGTTAGTGGGATGAGCTTATGCCAAGTAAGTTTCTTAAAATTGTGGTTGCATCAAAAATGATATTTACTGAATCAGGTTATTTTAAAAGCACCTGCCCCCTCAGTCCTAAACATATTTTATATGCCTGTCTTCATTAATTACCCTGCTGTTACAGTACGAAGGAAGGTCTTTTTGCAGGGTGTCTTCTATTGTTTCTTTATTGATCCTCCTTCTCTGCTGCACTGTAGCTGCGCCTTCTGGGATGCACTCAAATAAAGGAATGGAAATAGCTCCAGAAAAGAAATGTCGTATAAGCCATAGGAAGAAAAAAAAGGTTGATATTGTAAAGCAGATACCTAGTTCTCTGGATTAGAGTTGAATTAACTGTATTTCAAACATTCCTATACCTGAAAATGTAAGATTCTAAAGTCAGAACCCTAAGTTATATTTTGGTAATGAACGTAAATAATCTCCAGGAGTTTAACAATAATAATCTTCATAAGTTCTAAGGTTTTTGTTATCTGGATTTTTTTTTAGCACTACAGTTAGTATATATGAGTACTCAGGACTTTTTTATTTTTGGGAAAAGACCTGTTTTGATGTCTTTGATATTAATCACCATTGGTGTGTGTGTGTGTATATATATATACACTTACATACGGCTTGTACCAAAATGACAGGGCTTTGGTTGGTGTTTTTACTCAGTAGTAGTCTGCCTGGGGTTGGGTAATTTAGGATGCCCAGAAGCCTATCTCATATACGATAATCTTTTTTTCATTGTGGGGGAGGACTTTGTCTAGTTTAAATCTTGGTTTAGAAAATAGCAATTAACTGTGATATGCCAAACTGACTACTTGTAATTTCTACTAAATCCATCAGGTTTTTATTTCAAGCAGGACAAGTACAGGAGTACTGCAGTCCTTGTGGTTACAATGTGCTGTGACCCTGGAGAAATATTGTGTAATTTCATTTGCATAGCCAGATGAAGTGCACGGTGGTTTTGAATGGGTTAGTTTCTCTGAAACAGTCACTATTCTATATACATATGTAAATATTACAAAGTAATCAATACCAGGTACTAATCTATCTAGGTGCTAAACTGAAATTTCAAGGTGCTGTTTATTGTTTTTACCAGTCAGATCTAAACCTCGTAAGCCTTAAATCCTTAAACTCCAAACTGGGAAGCCTAATCTTTAGGGTCAAGCCTGTGAACCTTGCTGAGCCATAGTTACCAGCCAGATTTTCTGCAGGATTGGGCCCCTAATGAGGGCGTTTAAATTTCAAAGTGTTTTGTAGAGTCCTGATTTCCTGGAGCATCTGAGGTTGCTGTGAGATGGCAACCTGCTGCATCCCTGTAGTCTGTAGGTGTTGCAGCCTCATACATTCATCCCTATAGCTTTTTAATCCCTAAATTATAATTTTTTTTCTTAGAGCAAACCCCCGTCAGTCAGTAGCGACCGCAGAAGGAGATGAGCACTGTGAATTTCAAAGGTTTTGTTTGCACCATTAGGAGCCTGACTGCTTTTGCATTGCTGCTCCTTACCTTTATTGTTAGAAAACAGAGCGCATCTCAACTCAGGGCTCCAAAGACTGTAATGAAAGTAGCCCCAAAACTTAATACTTGAGTTTGCTTTGCTAGGAGGGAGAAAGAGAGAGAGGAGCGACGCTGGCAGATCCAGCAATGCTAGCAGCTAACTTTGGAATAGTCTCCACTGGTGAAGAGGGAGCATTTTCCATGCCCGTATTTGCCAAAACTATTTGCTTGACTTTGAAACCTTCCCACATGCCTCGACACAGATGGGTAAAAGGATTGTTTTTCCTTTTTGAGTCACAGTGTTTGTGGACTGCCGTTCCTGCCAAAGAATTCCTCTGAATCTTCTAGAAAGCTCGTGTCGCCCTCCGTAACAGATCTTTTCTGGCTGCGCCTCTTGCAGGAGCACACGTGGAGTTATAAGGTGTTTTCTCCCATGTTACTGTGCAGTGATTTCTAAGAACTGCAGCATTAAACTTGCCTACCTTGCAGCATGCTCCTGTAGGCAGTGTCTGCAATAGCGTAGATGTGGGGTGGCATTTCATGCCTCTTCTTTCCTTTGTACATGTCAATAATCTTCTCTGAATAAATGGGCAGCTGTTTGTATGGGTTTATCACCACGCAGAAGAGACCTGAATAAGTCTGAAAGGAAATTCAAATAAAAACGAGAATTAATATCATGTCTGGGAAACACAGGCATCAGCTGCATTGAACTAACAGGTTTTTAGCAAATTACACTCTTTTGTATTCTGCCTACTGTAGCAAATGAAGCAGCGATTTCTGAATGTATGTGTGTGGGTGCAGTCTCCACATGCACAAATAATTATTTCTAATAAGCAAATTGCTCTACAGTATGTGAATTTAGCAATCTGTAGAAACAGCATGCTTTGATCTGATGTTACAGCTTCTTGACTTCAGTTATTTTCAGTATATGGTAAATCACCCTTATCTGTGATGATGTAACAACTGTAAGACTTCATAATATTTCTTCATAAGTGTATTTTCATACCAGAGGATGTCCTCTGCTCAGGCAGGTGTCAAACTTTGTAAACTGAAATCCTAGGTAAGATGCTTTAATTGATGTTAGAAGAAGGCTTTTTAAAAAAAGATTATATGTACACCATATAACAATAATGATTGAGGAGGGTCCTTGGCAAAAAATTACTCGAGTTCGAAATAGATGTCTTAACAGAATAGTCACATCTTCACTACATGACTATTTCTGTAAGAAATTTAAGGAAAAATGTGGTTTCTGTTTACAGTTTAATTAAGGTATTCACATAAAAAATATATACCTAAACAAACAAGAACATTGGCTACTAGCTGATAGCTGTTCATCTAGTTTGTTGGTTTTTTTTTAAATTGTCCTTTATTTTGGCAAGCTCCAGCTATTGAACTGGGAAGCAGGAATGATAGCATATCATAATAGGTGGTGACCCATATATCACAAATAGTTACTGAAAGTAAGTGATTTGCAAGAGTTTCCCCTTGCAAGGGGTTTTTTAAAAAAACAATTTAAACCCCCAAAATAAAAGATTACAAATTTATCAGATTATTATTGCAGGGGTATTGGGATATTTAAGTTGGCCTATGGCTATTAGTTTTAAAACCATGCCAGTTTAAAAAGCTGAAATAATGAAGTTACGTTCTTTCTGATTTAGGCATAAGTGGTTTTGGATTATTATTTTTTTTTATTGCCCTGCAGTGTGAATGGGTGCTTTGTGGTGTGCAGCTGCTGCTGTGCCTTAATCTCAGGGCTGTGCCCGAGGATGGCTCAAGCTGCCTCGGTTCCCCCATAGGAAGCACCGCCGCGCAGGGCTGTAAAATGGCATCTGGGAGGCTTGGCTCTGGGCACAGGGATTTCCCTTTCCTGACCATAATAGGAAATGCCACAACACGGTCTCAGCACAGCCTGAGCGCTTTATATGGTATTGAGCAAACACGACGAGAGCATCTACCAGCTTCCATCAGCGAGGAGCAGGTTGGGTGCTCCAGCCTGGGCAGGAGAATGTCTGGGGTGCTCTGGGTGGTGATGAGGACCTCTCCTACTGTTACAGGTTGTGACTGCGTTTCCATGGTCTCAAGTCAGATAACGAGAAAATCAAGCTCAATATCTTTGCCAGCTCTCAACATCCCCAAGCTAAAATCCTTGATGTGGAAGGTAGATAATTACTGTGCTGTTTTTTCATTGGCGCTGGAGTTCAGAATGAAGCTGTGCTAATTGTGTCAGATTGGACTTTAGTGCTGCAGGGACATACACTTGAAAAGTGGCAGGGTTTTATCCTAGAATGACTACCAGGGCCCATAAGGAAAGGATAGCAAGGCCTTTATTTTCAGTGGAAATGGATTTACTGTATCCACTCAACTAATCATTCCCAAGCAAGTAAATAAAATAATAGGACAGTAAATTCCCAGTTCAGGAAATTATTTAGGCTTCCCTTCCCTGAGACTTATAGGCATTTGTCTGATGGGCCACATGCAGGACTCCGCACAGCCAGGCATACAGTAACATACCTTTGAAGAACTAACTTTGAGCCACAAAAAGCAGGTTAATGAGGGAGGGCAAAAGCCTGAGCTGGAGAAGTTCAGGAATCCCTATTTCTAACTGGACTGTGACTGACACCCTCTCTCGCCTCAGGAAAGTTGACCAAGACCTCTTGGTTTCACTGACTGTAGTTGTAGGTATCTGCTTTGCAAGGATTTGGGGAAAACTGGTTAAGGTATGTGATGTTTTGAAGACAAGTGAGTCAGGTCGTTGAAACTGGTGGTTTTGAAGTTACTGTGCTTTAAATCATTCTCCTTGGGGCTTGGCCTGCCCAGAGAGAAGGACCCACGGCCATATCTCTCCCTAGAGATTAGGGAGACAGATATGGTTTGAGGTATCTTAGGGACAGTGTCCATAGGAGTGCTGAGTTTGCGTGTGTCCCTTGGACAGGCACCACCGATGGGTATTTAAGAGAGACTGGTGCAAATACACACAACTTCGTTGTAAATGCCTCAGTTTGCACAGAGGAGTCCCACCTCTGGTTCTAATATGCATATACAGTTTTCTGTATTTAAGAAAGCATCTTGCACTGTTAGCTGAAGACTGAAGTGGTAGTGCCTATGAGTACAGGCACAAGAAACTTGATTCTACTCTCAAATCCGCTACAGTTGCATTGCTATTTTATTGATGTTTATATAATCATTTTTGGTCTAATTTGTGTGTGGGCAAGGAAGATTCTGTTTGTTCTGAGCAATATGAAACATGAGTTAGTGGCAATGGACTTCTAGCCCTTCTTTCTTAGTTATCTGTGATGAAGAAAAAGGACAAGGTGTTTTTCCAGTGTACAGTTACTCTGAATTTCTGCACTGAAACTTTTTATTTAATAATATTTAATATAAATGCAAGGGGCAGATGATTTAATTTTTTTTTTGGTTGGTTGGTTTTTGGTTTGAATTTTTTTCAGCCAGGTTGACTTTTTTCTTTATCAGAATTGGGAATCCCCATTTGTGTCAGTGATGCTCTGGAGGGGAAAAGGTTAAGGTCACATTTTCTCTGTACGTGTGGGATTCCAATGTAGGCATTGCGTAGTGAAGCCAGGAGATGGTTGTTTACAGTTACTTTTGCAAGTGGATGAGAACAAACCCTCAAATTCTGTTTGGATGCCCCCTAATTATTTATTTTTTTTAAAGGTATGAGAGCATCTAGTAGGGTAGCACTGTGTAAGGCTGGACAACTTTAAGCAGTTGTTAGTTACTGAAAATACTATAATTTGTTGTAATACATGTCAAAATAATTTCTTTATAACTGTTAATTTACCACCATCTTAAAATCTAGTCCCTTGAGAAAGGAAACTTTATTTCAGATACACTTCCATCTTTGCCTCCATGAAAAATTCTTTGGTTTCTAATTGCATTATCCACTTCTTGAAATTAATTTCCTCTTCCTGTATGAAGTGAAAGTTCCACAAAAAAAATCCACAAAGTAAGCATATTTGGAATCCTGCAACATCTATGCAGAGTGTTGCTGAGAACAACAACAAAGAAATAAACCCCATGCATTTTATCCTATTATTCTTACAGTAATTAATTTTAGATCTTGCAACAATGCATAACTCTGTCAGACAAATTCCATTTTAGTAATGAATGCTGCACATAGGTCCATATGTTTACCTGCAAACTTAAAATCCAATAAACTCAAATACTGAAAAGATGGAAAGTCTAGCTTCTTTCAGGAATCTTGATGATGCCAATTTTAGTACATTCCTGAAGGAAACATGTTGAGCATAACTCTGAAGTTGTGCATAACAATTAAATAGTTTCTTTGTTGTACTGTATATAACTACCTTATTTTCTGCATCATTTCCTACTTTACTAATATGGGGGAATCCTAAATTGGAATGAGACCTCTAATCCTGCTTCTAAAACATTGTTACTTAAGCCCTGTACTTCCTTTCACTCTTCAGTGGTCTCTCATGCAAGTAAAACTTTCATAGATTGAAACTGTAGATTACTTTTCTGCAGCACAGCGTAGGGATGCTCCATGTAACGTCAAAGATAACAGCTAAATTGATGCAATAGAGTACAGGGTTATTAATGTCAAAATATGCTTGTTTTAATATATGTGCATAGACAGGATAATCTTGGCCCTAATTCATGTGAACATAGAGGATACTATAATTTGTCCAGGTTTGTCTTATCTGTAAGTTGACCAACAAGGGGCGGGGGGGATGACAGGGGATGGTGTGGGGAGTTTTAGTGGATGCATGACTTTGGTTCAGTAACACACTGGAGCATATGAGTACTCTCACTTGAATTCCAGTGGGTTTATTCATTTATTCAAACATAAGATTTTACTCAAGCACCCACCAAACCAGAACTTGTCAGCTGCCTTTCAGTGGGAGTTTTGCCTGAGAAAAGACTGCATGATTTGGCTTTTCCGTATGTTCTTTTTGGAAGTTACTGGAAACTTGTTCAGGTTTACATTGAAGTAATTCAAAAGTCCCCATTGATTTATTTTATTTCAAAGCAGCAGGACGGAGGTGTTGCTCAGCTATTGGAGAGTGCTTTCCAAGGCAATAATACCCTTTCAGAATTAGCAAGCTTTGGGGAAGAAACCTTCATGTGTCTTAATTTAGTTAAGTAAAGAAGCAATTATTAAAGAAGCAGGAGAGTCATTGGGAATAAAGTAACTAAATACAGTTTTAGTTTGTGATGCCATTACTGAGGGGTGAGTATTTGCCCGGCAGTGTTACGTGCAAGGACTGTATCCCCGGCAGTAGGTTGGATCCACCCCGTTTGTGACGGGACGTGGTAGCATGCAATAGGAAATGCCATGTGCATGTTTGATTCTACTTACATAAATTAAACCTGAGAAGTATCTCTCCCTTAGATTGTGCAGCACTGAAGCTTCATTGAGGCAAGTCAGCTCTGCCATGTCCTCCACTTTGGAGAACTTCGGAGGGTTCATCTTCTGGATGTCATCCTTGCTCAGTGTCACTTTCTTCCCATTTTCTGCCAGTTCAACTGTCACCTCATCCCCTTTCTCTTCCTTGATACTTGCTGCTTCAAATCCATGTTTCTCTGATGGAATCCAAACCAGTTTCTTCGCTGACCAGTCAGCCTGGGCAAGTGGGTTGTTAATGAAGTTTTTGTCCACAAAGAGGAATTTCTCATCATCACTCAGAGATTTTTGAGCCATTTTGACTCAGTGGACACCTGTTGAGGAAGCAAAATATTCTGCTTTAAAGAGAGGTAAATGTGGAGACATTCCAGGCAAAACACATCTGTCAAATCCGCCATGCAGTAGATCCAAAGCACTACAGGCCCTGTGTCATATCTCACATTTCCATGCAGATAGTTCTGGGTGCCAGCTTAGACACCTTAAAGCATCTGTGTTCAGATTCCCATACCTTTGTCACTGTCTGAAATTGCCTAAATCAAATGCTTCACGGCAATAAAACAAATGAGGAAACCCGGGCTTATTACTTTATTTTGTTCATGTTGTACTGGAACTCAGAGCGAAAAGTACGGCATAACTAATGTCTGTGCAATGAGACTGCCAGGACTGCACCAAGACTACCAGCTGAACAGCTTCCTGCAGCCTCATCTCTTGCCCATCACAAAGGTAATTGAATTCAGATACATAAAAAAAGCTTCTCATCACCCAAATACCATTTCGTGCATACTGAAATACCAGTGCAACAATGAAATAATTAATAGAACAGTTCCCAGGCTATGTTCCAGAAAGGACAGAAACAAACTTTTCTTGCAAAGGACTGTTTCCAATCACTCTAATACTATTTAATTTGGAGAAGAATAAGATTAAGAAAAGGCCAAAAGAAAAAAACCAGGAAAAAAAAAATTTGTTATCAGTACTGCTGGTGCAGTAATTTAGAGTTATCCCCTTTCCATGGTTCAGACAGTGGGAGCTAATAATTTATGAAGGGTAAATGTCTACCACATGAGAAAGAAGAAATAAAAACAAGCCTGGAAATTGCATCAGCTATTAGATACTCTGAACCATGATGCTCAAACTGTGAGGATGATGCATCTATGTCATGCAGTTGCACATGGATAAAACAGCATTGTGCAGTCGCACTTGGATAAAGCAGCCAGATGTGTCTGCTCCATAGGTGAGAGCAGTGGGAAGGTTTTGGCTGCTTTGCACCGTGTTTAGGAGGAAGGAGGCAGCTTCTTTCCTGCTCTGGCCATTGGAGGTTAAGATGTAGCTGCAAGAGCTTTGCTGATAATGCTGGAGCTTTCCTAAGTGTTCTGCTCCGACCTATGGGGCACACAGCTTTAAATGAGGAAAGGAGTACACAGAGGACTTCTTGTGGTTTGCTCCAGGGCAGGAAGAGAGTGGTGCTAATCAGGAAACCTGCCATGCAGTGGAGCAGAGAGGAGCTGGGGAGGAGCTACAGTGGGGAGCAGGGAAGAGTGCGTGCCCAAGAAAAACATCTCCAGGAGACAGAGCCTGTTTCATTTCCTTATTGAGACTGAATTTAATATTTACAGCATTCGAACAAACATGAATCGTGAGGGAGTTTGGAGAACTGACTGCTAAAGATGTCAGCAATCAACCCATAAGCAGAATGATATTTGTAAAGACCAAGCTCTGTGGTATGTAGCCAAATGGACACCCTGTGCTCTGGGAGTATCAGAGGTTGGTTTCGAAATATTTGTCCCTAAAGCCTTCCCACAGATTAATGTTTTTTTGCAAGGCCGGGCTGCATGAGGGGTCTGAGAGAGAAGCATGGATCATGCAGAAGGTGATACAAAGCTTAAAAACAAAACTGGGATTTTAGAGGCGCCTAAGAGAGTTAGATGATATCCCACTGAAATTCAGTGGAAATTAGATGCCCCGGCTTCTTAAAGTCCCTCGACAATTCTCTCACCCTAAAAACAAGGGCAGCCTTCCTCTAAATGTCCTCATTCTAGAGCCACCAGCCTTGCCTGGAAAACCTCAACAGGGAAATTCACCCAGGTCATCCACACACGTGCAGTGTGGGTGGTGGTGTGGGTGAATGGGAGGGAGACCCTAACAGCTTGGCTGTTCATCACCGCTGGCCTGTGCGCAGTGTTCCCCGCCGCTGGATCTCTGAGGGAGCTCTGTAGGATGTGGCCCTTTGCTCGCTCCCAGGGGATTCTTGGAAGAGAACTGCAAGAGGAAACTATTTGACCTCTGTGTGGATTAAGGCAGAAAATGTTCCCTCGTTGCCAAGAGGGCTGGTAGAGCTGCACAGTTCCAATAATGGAGATGGTATTCTCTCCAGCTGAGCTTTCCAGCTGGCGGCTGCAGGGTGAAGCCAGCTGAACAGGGGGATGAAGGGAGCGCTGCCCCATTGCCAGGGCTGTGGCTCCAGGAGCCAGGGGGGCAGCAGGAGCCTGCTATGGCCTGTCTCCCTACACTGCGGTAGCAATGGGCAAGGCACGTTCTCCGACCCACTGCCCCAGCAGCGTGGGAGGAACTGCTGTGGCAATGGAGTGGGAGGATTTCAGTCCATCTCAGGCCCAGAAGAGAGAGCTATATGGTCATCCTGAAGCATCAGAAAGGTTGGGTCATGCTGCCTGTGGCTAAGTGCCAAGAGACAGCACACTCAAATCAATAGGAATTTAGTATTGCTATCAGAAACACCGAAAATTAGACTGAACTGTAGAGCTGAGTTTCACAGAGTCAAGCCCTGCTACTTTAAGTCTGCCCGCAAATGGTGGTGGTGGAAATCAAACTGCCAAATCATCCTGACCAGCTACCTCAAAAACCCAACTGAAGATAAAACTGTTGGTCTGCTACAAGGCATGTCACCAGTGGGACAACCCTAAAGTTCTTTGCTGCTTTTTTTGCCCAAGGACGAAGGGAAAGTTCCTTTCCTTGTTACGTGTGGAGGCAAAAACATCTTCCACAGATTACAGTGTGAAACAGAGAGCTGGTCCGTCTGTATTCTACTAAGTTCTCCTTCCTGCACGTTAAAACTTTCTGTACTTTGTTATTTAAATACAGTCTTTTTGAAAGCAAGATGAGGTTGGAAGATGTAAGAGGTGTCATGAACTGCAGAGCTTGGAAATACAGGTTTTTGTCCTCTAGATGTAAGCACTGTGTTTGACTAGTTTAAACATAGTAAGAATAGGCCCCCTACAAGAAAAAGGGACTAGACAGTCTCAGATGGATCTCGTAACTCTGCTGAAACACAATGAGGAGAAAACATGGATTTGTGTAAAAAGAACTTTTCATGACTGATTCTCTAGAATCTGAGGGTAAAGTTTGGCTAGCAGCTAAGTACCACTGTAGCAAAAAAGGAAATGCAGTTATGAAGTTAGGAATATTAATAGTTTAATAGATTAATTAATATTAATTGATATGTATTAATATTGAAGGAAGGTTTCTGAATGGATGGGGTAGAAGATGGGCTCCGCAAACTCAACTGGGTTTGTCCTAGTGAGGTGCTATGCACTGAACTAATGAGCTGCTGAAGCTTTCTGATTAATAATTGGCAGTAAACCTTCTGGTCTGTCTCTGATCAAGACTGAACTGCACTCGTCCAGCATATGGTTGATATGCTGTAAATGGGCCAAGGAGAAAGATTCATTACTGCCCTGAGAAGGCAAGATTTACCCCTTAGCCAGTTCCTGGGTTTCATCTGTAGGGCTGGCTGAGAGAAATGGGAGACCAATATCTGTGCAAAAGGTAGTAAGAGGTTCTCATCCATTGATTTAGGTAGGTGATAGCCCAAATCACTACAAGAATAAATACCTTTATACTCAGAGGTGAGCTATCCTGAGAAAGGGAGGAGGAAAAGCAACCACAAAAATACTACTGATACGAAGTTTCTTGACTTAAAAATGTGCCATATTACACCAAAGTGGATCCATATATTATACTTCTCTAAAGCCCAAATGCGCACGTACACATGGGCATGCATGCGTCCACAGCTTTCTATTCCTCCTTCTGCTGTCCCACTGCAGATATATCTGGCTGATCTTCATGGCGTTTTCCCTTATCAGGTCAGTGACAAAAGTTAAGTGCTGTCTTTACAATCAGTTTATCCTGAGTATATTATTCCAAGGACAAAGTATAAATATCTCCAGGAAGTGCACTTTAATTAAAAGGTTATTGGCCCAGCAGAACTGCCTCCCGGGTCAGAGCTTCAAGGGACTGCTTTTCTCCTAATGAGAAGATAAAGGATGCTTTTCCCTTCCTCTGCAGGATGTGCATGTCAGTATAAAAGCTTATCACAGCCGTACAGGGAATAATTATCAGAACAGAGGAACTTATAGCCAAGTATGTGGATTGTTTTCAGAAACTAAGTCCTGCTATCATAAGTGGTTTCTGATGGAAGAGTGTAGCAGTAACCTGCTGCTTGACTCAAACTGCATTTCTTGGGCTCCGGTAGTTCTTGACTATGTTCTTTCCAGGTTCCTTATCTTCTACTTTTCCAGTACTTAACTGAATTACCCAACTAAGCATTGCTTGAAAAAAAGAGAAAATTTAGGGATGAATCCTAATCTTGTGATCTCTGGGAACTGGTTCCCCAGCACAGTTGGCTTTGTCAGGAGCACTGCTTACCGATCCCTCCTGGCCTTTTACCTCTTCCCCGCTGGTCACCAGGACCACCCCTCAAATGCTTACTCTCATCATGGATGTGTTCACCTGAACATGGAGGTATCATCACTACTAGTTTATGGTTGCTCAACCATGGAAGAAGGAAAGTTGGTATTTTAAGAACAAGCACTTTCAGTAACTTCACAGGGCTGTTCGGTGTTGGTTTGGCTTTTGGTTTGGGGTTGGGTTTTTTTTTTTGGTTGGTTTTTGTTTTGGTTTTGGCTTTTTATTTTATCTTAGTACATTCTCTATGTCCTTTAATCAAATTGTCTGTAAGTGCCTTGGTCTCCTATGAGGTTTTCTCATCTCTGTTAATGTTAGTTACTACATAACTATGATTAAACACTCGACAGCTCTTTTAATACTCCAAAGAAATTGGCCCAGGTTATTACCCATATTATAAACTGTAAAAATTAGAAAAGAAGGAAAAAAGACTTAAATTGCATCATGTGGGGATAGATTCCCTTTATCTGGAAAATACCAGCTTTCAATATTTCAAATAGCTCCGAATGTCATTCTGTTAAGTAAATCAGATTCTGCAATTAGAATTCATAAATCCATATTTTAACTGGACCTTGCACAAGTTGGAAAGCTGTCATCTCTATCTCTTGGCTTCTTCTAAAATTAACATACTTAAAAGAAAAGCCAAAAGATTTGCAACTAATAAGTCTCAGTGAATTATAAAGAGTCGGGATCCTCTGCATACATCTATGCATGCTACCATATATGGCGATGTTCTTCTCAATACTAGCTGTTCCACAAAAATGTAATGATAACAAATTCAAAACAAATACCTTTTAGGGACTAGAGTGTCAATTGCAAATGAGATAATAAAAATCATTGTTTACATCTAAGCGAATACAGCCAGAGGAGTATCATGTACTAAATTAAAGTGACTACTTAATTGAGCTCTTTGCTCTCTGGAGGTTCATAGTTTCAAGCCTCCGTGTTAGTGGCTTCAGGGAACTGTGAACTTTGGGAGTTCAGCAAGTCGGTCTGTGCAAGGCGTCTTGCTGCAAGCTGCAAAGCTTTGAGTGAAAGAGAAGGTGGGCTTGTTTAAAAAAACAGGTGCATTTTAGAAAAGATTTTATTGAGACTTAGATAATGACAAGCCTTCTCATTTCCCTTATATTTTCAATATCTCATATTGCTTCTTAATTATGCACACACATACACCTCTCAAATACATATCAATATTTATATATGTGTACATAGACACATACATATCTATGGATGCGTGTGTGAAAGAAGCCAGTGAACTTCTGGGACCGAAGCTGCTTTCTATACTGCCATCTACTGTCTTTTTAATTTACTCACAGTATTTTGTTAAAGTTAGAAGCTTGTTGCTCTATTTTCCCTTTAAAAAAAAAAAAGGCATGTCACATTTGAAATTACTTAAATTAGTGTAGTCCGGTGAATTATCAGATCAGTTTCCGTTAAACTTTATTCCCAGCACATTAAAAACACACATATGTAATACTAAGGCATTTTTGTAAAAATGCTTCAATTTCTTCTTCTATTTTTGAAGGATTTTCCCTGTTTAAAGTACAAGTAACTGTCAAGCTAACTATTTTATTTGGTTATACAGCATGGGAAGTGCAGTAAGTTCCTTTATTAGCACTGAAAAAGTAGAAATCATTAAAGATGATCAGCTGCTCAGGCTACCAGGTTTCTTCTTTGCTGAACACGCATGTGGCGCTCAATTGCAGCGGGGACCTGCCACCATCCGGCAGCGCACAGCACCTTGCGGGCTGTGCTGCTGCTGGCTCGGAGCGTAACCCGTGCTCTGCAGCCAGCCTCTTTAAGGCTCAATTCAGCAATGACAGTGTTAGAAGTGACTCAGGAACAAGCTAGAATGTCTGTGCATGCTCTCAAATGTGCATGGTTTCTCATGCATTTTAAACAGAACCCAATCAGTAATACACAAATCAGGATAAACCGTTTGAGTGTGTCTGATAGGTCTATTTCTAATTCATATGCACTACCTACGGGTTAATTCACCGTGTTTGCAAAGTAGCGTAATAGTTAGCTTGCCAAACGGCTCCATCCCAAAGCGTAGCCAGCCCCCAGCCCCATCCCCAGCCGGGCTCTCCGGCCCCCGCGGTACTCACAGGCGTCCAATTAGGGGAGCAGAGAGTGAATTGGAGATCGGGAACCTGTACAGCCACCAGCCGGGACAGTCCAAGTCCTCACTGCCTTTGCAGCCTCCCTATATAGAGGAGGAGAATCTTGTCAATGGGGAGGGGCCCTGGAAACCACGTCCTGCTGGAAAATCCTCTCTGTACCTGGGTTAAATAAGACAGCCTTGAGCCAAGGACCTCATTCCCAGCAGGGCCTGATCCTGGGCTACTGCCCCTGGCCCAAGCCACCCGTTAGGGAAACGGGCTGATTCTGTCTTTCGGAAAGGCATGAAAAGGGTACCCCTAACTTGAAATGGGTGCCCCTAACTCACAAGGTTGGATGTTTTGCTTTTTCCTAGGGTGAAACTGTTTGGCCAAGTAAATGGACCTTTAACTCCTTCCTGCCTTGGCAGCATCCTTGGCCCTGGTGGCCCCCTGCCTAGAAAAAGGACAACATACATGGTCCCACATGGAACAGGAGGTTTTCCTACCCACGGTCGGTGTGTTTTCTTGGAGCTAAGATAAGTCCCTGCATTCAAGGCTTGCTTGGGAGAGGAGAGTTTTTCCTAACACAGCAGGGGTGCGTGGGTGGAGGTTGCTCTGGGTCTCCATGTGTTTATGTGACATTTGGAGCCTGGGGCTGGTTTAAGCCTCCTTTTGCCCCTGGGGAGCAAGAGGGTTGTTTCCCACCTCCCCAGCAGATTTGTCGAAGTTTCTTTTGCGATCTGGTGCACAGCTCAGTTCCTGAGAAAGCACTGTAAATACTTTTTCATATATAAGAAATACCTCCCTCTGTCCATAAAAGGAAGAAGAGAAGTGATAAATAGCTGAGGGGGAACAGTCCCCGGGATGCGGTGGAAAGAACGGGCAGCAGGCACCGTGCACTGGGGGGGAGAGGAGGACAGGGCGCTGGGAGCCAGACCTGCAGGGGTTAGGGAGTGATCTGGTCCTCATCAAACCTCCCTCACACCCCCCGAACCTTCAATCCCCGTCTGTCCCCCCTCCTTCCCTCGCTAGTAGCCAACAGCCTTGTGCAGTAGGACCTGTGGATGGAGACATCCCAAAAAGGGAAAGCTAGGATCCTCTAGGAATTCCCATCAACGTGCCAAATACAAAATACCGAAACAACCCCCTCTCAGCAACGGACTAAATATGGTGTATACCCAAAGGATCAGAGCACAGTCCTGGGTGAAATAATTTCTCCTGACATCAACAGCCCTGTCCTCTCTGGAAAATAAACCCTCCTGGGGAAGATGAATGAGGCTCATATTGGTCTCGGCATCCTAAAAAAAATAGCTATGAGGGGAGGCTGGGCTGAAAACCTGTGCTGTCACTTGATCAAAGTACCAGGGCTTGCAGGTGTGGTGGACCTGTAGCCCCTTCTTCTAGCTCTGGCCAGTGGTGAACAAATTTGGGTAAACAGGAGAGACGGAAAGAGCATCAGGGTTTCTTCCCTGCAACATTTCAGAAATATTGGGTACAGACTCATGTTCAGGCCTTAGCTGGAGAAGACCAGATTTGCCAACACGGTCTCATGGTCCCGGCAGCTGCAGCCTGTCCTTCCGGGTGGAGGGTGGGTGTCCACCAAGGTGCAGGGCTGCTGTGCAGCCTTGTAAAGCCCTCCCAGCACCCGAAAGGCAGCAGTGTCATATCAGACTCGTACACGTGTGACTGCATTGGAGCAAAGCCAGGGGAAATGATCATCAGGATGTAAATCTAAGAAACTTGCCCTTGTTAGCAGAAAGCTCCTCACAGGGTAGTTTGGTTTTTTGTTGTTTCCCCCCCACCCCCCATTTCTCAGTTGCAAACTTAGCTTTTAAATAGGAATATAATTAATATAAAATAATGAAATGCAAGGGGATCCTTTGAAAAGTATGATTGTTTTAACATTGATCAAAGTTCTCCTAAGAAGTTCCTTTTAAACCCATGCAGCTGTTTCATAAAACCAGACACATTTTAATAGTAGCTTAAAAAGGAGTGGAAATTATTCCGGCTGGTTTGCAAACCGCTGCATGTGCACATGCAGGCTTGCTGCCCGAGTGGTGTGTTTAACCAGAGGCAGTGGTGGAGGGTGATATATGATGTGACATTAAATGTGGCTGGAAAGCCTAAAAAAAAAAAAAAAAAAAAAAAAAAAAAAAAAAAAATTACTACTGCTGGGACTGAAACAGTTGTACTCTTGAGCCGTGTGGGGTAGGAACTGGTAAGTGTAAGCATGGCTTCCAACCTTCACTTAAAAGTTAATGTAAGAATATACTAATGTAATAGCCTGGTTGGAGTTTCCTAAATGTTGTGGTATTTATTTTTTTTTTTAAACCAAAGTTGCCTCAAAATGGAAGCCATGGATTCCCAGTGGACAATCCCTTTGTGACAACAAATAAGCTTTATTTAACCCCCTCTGATTTGTTTATTTGTTTTAATTATTTTTCTAGAAAAAATAAAGTATTGAGCAGCCTGCCCTTAAAATATCTTCTTGCTGAATTTGCACTGTAAATATTGTCCTTGGAAGGAGGAGGGGGAAAAAACAAAACAAAAAAACCACGGAGGGCTCAAGAAAGAAAAAAATCAACTTTCAGCTGCCTTACCATGGTGTAATCTGAATACAATGGAGGAGAAAAAAGAAAAGCACAGATGCTGATGTTAGTTTGTTAAATAATGTGTGTCAGGTAAGCAATTTTTTTAGTTTAAAAATGTTCTTAAGTTTATCAACCATGTTTCCCTAAACTGACATCTGTAATTGGAACTGATGGGGTACCAGTGGGTAACCATCTGTGTCGAGCTCTGCCCTTGGAACAGGAGGGACAGTCTGTGTCCAAACTAGAACAATTAATCATGAGAGTGGTCTGATGAGGTGAAATAGTCAACAACTGCTCAATGTTAAGGTTTGTGATTAATGCTGGCTGCAGGTCAAGTGAAGTGTGTGAAGCACACGGGTCAGTTCTGAATCAGTTGGACACCAGCTGCTACCGAAAGGGTGTCTTTCCAAGTGTGAACAAATATTTTGAGGTTTCTTTTCCTAAACATAATCACCCAATGATAATCACCTCTCCGGAAAACTGATCAACTGACACCAAGATTTGGCTTGATACAAAGGGCGCTCAGGAAGGAAAGCGTAACCGACTCCTTGGAGCGTGTTGATAAAGCTCAGAAAAAAAATCCCCGTATGCATGACAGAAACTAATACCTCTGAAAAAGCACTGATGCTGTGGAGTCTATAAACATAGTTTCCTCTGATCCTAGGGGACAGCAAAAATTTGGTTTAAAAGAATTTTTTTTATTTTTTTTTAAACTTGTGGGTTAAGTTCTTCCAAAGCGCTTTCTAGATCTGATATCCACACCAAACTGGCTCCTTGTCACCTTCACTTATGATATCATGCTTAGACAAAGAACAGCCTCTTCTAATGTAATTCCCTCCATAACAGTCTCAGTTACAGCATTCCATCTCCAATACTATTCAGAAACTCATTTTGTTCATTTAAACCCTCCAAACTTCTATGTGTTTTTATCTCTTTTTTTATTTTCTTAATGTCAGTAGAAAGAATAAGGGCAGTTAATGCAAGACGTCACAGTCTGTAATTAAGCTAGACGGAGCTTCTTAAATTATTTGAGAAAATAATTTTAGTGCATGCTCACCTAGGTGGCAGTTATGTCTAAAACCTTGAACCTGTGACTCTAGGACTGTGGATTATTTTCATCTAAATACTGACCTCGCTTAGCTTAAACTTTTAAGGAATGATGATTTTTTTTTTTTTGGAAGTGCAGCCATATTGCACAGGCTTTGCAATTCCTCTTCATCAGCTAACGAGCAAGGAAGCCTGACATTCATCGGACTCACTCCATGTCTGCATCTTGAAAGATGCTCTCATATTTCATGTACTGTCAGGATAAATGCTAGACCATTAATAATGTGATTAGACCAGTATATTTTCACAGGCATTTCAAAGCTTTGTTGTACAAATAAATATCACTGGAAATACGCTTTAATTTGATTTTAATTTGCTTGTACAATGACTATACTTTGAAACAAGAGATTGTTCCAAACCTACAGATCTGTACTGGAAGGGAATTAGATGAAATGCATGTTGCATCGAGAGCGAAGGGGCCGGCTCCCACCCACCGTCCCTGCGCAGGATCCTGGCAAAGGGCTGAAGCTGCAATCCTCGAGGAAAATAGTTCTGAGATTCCCTCTGTCTTAAACGGATTTCTACTGATTTTGGATACATGCTTTTACCTCGAAGCACAGTGGAGCACACCCTTGTAACAGCCTCTGCTTTCATGGCCGTGGAGACAGAGAGCCTGCTGAGCCCTGTGCTCGGGGAAGAGTCAAGTGCTAAACTTCCCTCTGCCCTCTTCCACCACAACAAAAATTGTGTTTAATTTCTACCACTAAAAATCTATTTCCGAAGGAGATCTGTGGCACCTGGACAGCTTCTGTATGATCTATGGTGGGAAGACAGAAAGCAGACAGAATGGCTTTGGTTACACTGCAAGATTTGCATAGCACGGAAGGTTAGAGAGTCTGCGTTTCCCAGAGCCGTTTTCCTTGTCCTTGAAAAGACAATTCAGATTCTAAATGTACATAACAACTTGACCCACTGCTTTATGGAGAAACCAAAGTCACAACTTTAACCTCTGGAAAACCAAAGCCAAAATTTCAGGGATTTCTGTGTCCAGAGCAATCATATCTGCATTGTTCAAAACTTCATTTTTGCGACTTTCCGCAGAGGCACTTTCAGCTCCTTCCAAAATTAAGGTAATTGGCAAATGATGGCTTAGAAGACCATTTTTCTACTATGTTTTTAGACAGAGAAATTGAGAGAGAGATCAGTTATTGTGAATATTTGCACTGACGTGTCAGGGAAGACCCTATTAATGAGGCAGAATCCCATGCTGGTAGTTTTTACAGGGCTGGCTCTTCAGCCAAGCAGTTGAACCTGACAGTGGTGGTGGTGCAGGGCGGGCAGTGAGGGCACACAGAGAGAAATTTGCTTGCTTGACCCAATGGTCCATTATAATTGATGCAAAGCTACAAAAGATTTAAAGATGGATTTGACTGAGGTGTATTAGCAAACACGTCCTCCCCTCTTGGAAACAGTCCTGAGATACTCATAAATCAGCAAATGGGGAGCTGGCAGCGTTGCCAGTCACACGAAGGGGATGAGCTCACTGCTGAGGCTTCAAATGGATAAATGCGACTTCCCCTTTCAACCCGTAACTGCTCTCTGCAGTTTGACATTAGAGTAGAGCCTAGGCCGCTTATCAAAAAAACCCAAAAAACAACTATAATGCTAACTGGGTCAAATCAAGATTAAGGCAAAACTTTGCAGTCTGTACAACTTGGAGTACTTAAATTCACAAACTTCATCTTCTCTTCCTCTATTTTTTCCCCACTTACTGTACCATTTATCTAACAATTAAGATTTTTAAGAACGCAACCCTAAAAAATTACTTATACAAAAATCCTCTCAGTACCACTGGAAACATTAATAACTATACACTTTGTTAAAATAAGCAGAGAAAAATAGCTAACCTGTTATTTTTTGATGTACTCCTCTATTTTTTTAAATAAGTTACAATTTCAAAACATGTAAATACCTCTGCTAAAAAAAAAAGTTCTGGGAATCAGTAATCTATTATCAACTTTATTTTTAGCTTTGCCTGACTCTGAGTTTCGTGTCGTTTGGAGAAAAAAACAAAAGTTCCTTCCCTCCCATATACTCAGTGTTACACCGTACAATTTATAGCAACTCCAGATGGAAAAGACTTACCCTCATTTGTTTGTTGGCATGAAGATAAATATAGTCCTGACTTCCGGAGAATTAAAAACAACTATTCCTCTAAAGCGCTTTTATTTTCTATTCAAATTCATTTTCCCATACTTATCCAAAAGTAGCATCTTCTTCTTAAGGAAGAATGATTGAAGTGCTTAGTTTAAACGATTTCAAAATATCTCACACAATAAAGCTGAAAAAATTTATTCAAAAAACACAGGAAAGACACAGAAATACATAACATAATATGGAAAGTGCAGAAATGATAAGTCATTTGATACATTTTTATAAAGTAAACCCAGTATTTTTAGGCCCAATTCTAGCCACAGGCCTCACTAATCTGATTTCATGTGCAGGTTTCCTTCTGTCAGCGTTGGAGGAAGAGAGCCTTTGCTAAATTTTTTTCCTTGACAGTAAGTATGCCCCTGTCATCCTGTCTCACGGGTAGGTCTAACAAGCTGAAATGGTCCCACTGGACATACTGGGGAAATTTAGACAAAAAGGAATTTCCTAAATTAACTCTTACAGAACTTTACATGAGAAATTAGCATATGAAAGATATCATCTGTTTATACTTTGTAAAACAAGGGGCTCTTCGATGCTCGTGCCAGCCATCCTTCCTGCTTCTGGAATTCTATCTGAAAATGAAACACAGACATAAATATTCTCACGCATCTGGAGATCCAAAGGTATAAGTGTTATTTTTCTACTATTGTCAACTCCGATACAGAATATCATCATAGGAAACTCAGGCAATTTTACAAATTTATTTTTCCATGCAATGCATTACTAAAGATTAGATTTCAGACAACTTCAACTCAGTTATAGTGAATGAATTAACAGAAACACCACATTCCACGTGTTTTATCAGGATTCACAGTCTGTGTACTAGTTTATTGGAATATTCATTCAACTACACAAGCAAGGTAACTTCTAATACGAAAAGCAAGTTAGATGTTAAATATGAGACTTGGAGGGTTGAGTTTATGGATGCACTTGATTACCTTAATATGCAGCATAATTAAAATAGCCAGATAATTAGTATTTTAAACCCACTGCTTTTAGGTCTCCACCGACATATTCCACAAATACATAGAGAAAATAATTTCAGGCTATAGTTACTTAAAGGTTAAAAGCCTTAAAGCTGTTATATTTTTGTTTATTTCAAAAAGCAATGTGCTGTCATGTCTTACGATTAATTCAGAGTTTTGTAACTAACTCTAAATACGTAAATCCCCATGTGAAATTATATTGGAGTCAGCAGGGCAAGGTGACCCTGCACAGAGTCAATTTCAGAACTCAGGTACAAAGTTATACTTTAAAAACAATTCTTCTGTACACTGAGTTTGTTTTGAAAATGGAGAAATTTCTGATAGGAATAATTATTTTCTAACAAAGATAATTTATAGCAGTTCTGGTATTGAAATTTTATTTCTTCAGCCCCCCCTTCTGGCAGAAGAGAAACAACATTGCCTCAGTGAATTAACTGTTAGGAAAGGGTGTTCAGTACTCTCACACTTTTTAGATGTCAGTAATATCTCAGGCCTCATATTTTTCATATTTTTGGATACAAAAGAAATAGCTGGTAGTACTAAATTCTCACAGTAGAAAGTGAGGCAGACTCTTTGAAGGAAAAAACTGGACCAATAATCCCTTTCATTCTGTAGCTTAGGCGGTACTAATTGTAACCAGTCAAAAAGCAGACCAGAAAGGGAAAATGAGATTTAGCAGTGTTAGACTAGAGAGCAATGAACTCGGAATTTAGGCTTCTGCAGTCAATGGGATGTGAATTATGTCCTCGGAAAAGGCTTATGCCCATATGCAGAACTGACAGCTAAACAGTTAAGAACTTTCTATAGAAACTAGGTAAGTTAGAACAGATGAGAAACAGAGATACACCTGCTGTTTAATATATTTTACTGAGAAATTAGGTTAAATTCTTGTATTAAATTGCCAATGTAATAAGACTGTCTCCAGCTGACCCATTCCAGAGCTGTAGTAGTATAAGGGCGTACAATTTAGCCAGTCAAACTTTTAGGGAAATGGTAAAGCGGTTTGGTGGATGACCTTTCTGATACTGAGAATTGGGATATTAATATTTTCAGGTCTTTACCAGCAACTGCTGAGCAGTAAATCTCTGTTTCTAAAAGCATAAATGGCATGACAGATATCCTGCCATCTACAAATTAGAACAGCACAGCTGTTTTTAACACTCTTGGTAGAATAAACCTAAACAATGAGGTTTTTCCCCTTCCCTCTAGTAGCTAACAAGTAACTACCACTACCACAAGGTAACAGGACATTCACTGTACCCTGCACTGTTGAGAGATTATACAAATTTGGCTGTCTGCAATATTTAAAAATGTCTGCTTTATAAATAAAATATGTTCCCACATAAGAAAGTTCTACTACTGACACATTCAAAGGCCAGTCAAGCACTTCCAAGGGCAATCAGATTTGTATGCTGTATATGCTGTGCCATTAGCATACCGGCAGAGAGAAGCAAATGTAAGAGTTGGTGTAAGTTAGTGTGGTGGTGCAACCCCCCTGCCCTCCTTTTAGGCATCTTGGCACTTGGCGTGATTTCCTCCCCACCTGGGCCACATGGACGAGAACAATACATAATGGTCTAACATGAAAGAAAAGGTGGAGAGCAACAGACCGGAACGCTGTGGCAACCCCTTAGTGTACTTGGTCCCAGTGGCTCCTGCCGTTTGAAAGTAGTAGCTACAATTGATCACTTCTGACAACATACAGATCGTGGCCATGGAGGGGGAAATACCAGGACCCCAAGACCTAGCAAGTTCTGGGCTTCAGTAACCAGTGGAAAGTACCGGAATGTTCCATTGTCTGAGCTGGGAAAGACTGAAAAAGTACCCAATGAAAGCCAATTATCTAGGATCCTATGAGTAGAGATTCTAGTAAAGACCCTTTGAGCTCTTCTGATTCGCAGTGGGCTGTGGCCAGTATCTCCCCTGAGATGGGATGCTGCTCAGGCAGACATCTTGAGAATTAGGCAGCCAGGGTGCGTCAACCCCTCTCAAGTCTCAATTATTGCCTGTTGAGGAATGCTGATGCACTGTATTTACTCTAAACTTGAGAAAAGGGAAATTTTTAACGAAGCTCTCTTTCATCCACCTCTCCACTTACATGTTTATGATACACACATTAGCTTTATGGATGTGGATATTCTTCCATTTGTTCGTGCACACGTAGGACTTAAAAGGGGTACCCGACGACTCACTAGAGTCATGTGATATTAAGGGATCTTTGATCTCAGCAGTTATAGACCGCGGCACGTTGTGTGTGCACACTCATATGCTTTACTTATATGTATATGCATTAGTTTGAGATCTGTGCTTTTGCTCGCATGTGTATGTATTGATTTGGGATACCTTATAGTAAGTTAGTGTGAATCTTGTCATCTTCGGATCTGTAATTACGTCACTGTTCAATTATTTTGTTAAATCACTTTGTAAATCTTTAAATTAGTTAATGATTAAGTGCTGCTAAAATTCAACCTCTTGATCTACCGCAAATCATTAACAAATTTTGAATCGCTGCTAAATCACAACCATTTTTCAAATATTTCCATATGCGACAGTTGGTCACTTATTTAAACCAAGGCACATATATTGTTTGTTTTAGAAATCATGGGTGGGTCTTTCTTGAGTTGGATGTGGTAAGATCTTTCTTAAATGAATATATGAGCGACAGGTATGGTCAAGTCACACAGCTTAATGGTATTTTTGAGGTATAAACCCCGTTCTGCTGAAGAATTTTTCCTACAAAAGAGGTGTCACCTCAAAGCATTCCTTGCACAGAGAAGGAGAGGCACTATGTCCATCTGCATGTTTATACTGTTATAAGCGTATGCATCATATAGAAAATCTAGTCACAAATGAAACTTGCAAAAATTACCCCCTACCCACACCCACCTTTTTGATTTCTCTCAGTAGGTGCTTTGCCAAGGTTCTGCTTTGGATAATTCAGTAAAGACACTTTTGGAAGGGTATTCTGGATACTTTCTTCTTTACCACCATGTAAGAAATGAGAGATAATTCCATACAGGAGAGGTCTGCTTAAGAGAGAAATGACAAAAGCAGTCTATGAAATACTGAGCATTAAAAACCCACCCTTTTCTTAGCACTTCTGAGACCTTAATGTTTACTTCTAGAATATGTACCGATGTCTTTAATTTTTTAAAATACATTATGCCACGCATCATTATATAAATAAGCACAGACCGAAGCCCACCCTGAACACCAACACTCTCGCACTAAGAGACACTCTCAGCTAAGCTGCAGATCCCCTGCAGGTGAAGAACCAGAGTGTGCTTTGCACAAGAACACAGATCCATTTTCTCACTCCTGCAGTACAAAGGATCAGACTTTGGCAGGCTGCACATCCCAAACCCGATTCTTCCTAAGCACCTCACAGATTTTGACAGCACAAGCTACAGAGAACGCTGAACGTGTTTAAACCTGCTTTGCTACCATAGGTCATTAATGCAGTCGTATCAGAGCACTGTCAATTTATATCTAATCTCAGAGTACAATAATCTTTATATTGCTCTACAAAGCAACTGATATGCGGAGTGTATCTGTTTTCTACTTCTGACTGTAGGAAAGACTGTACTGATAAGAGTTTGGTGTGCAAGTATACTATCTGGAGAATGATATAGAGTTGGCAGAATTAAATGTTAGTTTTGAGTATGTTTGAAAACAGCCCTATGTTTGACGTTGCGAGTTTGAATCCAGCATGTCAGAGGAAAAATGTCATCTAGTCACATTTCAATTAGTGAGAACGTTTATATGTGATTTGTAATAACACTAAAGACAAAAGTATATGCAAAACAGAATATAATGTGCATTCCAAAATCACTCCTTACACTGATTTTCCATTTGTGTCTTCAACTACGTTCAGCTCTTTGGCAAGAAACTGTCTATCCAAGGGCACTTCAGGCTGTCCAGATTCTGGAAAAAGAGATTTCCCCAAAATTCTTAAGACTGGTAAGAAAAACACCACCAATTAACTTTTAAATACTGATCAGGAGACCTCAAAAGAGAATGATAGCGCACACCTCCCTTTTAGACTATTAATATCTAACAGTATATTATAATTCCAGGAAAACTCACTTAAACATTAGTGCGTCATATTCATATAATTTACAATACCATATTACAATTTTTATCTTCTTTAAAGGAATCCAAGAAAAATATTAAAGAAGTCTTACAATATAAAGATAAATTAATGAGGCAAGCAGCTCCTTCTCTAAAGAAGTACTGTTATCAAACAGATTCTATACATTAACTGTCTCTGTTCCCTCTTGTCAAGATGAAACTTTGAGCCTGTAATTTTAATAGAGTGAAATATATCAAATTATTAAATAGCAAATGTAATTACTGTATCTAAGCACAACTACAGAACTTCAAATTTCACATACAAGTGAGCAATAGCTGCAAAAATAAATAAGTGTTGTACCTTATAAACTACGGCTACTATTTAGAAGTTGTAGTCTAAACAGCTCTCAAATATTGGTATTTTAGCACAGCCAGTAACAATAATACTTAACTGCAGTTATTAAAAAATACGGACCTTCTTTTGTTATTTAAGCTGATGACATCTAACCACATTTCTGATACAGTCTATATGCATGAGTTACCAGAATTGCTGTAATTCAGAGCATCAACTACTTTATGTATGCATTACTTTAATTTAAATTATTCCTCAAAGAAATTTTGTTCATTCGTAGGATTTCTATTTTTTTATCTTAACCAAATGCCAATGAGAAAAAAAAGTGATATATGCTTTAAAAATATTGTTAGCCATTTTCCAAAACAAAAGTGGACATTTCACGAAAGGTATTTTGATTTTGCAGGCTGCTAGCAAGTTTTCTTCTTCTTGCATCAACCACTCTATGAAAGCATTTTCCTCAAGGATAAGGAGCAAAAGGTAAGTTTTCTTGAAAACTAATGGTATGATGTGGCTTAATGCTGCAAGTAAAGCTGTGGAGAGAGCGTTCGTATCTTATTTATTTCCAAGGGAAGATAAGACTGTGTAGCTTGGTCCTGCTTGTTAATTTCATAGTATCGGTGGAATTACTCAACCAAACAGTAATTGGCTATTAATAGAGTGATGACAACCAAAATTCAGCTCCAATACCTGCAGTCAAAACAGATGCTGCGTATTTATATTTGTTATATTCCAGGTATTCACGAATTAGTTCATTGATTAAGAGATTTTCACGAGACAGTGGTGGCCGTGGTTCACTTTGGTCATCCAGCGCATTAAAAACTTCAGCTCTGATCCTTGCTTTTATTTGTCCAAGAGCACCTCTTTTTTCCAGTGTGTCCCTTAAAACTATTACCACAAAAAGATCTGTTAATATAAAGCCAAACATATTCAAGCAGCATTTATCTGCCACAATATAAACATAATTTTGGCATATTCACAGTGAAATAAAAGATATCCGCACCTGTGCATATGCCAGTAGGTAACATCACTAGGAACGTTAGATATGTATTTTTTAGCAGTAAACATACATTCTAGACATTTCAGAAGCGAGATGTTACTGGACCAAGATGTTTTTAACGAGTGAAAACCTAGATTCTTGAAGGGCCTTATCTTGAAAGGCCAAGATAAATGACAGGGTCGGAGTGCTTGTGTGGAGGTCGTTTCTCCTGCGGCTCCCCGACGGGCGGTGTGAGGAGCCGGCGACCCCCATTAGCGCCCGGGGCGACTACCAGGCCCAACCGGCGGCCGGATGCACGGGGAAAGGCCATCTGCCCGCCCTTTGGGGTGGTCCGAGGCGCCTCCGCCGACCCCCGGGGGCTCCCCACCCTCTCCGGCACCCCTCCACCCTCACAACCTGCTTTCAGCTCCGCTATCGTCGCCATCGCCCAACGGCCGCCCCAAGGACCCGGATGCGACAGCCCGGCGGCCGCAGGCGGCCACTGCGCAGGCGCAGCGCTGGGTGGGGCGGGGACACCGCCCCCCGGCGCTGTTCCATTGGCTGGAGCACGCCAAGGGACGCGCTCCAGCCAATGGGACAACGCCGAGGGGTGGTGCGTGCAGTTCGAGCGGGGGACGGCGCGCTCCCCGCGGGCGGGGTCGTGCGCTCCCCGCGGCGGAGCGCCGGGGCCTGAGGGACCGGGGTCCCCCTCACCCGGGGAGCAGCTCCCTCGGCCCCGGGGGTGATTCCCCTCTGCTGCCAGGCAAGGTCAGGCCGGGGTGAAATAATGAGCAGAACCTGTACGTGGTGTATCTGTAGTTACCGCTCGGGATCCTGCCCGTGCCCGGCGGTGCAGCCCTGTCAGCTGCGGTGGGGGAGTGGGCGGCATTCCAGGGTTCCTGTATTTTTTTTATCTTTTTTTCCCCTCTGTAGTTCTGTCAATGTGCTTTATATGGAGGGAAAAACAAATAATGAAAAAAAGGAAACGTGGGGAATGAGTGAGAGTTTCTCCGTGATGTGTAGCGGAGGAGTTTTGTACTGAGTCACTGAAAGATGAACTTTCAATCAAAAGGACTCGCCTAGGATGAGCTCTTAATTAAAAGCTCTTGCCAAAATGTAACTGTATACTGGGTGTTTTGCGAGTCTGTGAGGAGCGCTGATGTGTCTGGAGGCACGTGTATGTGCTTCGTGTTGCTGGGATGAGTCGGCAGTGTTTACTTCATGAATGTATTAAGTATTTCCCAAAGGAAATGCAGCCAGTGTGGATGAACAAACTGCATTTGTCATGGTCTAGATGGAGCAGCCTGCTTGGGCTTGAAGGAAAATGTGAGTCTTCTTAAGCAGTAAACCACTTATGGCCTTGAAGTGTGGGGTGGGGTTTTTTATTGTTGGGTGGTTGTTGGTTTTTTTTTTACGTTTCCTTTTGAAGCAAATGTTTATATTCTGAGCTTCCAGAGAACTTCTGGCAGGGGGCAATAAATTAATTTCAGGAAAAAAGAAGTCTTCAGAAGTAATGGTGAAGTTAATTTGTTCCTTTAACACATCAGTTTCTTTCAGTGAGTCAGCAGTAGTGCGTGCCTCTGCCCAAGTCTGCTGCCCAGATCCCCGGTGCAAATCTGGTGATGAACAACCATTTACTTTTAACACGTGTGATACTTTTGCAACCAAAACATTTTTCTCTGCATCCTTCAAAATCTTTCCATGTTGTTGTGGGTCAATATTCTCTTACATCTAATTTCTGGTTGATTAGTTGTTGTTCTTTTCCACCCTGTATTTCCTATACAGCTTTCATTTGTATCCTACAAAGCAAGGTTCAGAGTCCAAAATAGAATTTGGGGGGGAGGCTTCTGATTGCAAGGAAACACCTAATAAAATAAGTTTGCAGTTTCTATTTTATATATTAATCTGTGTTTTAAAAGATGCTGTTACAACAATGGTTTGCGAAATTCACACGCAATGACTGCCTGGTAGTCTGGGATCTTGCTTTTGTATCTCTCTGCAGGTTTGTGTCAGTTCCATTTTTTCTCCTCCACAACAAATACTTTGAGTCTGTTACATGTTGCTTATGAACTCTTCTGCTTCCCCTGACATTTTATTATTTACTCGGCATTTTGACTGTACTTTGTTTAAAATCTGTGGTGGTGTTGCTGTATTTTAGAGTTGCTAAGGGAAGAAGATGGAACTAGTTTTAAGGGAACTAATTTGAGGTGCAGATCCAAGTATCTTTATTTGATGAGAAACATTATTAACGTGGTACGTGACCCTGTACATGGTACAGGGACAGTTTGAGGCTGAAAAAAAATATTATATTGAAGTACTTGGAAAGTTTGAATCCTGAAAGCATAACTTAAGTTTCATTAGTCTTTTAGCATACAAGAATGTCTTGAGGGAAAAAAAAAATGGGTGGAACCCTCCTCACTTCATGCTTATTTACTGTCTTCTTGTTTGGAACAACTCCTGTGATATGATCTCCATATCCTAAATAATTTTCTGCTGTATCATTTCAACTATAAGTTTACGTTCCATTTTTACGCATAGAATATGTGTAAAAGTGTAAACTCTTAGAGGTTGTATTATCTGTTTAACATTTTTTCTGGTTTGCTATGCTATTAATAGTGCTATTACAAAAGAAAAGCTCTTCCAACTGTATTAATTGTCAGAGCTATTAGCATTTATATGCGCAGCCAGGGGGAAAAAAAGTATTCCTTACAGCCAAGGGGCAGTAGGATGACAGACCTTGGAGATTGTGATGTAACTTTTTCAAAAGGAGTCACAGTGAGGATCAAGAAATCAAAAACCAGCCCACCAAGTTATTTATTATGATTTTAAGATGAATGTAGAGAGTCCATAAAACAGGACAGAAATATTCTTAATAAAAATAGGGGGAATCGAACTTCAACATTTACTATAAAGATTTTAATATGGTATGAAATAAGGTATGGGCTAAACTGACACAAACTTGTACAGCTTCCAACACCCGATTTGTTTGGTTTGCTCTTTCTGTGATGATTCTGCTCCGTTCACCAAGGCATACGTGACCTTGCTGTGGGCTGAACTCTGCTGCCCCTCAACCTGACACCTTGGGAGTGAGAGAGCTGGGGGGACAGACCAGAAACGTTGCAGTCGGATGGACAGTTGGGCCACAGCTGGCCACCAGCACAGCTCTGAAACTGCAGCGGAGTGTGCAGGTGAGTAAAGACAAATCTGTGATACACTTTTTGTACATGTGATGCTTGATTTTTGGTTATACATTAGACAAATGAGACCCCTCTCTCTTCTAACAACTTTGCTTGTTACTGTAGTTGCTCTGGATGCAAAAGAACATTTCAAATTGAGGTTCTTTATGCAACTTGTGTGATTAACGCTTTCAGATGTTACCGTACAGTAGTATGTAACCACCCTGCTCTTTCCTGCAGGGTATGATGCCATTCCTACATATGCGCCATTCATACTCCAGCTGGATTCTAGTGGGTGCGATAGTCAGCTGAGTGTGGACGCTGTGGGTTTAATCGATGCATTTTAAATGGGATGTGAAGAGCGCAGAGTGAGACACAACCAAATGCAACCCTACGGGCTGTGCAGTTGTTTCAACTGGTACCTATTTTGGTGCAAACTTGGTTGTGGATGAGGTTATTTTGGTTCAGTCTCAGTTCACGCTTGTCAACTGGAACTAGTTCAGGATTTTGAAACCAGTTTAACTGGTTCACGATGAAAAATGAAATATTTGAAGGTGACCCTCAGCTTCCACTGTGGCCTTCCCTGAGGATGGTGCCCTGTCCCCGTCCCCCGGGTGCTGGCAGGGCACTGCGGTGCCTCTCCACGGGGCGTCCCTGTGCCCCGGGGCCGGAGCAGTGTCACGGGGAGGGGTATGCCGTGATCCCCGCCGGTGGCTCTGGTCGAGCCCGGCGGGCAGGTGCGTCCGTGGCCGGCGGTGCGTGTGGGGGTTCGCTGCCGAGGGCGGGCAGTACCGGGTGCCGCCGACACGGGGAGGGAGGCGGAGGTGCGCCGGGGAGGGGGGGGGAAGCGCTTCCGCCCCGGCCACCCTGACGGGTGCGCGGGGGATTTCTCCGTTGGAGAAAACAGCACGTGTCGGGCTCCGGCCGCGCTCGCAGCCTCCCTGGCCCCTCCTTCGCCCCGGGCCACCGCGTCTGCGGAGGCGATGGGCGACCCGCGGGACGCCGCCGGGCCGGGCCGGGTTGGGGCGCGCCGCGCCGCCCGCCCCCGCCAAGGCGGGGCTGCGCAGCGCGGGCGGTGGTGGGGCTCGGCATCCCCGTGACCGCGGAGCCAATCAGGGCGCCGGGCTGGCGCTGCCGGCCCATCTCCGCCCGCCGCCGCCCGGGCACGGAGAGGTGCGGAGGGGGAAGCGCAGCGCTGCCGCGGTCGCCCTGCGGTCGCCTCGCCGCGCCCCATGGGGATCGAGAGCTTCTGCAGCGCGGACGCCTACGAGCCCTTCTGGGTGAGCGGTGGGATGGGGGGCCGCGAGGTGTCGGCTCGGCGGCGGCTGCCGCCGGTGTCGGCACTGAGGGATGGCGGGGAGGCGGCTAGGTCGGGGATGGTCGCGGGCCGTCCGGCCGGTGTTGGGGAGAGGGATCCTCCCGTGCCGGTGCTCACCTCGGGCGGAGCGCGGGGCGCTGCGGAGCGCCCCCGCCGGGCGTGCGGGAGCACCGGCACCGAGCGGCCGCGGGCTGGGCGGCGGGGCAGGGCCGTGGCCGGGAGCTCGCCGGTCCCCGCGTGGGCGCGATGTCCCCGGGGCCGGGTCGCAGAGCGGGAGCTGGCGTGCCTCGTGTGCGGGGCTTCCGTGAGGGAAGCTCTTGGCGGGGGGGGGGAACTGGTGAGGAGAGCTTGTCTGAGAGACTGGAGAGCAGTTCCCGAGTCACCGGAGCAGCCTCTTTCTGCCGCTTTTGGCCGCTCGTCTGCGTTACTCAGGGCTGTGCGGGTAATAATAACGGTGACTGCTGCCGTCCTGCTGAAGGGTGGCGTGCTGTCCTGTGAAGGAGGCCAAAGACAGGCTTTCTGCAGGCTAGCAGCTGTATCGCACGTTTGCATAGCAATATTTTTGCTCTTCCTTAATGAAGAGTGGTGAGCGCAGCCCGCTGTGGGTGAACTCAAAAAAACAGCTATGCAAAGGTGAGTGATGTGGACGCCTTGCAGTGTGTGCGTCTCGCTCAGCTGAGACACGGGGTTCCTCTGTAGAGGCAGCAGGTGCAGGCAGCAGTGAGGCCTCTGGGAGGGCAGGAGGGTTGTGAAAATCTTTCTAAGGAGGAAACAGCTTATATGGAGAAGGAGGCTGTGTGGAGGAAGGGAGGAGAGAGCTGGAAGTTTTAAAAAACATATAAATAAATGAGGGGGTGAGAGCTACTGAAAGTAACATGTGAGTTAAGTGGGAAACACATGGATTTTCTTAGACTGTTCAAAGAACTTCTCACATTCATAGGGTATTTGCCAAATAGTATTGAGCAAATGAGCTACCTTACTAGTAAAAAAATAATAAAATCATATATCTCAACAAATGTCATTGTACTATTTATCTCAAGAACCATTAAAATATTACTCAGCAAATATTATTAAAATCATTAAGACTTTACGATATTTAGCTTTTTCAACTGATCAAAAGTGACTCTGTTAACCTGCTCTTACATTGTTTAAGTTCATATATCTTTTCTGCTACTTTTTGGGTTTCTCAGAAGTGGCTAAATAAGTTGTCATGAGATGTATTTTCTTCCTCTCTTAGGATGAGACATTTTACTTGAAGAGCTTTAGAGAATATATGTTTCAGAATTCATTTTATGAAAAAACTGACTTGAAAGAGTAGTATTTTTGTGAAAAAGAGCTGCCAGTTCTTTGAATGGTGGAATTGAAACATCAGGTAGAAGCAAGAACTACACTTAGGATGTTGGAAACGGGTAGTTTATATAGGATTTCTGATGGCAAATTCTTTCATTGTGAGAACACTTACAGTTCTTGTATGTACTACAGCCATTTCTGATGTTTGTGGTGTGTCATAACTACTCCATAAATTTTTTTTCACTAGTTGCATTGGTTTCTAAGAATATAGGTGGTTTTGTGATTTGTCATGCTTTTCCAAATCACGTGGAGTCTGCCTTTCATTTCTTCCAGCTAAAGATCCTGTGGGTGTGGTTGTTTGATTTCTGGATTCGTCTAATCCTGCAAAAGAACAATTGTGAATTCCAGTTGGTGTAAGATGTGTCTGGAAAAATTTTCCTTGCTGAAGTTGATCTCATAAACAATACTCTGTACTCCACTTTGTTGTTGTATTGTTCCAAGTAGTGGGGAGGACAGTAATGCTAGTTTTGGTGCTTATGGATACTCTGGCTGCTTAATTTTCTGGTATTTCCATTGTTGCTACTATCTGAAGCTGAAGTTGTAATGGATTTTCAGAAAATGCCTGTTTATATGCGGTGTTTCACTGGGCTTCTAGATATCACCTGTGTGTGTGCTACTGTCCTTCCTGTCTTCTGGACTGCACTCTTCCGCTTCTCAGAGCAGGGTGCTGGCTAGATACCCAGTGGCACGTGTTACTGCGTTCTCGTGGTGAACTGTATGGCCACATCAGCTGTTCCGGTTGGTGCTGAAGCCTTGCTAGTGGAGCAGCGGGGTCTCCTAGCACTGGCAAGCTTGACTTTGAGGAAGAGGTGTGTTTTCTGTCAAGGGTGGTGCTGAGTTTGGGGCAACTCAGTTTTAAGTTGTGGGGGAAACTTTGCAGGTTGAAAGGACCTAATGGACCCTTAAAGACTGTATGCTAATCTTCTTAAGCGTTGCTGGCCAGGATTTTTCTTGTGTGCACACCCAAGGAATGTTATTGTTGAAAGCTCTTGTCTAAGAATTAAACAGATTGGTTTTGTTTAATACTTACTCTGAAAGGTCAACAGCCTGAACAAGTTTGCCATCTTGTTTATTCCCTTTTTTTTATTTTTTTCTTCTCACTATCTAACCTATCTCTGCGCCCCCATTCAGCGTATTGACTTCACTGCAATCAGATTTGCTTACAGAACTTAACTGTTCAGTGCTTCCTTAGAACCAGACTCCCTTTTTGGAAGAGTACTGTTTAATCCTGGCTTTCTCTAGCATCACTGAGTACCTCGGAATGAGTATCCAATCCATAATACAAAGAAGGGTACAGCTGTGTGAGATAAAGTTACTATTTACTAATAGCTGGTGATGACAATAAAAGCTTTAAAAAACACTAGTGGGCCAGGGGTAACATTTTGTACTACTTGCATTTCAGTTCAGAGACTTTAAGGGCCTGTTTAAACTAGAAAACTTTTTTGTGACCTGACATGCTGAGATAGCTTTGCCTAGAGTATCACACATGTATGACTGCAGTCTACCTTGCTTTGATACCAGCGTGCAAAAAAAAAAAAAAAAAAAAAGGTGAAGTGGGATGAGGAACTCTGTCATTCTAGGTAAGCAGGATAAATGTCAAGGCAGATCTAGAACTTACTGTACACTTTGGCCTGCTGACCCAGCTGTCTGGATACATGCACAATCAGTGGTGGTCTCAGTGTAGTTACATTTTGAAATAGTCTGCTTGTTTTCCTTTCTTTTGAATAAAATTTTGGGGTAGTTTGAGTTTTTCAGAACCTGTAAACTATGCAGTATCATATTTAGAGAAGTCTTTTCATGTTTGAAATTGCTAAAGGAGGAAGTTAAGAGTTTTTATGGCACTTTGGGTGTTGGCCTTAAAAACTCAGTAGGGCTTTTATGAAAATGAAGTAGGGAATATGAAAGAAAAAGTGGGTTCAAACTACTAAGCAGTTCCTTACAGTCCTTTCCCAAGTGCTCTGCTAGGTCTTACAGGAAGTCTAAGTTATTCATGCATTAAAAGATGCTTATAAGTCAAACAGAATTTTAAACTTTTGAGGTTCTTGCTTATACTTAAGGGATTGTGCGAGAAATGGCTTATATAAGCTTTTATCATGTCCTTCACAGGCAAAGACATTGTGGTTTTTAAAATGGATTTAGGTAAAGCTAAATCTAACCCTTCTTTATCTCAGTGGGAACTTAATGGAATTTTTTTTTTACATTTTTCTAGTTGAACTTCTAGTTGTTGAGGAAGTATTGAAAGCAAGTAATTCCACTTGCTTCTAGGAGGAAAGCAAGTTTTCATCTCCTCTGTTTTGTTTTGAAAAGTAGCATCCTGTAATGATTCAAGCTGTGTCTGCCTCTGGAAACCCAGGCCTGTTTCTTTCCTATTGGTGCAGAAGGCTTTTGTGGACCCTCTTCCCTGTCAATGGAGGAATTGCATCTAAACACCGTTCTAGGCTTAGCACTTCATCGTGTGGAACCAAACTACAGGAGATAAACAGAATGGATGGGAAAAGGTGAGGCAGAGCCTTGTGCACAAAATCCAGGGACTGCCTTGGTGGGACTGGGTTCTGCTTCCCTTGCTGTTGTGTAGAGTTCTGTCTGAGGCTTTCAGGCATGTTTGGTCTGCCTTAATGTCTTTTAACAAACACTCCAGAAAATACATTTATTATGTTTTGTATTTGGGTTGACATTGTTGTAGCTAGGGGAGATCACCAGCCTCTCTCTCTCTCCTGGTTGCAGACATGTTAGGATATTCTAAGACTATAATGTGGCTTGAAAAGATTTTATTAAGAAAACAAATATTAATATTCTGTAAGTTGTTATAATGATTGGTGGACGCTTGTGAAGTGATACTGTGTGAGGTAAACAGCTGCTATGCTTATATTGGTTATCAGGACACTGGGACACTGATAGTTTTCCTGAAATAGGCTTCTGAAGGAAAACCAGGCATTTTATGTAAGGAGTAATTTAATGTTCTGAAGTTCTGTGTCTTATGCTTTCATGTGTTAGATAAGCAGTGAATTATCATGTCTCTTGGAACCCTGCAGCAGCTTTTTGCACTGTGAAATACATCCTTAGTGCTTTTTCAGTGTGTTTGTGGCAGAGCTAGGGAGGGAGTTTGATGTGCTGTTGAGAGTGGTGCTGAGCGCGCTTGATAAAAGTTGGTTCCTTTAGTTGTAAAGGTATCCAGTTTATGAATGCATTTGTGACCAGCTAGATATTAAGAGTTTAAAAGAGTATGCACATCAGAAAACTACTTACGTTAGCTGACATAGGAAGATCGTATGTAGACAGCATTTGGAACAGAGGAGCAGCAGCAGTAGAGTGTTAAACAGAAAAACCTTTACACAACATGGTGCCTTTAGTATACTTAACAGCTGATTGCCTGATTCTCATAGCTTGGTTTTTTTGGCGCTGTTTTTTTTGGCGATGAACACCAGAGGCTTGTCACCTTTCTCTTGTTTAAATCTGTAAAACATCTTTGTTGGTCATATGAACAAAGTTCTAAATTGCATAGAAATTAAACTTACATAAGAAATTAAACTTAGCTCTCTTCATCCACAATAGATCTGTTTTGGGGAAATACAGGAAAATGAAGCTGTATTCTGCTGTTGATGGAGATTTCCTTAACAGATGACCTATCATTTTGCACCCGTCAGTTCAAGGTTGTTCAGAAAAGTTAAATGAGGGGGGAAGAAAAACCCCAGCAAAACGTCTGAATAACTTGTGCTGCTCCATGCAATTACAATGCAGTTTACGTTGAAGCACTGTGCTATACTGGGACTAAGTGAAGGTTAACCCGGGTGGCACTGAAGTCATTCTGGGTCACATCTCTAAAAAGCCTACTGCCGGGTACTGACCTTTTGCTTTCTTTTAATAGAGTCAGAATTCCGTGCATTACTGTTTTCTCACTGTTTGCATTTGTGGTAGCTTCGGATACAGTTTATCCCAACTCAGGCTGTTACCTTAGTCCCTTTGTAAGATTATTACCCTGGTGTGTTCAAACTTCTCACAGTGATTCGAACTTGAGGTGTAGGCTGCTGCATTATTAAGCGAAAGTTCTGGTTTTGATGCAAAAAGGAGAGGAGAGCAGGAATCTCTTTTTCTGTATCCTTTTCAGTGAAAAACTTTGCAGAAGGGCAAAACCCATCCTTTTGATTCTGAAACTATGAATGGCAAATATTTTGTTGTCCTGTGGCCAAATGTTGTCTCATGGTCTCACTTGCAGACATGTTAGGGTATGGAAATGCTATGTCTGTAGAAAGAGGCTGAGCATTTTACTTTTGCAAGTGCTGATGTAATCTGTCATACGTTTCCCTGACACAAAAAATAGGCATAGTTCAGTGACTTTTAGCTTCTTGGATTACAAAGATCAGCTCTTGTAAATTCCTCAGCTGCAGGTGCTCCTTTCTCTGGAAACTTGTTAGCACCAGCTTCTTATTTTAGGCTAAAGGGAATCAAAGGCAAAAAACGTGCTTTTTTTTTTTTTTTTTTTTGTCATTTTACACACATTTTCAGATGATCAAGTGCTGTCTATAACAAAGGATTTCATTGCAATCATTAGGAAATACTGATGTTTGGGTTTTGGACAAGGAGGCACAGACATCTGACTGAATACGGGACCAGGTGTTGGGAGATAGAGGCTTTTTCTTGGTTGTATTAACAAGTCAAATCTGCATTATGTAAGTCATTACTGTTGAGAATTTAGTCTGCTAAAACCATTTCTAATACAAAACACGAGAAATTAAGGGTATTTCCCTGTCACTAGAAACACTTACTGCTATTTTTCATCCTCAATCTTCTTTATATAAATGATTTAAAAATTTTAGGATCCCTGTTTATTAATGTGACTCTTTGTTTCCCCTCTTGCTCTGACAATCTTGTGACAGTGTTAAGAGATTATAAGAATAAAGCTTAGATTTCAGAATTACTTTGAAACAAAGGAAAAAGAAGGGTCATGGTCTCTTCCCCCATCTGAGGTCTCAATCTGAACGTGGTATTTTGGGAGGCTGGGCTAGAAGGCTTGCTTGTGAATGATTTAAGGCTTTTTATTCAGACACAAGACTTAAACATTAAAATCCTAGTTGGAGATCTGTATTTTTTGAACTTTTGCTAAACTATTATCTGTTCCTTGCTTCCCTGACTACTACTAGCATTTTAACCAAAGAACTTCAGATTTAATAGCAGTAGTTTTGTTCCATTCATGGTTTTATGGGGAGAAATGTTTTGTGTTCTCACTGTTTGGTGAACAACATTTCCCCCCTGCTTCCTCTCTGTGTGACTATAATCGAGTAAGAGAAGATCCTCAATTGCATGGTAGGTTTAGTTCTCGTGTAGTAAAAAACACCCCAACCAACCCCCCAACCCCAAACCATGTTTTTTCTGTGGGTGAATGCGATCTCCATGAGTTAGAGTTCTGAATCCTTGCATCCCAATGTACATTAACGTTTCTTATTTCACCTTTGTGGCAGTAGAAGAACAAAAGGGCAGAAACTTATTGATCTAATTGGGCTATTGCTGGCCTGCAGAAATGTCTGAGGACTTTTTGGGGATATGAGCAACTATCCTCAGATGAGATTGTGAATGGAAGTCCTGAACTCTCTTCCCAAATCACAGCAGTCTGCACACTCTGTGTTCGTTTGTTCCACTGCTTGTGGTAAGTGGTATAGTTCTGTGCAGGAGCATAACTCTGTCACTTCTCCTTGCAGAAGTAGTTTTTAGAGTCTATGGAGGTCTGCGAATAAGATCAGGTATTTGGTTGTGTGGCTTTTACTTTTTAGTAGAATCCTGGTTTTGTGCGTTCTAAAAATAAAAAAAAAAATTAAATCTCTCCTAGCTGTTTTTTGTTAAGCATAGGAAGTAGCTTTTGGGAAGATATATTTGTAAAATCTGTACAAGTATTTTAGATTTTTCTTCTACTTCTTATTTGCAGAGTGCACCCTTAGATAATATAATAAACCAGTGACCCATTAATTTAATGTAGTTAGTATAGGTCTTCAAAGGAATTGGCAGTGTATTGAAAACTTCATTTAAATGCAGCATGAGCTCACTTTGTGTGCACCCCAGCAAAGGTACCATTTTGCTTGTACGTTCTGCGTTAACTTCAATTGCAAGAACAACTACATTGTGTCACAGGAGAGATCTGTGCATTTTGGGTAACTTCCTGGTTATTAAGGAAAAAAAGCTAGAGGAAATAAACGCCAACTAAAGTGGAAAAGTATGTTTCTCCTTGTGTATTGTGCTGCTTCATCTGGAATTGATTATAGAGCAATTGGATCCTTTAATGCAAGTAGTACTTTTTCCAAAATAATTTCAATATAATATGCATAGTATTTGTAAAGGGCTTATAAACATGTAAATAGGAGGTTTGCGATGGTTGCTTGTAGTGTCATATACCTCATTCAGTGCCTTGTTTGCCACTGCTATGGGTTTGTTATTGTCTGCTGCTTGTTTCTGTGAATACTGATGAGCAGACAGGAGAACTGCAGGTGTGGGTGTTTCTGCTGCTTTTTGTGGGAGTTCTGGAGTGTTTGTTTTTTTTTTTTCCCTACAAATATCTGTTGCTTGCATTATCAACCAGTCACCTCTTGTGACTTAGCCTGTACAGTAAGCATAACAGATCAGATGTTATGCTGGTGAAGATCGTGTATGATTGTGCTTGTTGTAGGCTCTGTTCTAAATATGGCCTTAGAGAAACGGTGAGATTCATGTTTCATGACCTGATTCCAAAATGTGAAAGACAGAATAAAGATGCTATATTTACAGTGTTTTGAGAACATTATTTCAGTCTTTCTTCAAAATTTCTAAAGCTAAATTGAATAAAACTTACTTGGCAAGCTGAATAACTTTGGAGAATTCTTAAGTTCATCACTTGAAAACCTCCTTCTAACCTACTGAAAACCTCGATCACTTTTGTAGTTCATTTTCTTTAATTCTTTAATTAGTGTGATCAACAGTGTCACTGTTTTTACTGTTGTTTTTGGTGCAGAATGGTGATATCGGGGACTTTTAAAGCATTGTTAGAGTTCCTTTAAAGCAGCCTTAAAAGGAGAAGTCCTTTTCTGCTAGTAGCTCTTCTGAGGCTGTAGGCTCAGCCAGATCAAGCAAATCTCTCCTATCTGGGGAGAGGCAGGCAGGAAGTTTGCTGTCCTAGATAGTGTAGGCTAAAGGCCAGTGAATGGCCTTGTGGCATCTGAAGGAGAATGGTTGTCACCTCATGAGTTTATAGGTGCTACGCTGGGGAATTTTTTAATATGATATCTAGAGCTGCCAGATTATGCAAGTTCCTATTTCAAAGAGAAAGCATGATACTATTATAGTGAAAGTTGTCAGCTGCAATTACAGTGTTAGTGCCTGAGAGCTAATTACTTGCATTCTACTAAATGTAAGCATGGCATTAAATGAAAAATGTTTTTTTATTGTTAGGAAAATAAGATTGAAGAACCATATCTTGGTATTACAAAGGAGGTGTTTCTTCTGTGGGTGATAACAAAGTAGTGGGTACACAGCGATGTCAATGTCAAACTCCATTTGAAGGAGTAAGTGTTGACTGTGATATTGAGATTCCAGTGTGGTTATGTAATTTAATTTTCGGCGTAGGTGTGTGGTAGTGTTTAAGTCATGTTTCAGTCACAGCTGGTTCATACAGGTGGATTTAACAGTGCGGTTAGCAGTCTGCATGTCTAGCACACTTGCGCACAGCAGGCTTGAAACTGAGCGATTTTGGTCTCTGCATTTCTGCCAGTGAGAATTTTAAAATGTGCTGTGGGTCAAGTAGGATTATTGATACGAGAACAGGCGGCTGCTGGCTGCTCACTTAACAGCCTTTCCTGTCTGCCAGAAGAGAGGCAGCCGGCCACAAGGTCCCGTCCAGTGTCAAATACTGTTATTCCTCAGTTTAGGCACACTGGGGACATACAACTTCCCTGTAGTCTTCCTTCCCTCAGCAGAAGAGAATAACTGATCTCTTGTGTTGCAGCTTTGTCTTACAGTCCTAATGCCAATGTTTTTTATCTTGCCTGTTCCTGAAATTTTAGATAGGGATTAATACAGGGGTTTATTTTCCTAGGGTTTATGCACTGTTAAATAAGTGGTTTATCTGTGAATAGATCCATGTGATTCTGGGGAACACCAAATGTTTTTTGTGCTCTTGGAGATAGAGGGTTTCACTTCAAATGTGATAGGACGCCTTTCTGTGCCATAACAGAAAATGTGCTACTGGGCAGAAAAACTGTGGACTGGTATTTTTTTCAGCCAAGGTGCTGGTGATTGAAATGAAAACTGAGAAATAGGTTGGATAAATTTAAAAATACCCATTTGCTATTCCAGGAAACTTTAAAATTGTCCAGGGAATTTAAAAGGAAAAAACCCCCTAACCTGAAACTATTTAACGTCTGAGATGTGGTTCTTCTGGAGTAGACTAAAACTCAGCCAGCAGCAGATCTCTTCTCTCCCAACATCTACCAAGAAAGGAATGAGGATCCCACTGATTCTTCTCCCGACAAGGCCTCTTGCAGATTATACAATCTAATAGCTATAGACCTAACCCCCTTTTTCCTACTCCTCCTCCTCTGTTGCAGGAGGCCGATAGTTTGTGTAGGCTTTCAATGGATACTTGGGTTTCTGTCATTTGATGTGCTCTTGCAAAGTAGAAGAGTTATCTGATCAGTCAGTGGGAAAATTGCTATTAATCTTTGAGATGTGAAAATAGGGCGACTTAGTGCTTTAATAGAACTTGCTAAAATAGTGTTTCCAAAACTTGAGTCAGAAGAAATGTCATAAATTTTGCTAATTAATATCTGTTAAATACAATGGTCTGCTTCAGCGAGTGCCCTACATTGACTCGTAAAGAATTTTGGTTCATGCTGGAAAAAAATTAAAACTCTGAAAACTAGGTTTATGTAAAGCAAAGGAGAAGCATGTACTTCAAACTGGCAGAACTAGTCTAGATTTGTATAACTGAACATTTGATTTGCATATGAATACATGTTGGTTTCATGATGAGAGTGACGTGTTTTCCAGCCAGGATTGTGCCTCATAAAGCTATGGCATCCTCCATGCAGAATCTGGGGCATGCCTTTCTTTTGTAATGGATTGGTTTCCGCTTGATTTTGCCCACTGAGGGCATTAACATCTCAGTTCGGACCGGGAGCCTGCTTCTGACGTGACCTCCTGCCAGTCCCCTGTCCTGCCTGTTGGCTCACTCAAGAGTGGCCCAAGTGCCTTTTGGACAGGCGTTAACTGTGAAACTGTTCCAGTGGCTGATGGACAGTCTGCAGGGGAGCCTGCAACTCGTCTTGTGCAAACCTGAGTGAAAGGCATTTTGTGAGGACATCGGGTGCTCAGCCGCAAGTATGGGGTCTGCAGCTGCATTCCTGTCTATGCTACTGCCTGGTGCAGGCATAGCCTGAGAGAATTGCACCTAGAGAATCGCCAGGGAAAAATACCACTATCCTTCTCTTTATGCATGCTTTCCTCACCTTTTGTCACCCGAAATGAATGTGAAATGGAAGGGGCTTCTGCGTCTCACCTGGGTGTAGACATTTCTCTTGTACAGAGAAAAATAGATTATTTAAGCTAAGGAAGCTGCTATTTGATATCAACAGCCTCTGGATCAAATCCTGGAAAAAATGTAAACGATGGTACACTGATGTTGCTGAAGCTATTAAAATCTGGCAGTAATCTTACCCCAAACTGCCCATTTGTCCCAGCTTTCTGTTCTTAATGCTGAAATACCGTTACATCGTACCCTCTTGCCTTTCATGCAGAAACACCTCCAGATAACTTGCAAATATGAAGGTCAAATGAAAGATTGTACATGTTTTTAGAATATCTGCCAGCCAATATGCATATCAGTCATGCATACAGCACTTTTCTTTTATTTAGCCACGTGGCAGTGACACGTGTATTACCTGCTGTGTCTTTTCTGGTAATTGCCTGATTCATTTTACAGCAAGCATTTAAAAACCCTGAAAAAGGAGATAGTAACTTTCTTAAGCAATATATAGATCTCAAAAAATTCACTCAATAAAATGTCAATGCTCTTGTTTGTTTGTTGTAAAGCTGATTACATCCTGTCAATTTACTTGTATAATCATATTAACTTTCTTAATTTTTGAATTGTAAACTGTTCTGCAGAGTCATGAGACTTATTCTTGGCTGTTGTGCTGCAGTGGAGCAGCTGGAACTTAGAAAGCCAAAGACATTTGTGCAGTGGCTAAACGTAAGGATGACTCAGCTGAAATTTCTGATGATGTTATGCAGTTGGGGAACTTAATAACCATGTGGCTCGCCCACAGCGTTTCACAGACGCTGCCTTGTCACGAACAACTTGTGTGACCCCTATGCAGATACACTAAAACATAATTGGGAGTTTTTGTGCTCTACCACTGTTAATGTCCTTGAATTGGCATTAAGTTTGGAGATATTTTTTTTTATTTAAACTGACAAATTAAAAATCGTATTAAGTGAGAAGAATTTTTAGAATGTTTTGGAATTAGAGGAGAAACATAACAGCTGTGTGTCCTTTGCATATTGTCTGTTGTATCTAACCGAGAAAGAAGTCCTAGATTCTGACAGAAATTGAGAGGGAAGTAGGGAAGGAAAATATTTTTGTTTATACGTTTTCAAGAGAAGTTTGGGCGTGTGCTGTTTTTTTTTTTTTTTTTTTTTTTTTTTAACCAGTAGAAATTATCATCCTCATACAGAATGGTCAAATTTAAGGGGAAACCTGTGCTATGATAAAATAAGATCTGATTAGCCTTAAAAGTTATATCTTTGATTTCTCGTTAGATCTGTTTTCCTCTCTTTGTAATTGTATTTGAAACTGTTTAATCAGTGGAAGATGGGGACAAATAAAGATCATAGCCTGGCGATGCGGAGCAGTGGGATCTGTTTCCAGCTTCAGTGTTGGAATAGAAGGGGCATGCGCTGCAGCTCCTTTTGGTTCTGTTTCCTCATCTATAAAATGTGGATGATGGCACTTGTTTTTGTGGCCAGCTCAGGCTTTTATAGGGGAGAAGGATTACTGACTGCCATTATGTCCCAGTAGTGGTACTGATGTTCTGTGCAAATCTCTGAAAAAATGCTTTGCAACCGAAAATGACATTATAGTTAACAAGCCTTTGGGCATGGGACTGCTTTTCTTGCCTGTGTGGTTTTTAAACAGAAGCCCGTGAGCTATGCTTTGGGTGTTGAATACTGTAGTCCGTCTGCAGCTGTGATATCTCTGTATTGCATCATTCTGTTGGAGAGTCAGAAAGCTACAGCTCTTGGGAGGAAGTATCCCTTGTGATAGTTTTACAGGAAAGCCAGTAATTCTAAGGTAAAATTTCCTGCAAGAGACTTCCCTGACTCAAGTCAATCATAAATATGGTATGAAAGTTCATTTTACTCATTAGCCCGTCATTGTAAATAGTTCTTGTATCAGTAATGGAAGTGGTGATCACATTTTTATTACTCTAAGTGTCAGTTTTGGTTTGATTGTATGGTGGTTTATCTTGATTTTGAGAATCGTGTTGAGAGAAACAGAAAACACAGAATTATATTGATTTACATTTTCCTGTTGAGTAGGAAATGAGCTGCAAGGGTGAGCCTTTTTTACTTAGTTCTATGCCCCGTTGTTATGAATTACAAAAAAGTCTCAATTGGGCTTGCTGTAGACAGCTCGAGAGCTATCAAAGTATTTTACAAATAGTGAAGTGATGTTGACTTGTGCTGTTCACTTTTCTGTGTGCCAGATAATGTTTCCACACTGAAATTTGGGAATGTGGTGTATTTGGGTATTTAGACATACATGCACAGTGGTTTTAATGGGAGATAGCTAGCCACGTCACTGCATTTTTCTGCAATGATAATGTGAAAATTATTGATTAATACTGTTAAATATCCTGAATACTGTTAAGGTATTACATTTGAGTGAGTTATGTGTTACAGTAGCTCTGTAGAACAAACAAAAGTGACACTAATCCCTTCTTGTGAAGGTTTAAAACTTCTAAGCTATGAAAACTGCAATGAATCACAGAATGGTGCAAGTTTAATACAAGTATAAATAAATACACAACAAGAGATGCAGGATAAGGCAGATAGGGACTGTTTTGTTGTTGGTTTTGTTGTTGTTTTTAAATTCTGAGTGCTGTGTTTGCTTTTTCTTTAACTTGATCTGTTTTCTCTCTCCAGGATTGGAATCTGACATGGCACACAGAAAATCCAGACTTTACCCTGTGCTTTCAGAACACAGTCCTGGTCTGGATTCCTTGCATTTACCTGTGGGCCTGCTTCCCAGTGTACTTCCTGTACCTTCGTTGTCATGACAGGGGATACATACAAATGTCAAACCTCAACAAAGCCAAAACGGTATGCGACTTTTTAAAATTGGAACTTATTAAGCTTATCTGGAGGTTTGAATATATTTTCAGCTATGTTTTAGCACACTGTTTTTGTTGACCATCAGTCTTGGCCTGCGTGCACACTACAGCTTTAACTTAACTTGTTCTACCTGTGTTTGATTTCCAGGCCTTGTGTGCTTCTGTTGCCCTTTTATCAGTAGGCTTTCTTAAATGTATTCTGACACATCAAAAAAGCATGCAAATCCTTTGTAAGACCAGTTGGAGAAGACTATTTTAAGGCAACTCAATCTTAAGGCCTTTATTTCAACAATAAAAATAATTTGTTATCCCAACAGCTTTCTAAGTTATGCAGCATAGATTTCTAGAGCTGCTGCGGGTGTTCTATTCCACTTCTATTGCGAAATAGGTACTTAATGTTTTCTTACTTTTTTTTTTTGTTCCTGTAGAATAAGAATAAGTGAAAAGCTTTAAGAAGCACTATAATAGCATGGTGGATTGGAGAGTGTTTGTCCCTGCAGTCTGTTATTCAGGAATGAGATTCACCAGCTTTCTGCTTCATAATACACTGAATTATATGGTAGTAAAAATTAGTAAACTCTTTTCTTCTAATGGGGATCCAGTAGGTAAAGCCAAATTACTCTTCTTCTGTGCATGTTGTAGAATTGCCCCAAAGAGGTGATCTGATTTGGACTCCTGTTGTACTAACACATAACATCTAGTGTTCATGCATATACTGTGCTGCCTAATCTGTGTGAACTGATGTATAAAATACGCTTTTGTATTGCAGGCTTTGGGCTTAATACTGTGGATAGTCTGCTGGGCAGACCTCTTCTACTCTTTCTGGGAAAGAAAAAGTATTTTTCGAGCTCCATTTTTTCTTGTTAGTCCTACAGTATTGGGTATAACAATGGTAAGTTCTGTTATGGTCTTTGTTCATGCAAAGCCTTAAGCAATAACACACATCTTAGTATTATTCACAGTGTTGTGATTGTTTACACTTCAGTCTTCAACAGCAGATTAAGTCTGTATGTAAACTGTGAAATATTGACTCTGAAATGTCTGCTTTCTTTTAATAAAAAAATTAGGGGAAAAAAAAAACAAACAACCCGAACCTAACTGTGCCCAGTGCGTCGCATGTCAGCACACAAGCGAGTGCTAGTTGCCTTGCCTTGGTTTGGTAGGCTTGAGCTACCATTCATTTAATAGCTTGACTCAAGCAAGGGCTGGAGAAGGGAAGTTGAGAGAACTGATTAAAAATAGAAAATACAAATCCCGCTGAACTTGGTAAAAGACTGTCAAAGGTGTTGCATTATTAAGTATCTTATTACAAACTGTCTTGCATGTGACGTTCTTTAGTGCATGTTTTCTTTGTTACATTTGATGGCAGGATGGAAAGTCTTAAATGCCATGAGGCACACAGGTGTCCACAGCTAATTCTTTCTACCTAGACATGCAAGTATTGTCTATGTGAAAGTAGTATCTGCAGCCTGCGTTTCAAGGAAAATGCCTTGCTATTTATTCATTTATTGTCAGTTGCCTTCAATTTATCACAGGCTTGGAATGGTAGTGATTAAACGTGATACTCAAGGGGGGACAGGATGGAACACAACGACCCCAACAGCAATAACAACAACAAAAAAACCAAACAAAAAAAACCAGCAGCCCTGAAACATACCTACAGACATGAGAGCTGTTATATAGCTTTGTGGTCGTTTAATAACGTAATGATCAAGCTTTTGTCAGGCTGATTGAAAATGGATGTTGCAGCAGCCAAGTGAGATTACTAAGTTATGCCAGCTTCCTAAAGGACTCTGAAAACATAGAAAATATAGAGTAATATTTGGTCAGTGTTGTTTGGTGTTGTGGCTTGTATGGAAAGAAATCTTTTTATTTTAAAAAGAATTAGTCAGGAAGTACTTGGAAGGGATGTAGTGTCACTGTAATTGCGTGTGGAGAACCAAACTCCATTTCTGATGGAGAACCAAAAAAGTAAAGAAATAGACTGGCAGCTTTTGACAGTGCTTTTGTGTATGTGGTTGCTTACTTCTACGTAATAGACATTTCTTTTCCCTTTTTTTGTACGCTTTCTATCTTTTCTGGTCCAGAGAATTTCATATTTAAACATATTTTTGAATTAGACTTAAAATCTCTGGGTGTTACAATGTATGGGAGATTCTGAAGTTGAAATGTCAAATATGCACACTTTAATACAGTACCTTGTGTACATGTATAACATGTTGTAAAACTTAAAGCTTGTGAATATGTTTTATCTTATTTTTCACAGTTGCTTGCTACATTTTTAATACAATATGAAAGAATAAAAGGAGTCCAGTCTTCAGGTGTAATGATGATTTTCTGGCTCATCTCATTGTCATGTGCCACAGTGGTTTTTAGATCCAAAATAATACATGCCTTAAATATGGTAAGTGATTGCTAGCCTCATTCAGTTGAAAATATTCTGAAATGCTGCAGTAATAGAGCAGTTGCTTGCTAATTATGCTAGTCAAGTCAGTTAATGATCCATTCAGTGTACCTTCATTCCTTGGGTTATAATAGCAAAACAAGCAAGACTTAATGGCCCTTCTTTTGAAATGCTAGTGAAATTTGTAGTGATCTGAACTGTAGCAACAATTGCCAAGAAAATTCTGCTAGCTGTTCCAGAAAGGGGATGTGTGTGCTTGAGTACAATAAAAGTGTATAATCTTTGATATGAAACTGTTCTGGGAGTTTACGTCGTCTTCCTGTTGATGATACAGCGGATTTCCTGAACCACTTGGTTTGATGATCTCGTCTGCTGAGACAAAGTGAAAGTGTGAAATATTTTTATGTCAGTCTGCTTTATAGTAAGGCCACGTCAAATATCAGATTAATTGTGTAATTGACGTATTTTCTGTTTCTTGAAACCTTTAAGCCATGTTGTGAATTTTGAGAACTTTGAGCCAACTTTTGACTTTAACCATTGGGAGTGGGATTTTACTGATGGGTGTGGGTGTGAGTCCATCTGTCTCTGTGTTTTGATTTCTGTGGACTATGGTCTATGGATCAGTCCCCTAAAAAATGGAAGAAATTCTGGAATTTGAGCACAATGCAACAAACTGTAATCTAAACTCTGCTCCTCTGATTCTTATTTTCTGTGTTTATAACAAATTTGCCTTGAAAACTCCTTCCTATCCAAGGTAAAGAATACCTTGACTTCAAATTGGGGCATGCTGTGTTGGTACAAACTGTGTCTTAAAGAGAACTTCTCTACAGAAGTTCATGCTTGTGTATTTATGACAGTGGTTGATTAGAAGTAAATGTTACCTTTAGTCTCCATCACCCTCTCTTCACCTTCCCTTTACCGTAATATACATTGACTTTAATTTGCATGGGAGTGGGTAGTGTAACATTTATGTAGTTTGCAGAATTTACAGTAAGGAGCTGTTTTATGTTTAATAGTAACATGTTGTTTTGAAGAAATTCCTCAAGCCTTCTAATTGGAATATTACCTTCCTTTGCAGGGTGCTGAAGTGGATGCGTTTCGTTTTGCCACGTTCTGCATCTACTTCATCCTGTTATTGGTACAGCTCGTCCTGTGTTGTTTTCCAGAACGACCACCTTTGTTTTCTGAAACAGTAAATGATCCTGTAAGTGTTCAGTCTGTACCGAGTGCTGCGTATGATACCTGCAGTATTCCGTACAATGAGTTATAGGGCCACAGTCTCCCAGGTGCCAAATAATTCAAATCTTTTTGACTTGTTTGCAATAGAGTGTTCTTTCTGCTCTTTAGTTGGTGATGCAGAAGATGAAGCCCATAACATGCAAAACAGGGTGGTCTGTATTTAAGAGAAAGAGCAAAAATACTGTTTCAGTCATTCCTGAATAGCATTCCTGAAGGTTAAGTCATATGTATTTATATTCAGGAGTGCTTCTGGCAATCAGTGGGAAATACCGACTTGAAATGCTGCCCTAGTCATCTGATACCGTTCAGTAGGCAGTAACTCATACGGATGTGTATTCTTTTCTTGTGAGGAAGAATCTATACCTGGAACACCTGTGAATCTGGACAGATGCATTTGATTTCCATGTTTACCTCTCTTGAATGAAGCAAAAATTTAACCAGCTCAATTGCAAAAGCAGTTAATGTTGGAGGGTGGTCTGGATGTAGAAATTTAATTTTATCTAGATGCGATCTTTTTTGTGTATGTTCTTAATGATATGTGCTGGCTAGATGGCATGGATCTAAAGAGACCCATGGGATGCTGGATCATTATTCTGCTTGCTTACCCCAGGCTACACCTTCTGAGCCTCAGTGGAGTGACACCTGTCACTGCCTGGAGTTTGGATTTGCCAAGTTTAGAAACCTCAGTTCTGTTTTCTGTAAGGTGTAATTCTGGTTTGATGGATGTTAGGTGGCACTGACTGAAGGAGGAAGGTGCGAAATGTGTGTGTGTGGGGAAATAAGTGTTGGCTTTGTAACTGTGGAAAAGGTCTGCAACCAGTTGCACTTAACTGAATTCCCCAGTTACCTTCTCCATCAATATCCAGTGTGCCAGTGGTGCTCTGCATTACCTCTGGCAGACAGTCTGCATGTATATGCCTGGAGGGAAGAGTATACTGTTGAGTCTTTGGCTCCTCTTCATCTTTGGGTTCTTTTCATCTCCTTCAGGGATGAAATGTATTTGACAGGATACTGTGGATTTATGGAAACCTTCTGTTCTGCTTTGATCATGGTTACAATAATTACCAGGTGCTTTGAGACCACGTTAGTTTGTTTGTGTGTTCTGAGTATTTCTAGGACTGTCTCTAGGAAATAGGGCAGACTTCAAATTTTAACCTTCTTTTTTCATGAGTGGTGTGTTTGTTGAATGTTATGGGGAAAAGAACAAAGCAAGTCATGTTAGTCAGTCTTAAATTATGTTTTATTCCCTTCTGACAAGCATTTCCAAACCAGAAATGTTTGTAAGTCTTGAGTAAAATCTTATGCGTTTACTTAAGCCAAAAAACTACAGTGAAATTTCTGAGATGTAGATGCTGATGTTACATAGCAGTCAAACAATGCGTTTTGTCTCTTGTTTTCGCTTTGTTTACGTTGCGTAAGTGCAGATTTGTTACAACTTGTTGTCTTCATTCTATCTGGCATGAATGTCAGTAGGATTAATAGTTCTTTGTGTGATAACTATTTAATTTTATCAAAATATTATTATTATAACAGTAATCTGAAATGTTTTAATGTTTTAAACTTTTGCTTTACGGAAATGAAGTCCAGTTTTTGGTACCACAAGATCTAGTGGGCTTTTGAATTTAGAGTTGCCACCTGCAAGTAGATTAAAAAAAGTATAAAGGAAAGAAGCAATACAACATTTAATGTAAAGTTCAGAATATTTCAAATTTTTTTTAAGTTGAAAGTATTCCCTGTATTTGGTGAAGTAGAAATCTGTCTGTCAGTAATGCTGATGTGGCATAAGGCTGAAAGTACCGCTCCACCCCCACCACCCACCTTTTTTTTTTTGACTTCTTTACATTTAAAAGCTTGTATTTATTCATTAAGGGATGGTGTTGGATTTGCTTGCAGTCACTTTGTTGCAAGTGTTTAAATACTTTGGAAATGTGGAACTCTTATCCCCTTTCAAGAAAAGTGTTCGTCTCATACATACCCTTATTGTTCCCTACAAAGTTGTAAAAAAAGCTGTGGTGTGAAGAGGAGGAAATGCAGGAGTCTGTTTTGTGTAGCTTGATTACGACACACTTCAGTATAGCTTAGTGGAGAAGCCAGGTTACACAAATATGAGTTGAAAAATGCCAATCTTGGAGACACTTGGCTCCAGCTGTTTTAATTGCAGTACTCTAATGATGTTTGTGACTTTTGTAGATGGAAATACCTGAGTTGCTCCAATTATAGTTGATGATAAAAACCTAGTGGTTTGTGTGCCAAAGGAGTGGCTGGTTTTAGCGTTCTTTAGATACCGTTCAGAGCAATGAAAGAGGGAAGAGAGAAATCTGGCATTCTGCAAGTAAATCACCTTTAGTGCCGTTGAAATTCTTCCAGCGTTCCTTTCTGCTGTTTTAATCCACCTGGATGAGGAGAGGATGTTAACCTTAAGAGAGTTCAACAGACAGCCATTGTGCTGGGTGTAGAACACGAGCTAGCTGCATACCTTTATGGATACTTAAGTTTCCTGGGCTTGTTGATGAGGCTTGTTGATCGTGAGATCTTGAGAGATTGTCTGGCCTGCACTATCTTACAAAATTCCCTCAGCTATTTGTTGTACTGTTGACATGGGGCACTGCTATTCCTGTGTCCCAGTGGTCTAGTCTGCTGACAGCCCTGAAGCTGTGCTTGTGTTTTCTGAACAAGTTTTCAACAGCATAAATGACAAGTTTAGTAATGTGAAAAAAATACTATAAACAACAGGAATTTTCTGCTTCGTTTGTTTCTTTTGGCCTGCTATCAGTCACTTTGTATGTGGATTGATTTATTTTTCTCTCCTTTAGAATCCATGTCCAGAGTTCAGTGCTTCTTTCCTCTCCAGAATCACTTTCTGGTGGATCACTGGGTAAGATCAAGATGACGCATAAAGCAATAATTAAAGTTAAATTAGCAATAACCATGCAATAATAATATTGGGTTTTTGGGTTGATTGTTTTGTAGATAAACTTTTTTTTCCCCAAAAAATTTGATTAATATGTTTACTTCCTTTGTGTAATGTCTTTGTAATTTAAAATTTTGCCAGTATTTATTTAGTATGTTTGCTGAAAGAATATAATAAAAAAATTTCTTTGGGAAATATAATGGAGTGTCCTTCTCGAGAGAGATTCAAAACCCACCTGGCTGTGATCCTGTCCAACCTGCTGTAGGTGAACCTGCTTTGGCAGGGGGGTTGGACTAGATGATCTCTGAAGGTCCCTTCCAACCCCTACCATTCTGTGATTCTGTGATAAGAAGGTAGAAATTGCCTGCTGTGTTTAGAAAATAAGGCATTCAAAACTGTTAGCGCTTTTTGTCTAGTAGGTTCTTTTTTTATTTTTTTTAATTATTAACTGAGCTTTGGTTATACTATATGATTTGATCACAACACATGTTCTTGTGAGTTAAAGCACAGAAACGTGTAAAATAATATTGGTTTATAGTTGTGGTTGGTGCTTGGCCAGAGTTCCAACAGAAAGCTAGATGAAAGGAATTGCTTTATAAAATTAAAGGCTAATAAAGATTTTGAAACTTGGTAGGCATGGAAATAGTAGTTGCTTGGTTGATTTTCAAATGAGATCACTTCATCCTTTCTTTTATTTTCCCTGAAATTTGAATTCAGTGGCATATCCTGGATCCTTAGAAGTTTTAGTGTCTAATTCTCACAGTAAAGACAGGAGGATGTATGTTTTAGTACCTGTAGCAACACAGGTCCAGATGCTAACTCTTGCATGCGTTTCTGTGAAGAGCTGGCTCTGTTTTGGGGCTGGATGTAAGAACCACTGTCTTAATAGCATATATATATACACACACATCTCTCTAGTGTTCTTAAATATGTAGTGTTGATTCTTTCTAATACAGGTTGATGGTTCAGGGTTATCGGAGGCCTCTGGAAGCCAAGGATTTATGGTCGTTAAATAAAGAGGACACATCGGAGGAGATAGTGCCAGGTTTGGCTAGAAACTGGGCAAAAGAGTGGGCAAAGACCAAGAGGTAAGCTCAGTTATCCTGGCTGGCAGTTCTTCCAAGATGTGGAGGTTCAAAAGCTCAAGTTACTCAGCCTCTACTTAGAGGTGTTTGTCATCTTTTATCAAACCTGCCTTGTAAGGCCCAAGTGGCAGATCTGTATTTCTCCTTAAGTGCATACAGAGTAGGAACCAAGTAGGGTGTTGTGTGTCTTCTTTATGAAGAGCTGCATCAAGTTTCCCTTAGTCTTTCATGATCCAAAGCTGATTTTTGTTACTTTTGATGTATGTTTTTTCCCTGAGGAGGGAATGTTTCCACACAGTCGACCTTCAGTCACGTAATTTAGGAACTTGGGCTCCCTCTATAGTTAGTGAAGCCTCAGGAGGGCAGTTCAGGGTGTAAAAGTGAGAAGCTTATTTCTTTCCTTTGACTATATAGGGAGTCTGGGCATCTAAACCAGCTGACTAAAATTAGAAAGACTGCATGCCTGTGGTTTCCATCCTGCTTTCATCATCCTTTACTGCAGCAAATAGGAGTACCTTTTCATTGAAGGAAAATTGCTTGCTTGCTTACACAGCGTAAATACAGTTTGTCCTCAGAAGTTTGGAAGTATGTAGTTTGGCATAAGCCAGATGTATGAAATGAATGTCTTCAGTCCTTTTCAGATGACTTGGCATAAATCTGACTGCAATTTTCTAACTCCAGTAGTGCAGTGAGGCTTTTATTTTAAAGAAAGTTCAGCATACTGGGTTCTAGAATAATAATGTCCTTTGCACTTTAAGTTTAACACAGGTTACGGCCCTATTTCTCATTCCCCAGGGCAGACCTACAGGAGAGATTCAACAGGAATGTTACCTATCACAAAAAGGTGACCATTTCTGAATGGCCAGTTTGTTCAGCCATAGTTGTATGATTAAAAAGATGTTTGATTGACAGTAAACCCCAGTTAAACTATTAAGAAGGACAAAAACAGTTCATAAACATCTCATTTGTATACTATGCATTTTTCCAGTTGGCTTTATGGTTGAATAAAGGCTACATTATATACCTACTCTATTTCAGGCAACCATTAAACATGTTATACTCGCCCAAAAAGCAGCAAAAGTCAAGCGACTCAAACGGTGATGTGACAGAAGAGGCTGAAGCTTTGATTATAAAACCATCTGAAAAGAACTCTGAAGCATCTTTATTCAAGGTGTTATATAAAACCTTTGGACCATATTTTCTCATGAGCTTCCTGTTTAAAGCTGCACATGATCTCTTGATGTTTGCAGGCCCAGAAATTCTGAAGTAAGACCTATATACTTTATTATTGTATTAAAAGTATGTGTACAGAATTTAAAACACAGTGTATTTCACTTACCAAGCTGCTTTGCCTTCAGTTGGTTCAATTGGGGTGGAGTCGTCATGCAAGTTAGAGACCATGCACGCAGATGATTTTGGTCCACTGGTTTTCAAATTACAACATCATGGATTAAATGTTTGACTTTTTATGTTCCTTTACAACACTAGGAAGGCCAGGCAGGAATGTAATCAACAACAACAGGAGTTTATTTAATTCTAACCTGTAACGATCGTGGAATTACAAGTCATAGTATGTGAAGCAACAGAGAGCTAAAGGGGGTATTGTTTTAAGGTGAGAAGTAATAAAACAACTGTAACCAGTTGTATTTTAGCTGGAGGGAGTGTGAGACCTTTTAGTGTAGCTCCAAGAGAATGCTGTAACTGTAAGGTATGTGATACTTTATCTTTTAAAGTGGTACGTTGTTAGGAGGAGGGAGTTATGTGTGCAAGTATAAAAGTTTCTAAGGTTTTTTATGTGTTTTATCTAAGTTGGATACTTTGGGTGCTTGCATGACCGCTATAATGTTTGGGATAATCTAAGGTTCTAACCTTGACATTTCATGCATCTATCAAGAGGACTAATTCTTCTCTCCGCAGATTGCTAATCAACTTTGTAAATAATAAAGCTGCCCCAAACTGGCAAGGCTACTTTTATACAGGGCTGCTGTTTGTTTGTGCCTGTCTTCAGACGCTGATTCTTCACCAATATTTTCATATTTGCTTTGTAACCGGAATGAGGCTCAAAACAGCTATTGTTGGTGTAATTTATCGAAAGGTAGGTGTTTCTTTAAATATATGACGATACCTCTCAGTGACTGTGTGAATGCATCGCTTAAGTCTGAATAATTAAAGTAGTTAGGAGACTCTAGTAGGCTGATTCCTAGCTCTTACTAGAAATAAGAGAGTATCTAATGTATAAATAAAAGCCTTTAAAATAGAGCAATTTTCTAATTTACTAGTTAAAGTTCAGGCACCTTCTTCCCACTGCCAAACAAGAAACCTTGTCTCATTTAGACTAGGCATGTGAAACTGCTTCACTTAGTGCAGAAATTAAGATGCATCTACATTTACAGCTTCATTTGGGACTTAGCAGCGGTGCCACTTCATCTTGAATAAGCTAGAACGTTTTAGAAAGCTCTGGACTGATTGTTCTGTGAGAAAAGTGTGTGACAAGAAGTGAAGAGACTGCTTCTTGCAGTAAAAACCAAAACATGCAAACAATACCCTCCCAAGCAGTAAAACCACTAACCAAACAACCCTGACCCCAAGGCTGCTTGTTGTCTTTAATTCTCTATTAGTTTAAACCCACCTGCTTGCTTCAAATTATACAGCTTCCATTTTGTAAGATGCGCAGGGTAAACAGAATATGAAGCAGGTAATTTTAAAGATGTTTAAAGATGTCTTCCTTCATGTTGCCTTAATTGTTTTTTATTTTCAATCTGCACCTAGGCACTTGTTATTACAAATTCTGCTAGAAAGACTTCTACTGTGGGTGAGATTGTGAATCTAATGTCTGTGGATGCTCAGAGATTCATGGACTTGTCCACCTATATAAACATGATTTGGTCTGCACCTCTCCAGGTGATATTAGCACTATACTTACTGTGGCAGGTGAGTATTGTGTGTTGTTTCCTGGTTTGACTTTGGCAATGCTTCCTATGGTCATGCCTACGGACAGCTGTTGTTCAGACCACTGGAGGGTTTACAGCAGTGTGCAGAAAATCCTGTTTGTTTAGAAGCCATTCAGAGCTGCTTTTGTCACTGCTGTCAAGAAGGAAGTCAGAAGGTTCTTAATTTGCACATCTGAGTGCATGTGGGGAGGATGCAGATGAGAACTACTATGTTTTGGGAGATTGCAGCACCTATAGTATCTCACTAGTCACTTAAAGAAAAGTGGTCTTGGTTCTGCACTCTGAGAGTCACCTTATGAGACGTTTGCTATATCTAGTCCAGACAGTCACTGATTCTCACTGTCAATCAGAAAGGTAATGAACTTCCCCAAGAAATCTGTCACTCCCTGCATGGATCTCTACTTCAGAAGAACAGACAAACCAGCAAAAACTGGAAAACATTAAAATACCTCTTTGTGTGTGTGTATAGATAGGCACGTATGGAGAGATTGATTTCTATCTATATATACGCTTCTCTATATGGGGATTATATACGTATGTTTGTTTCAAAAATCAAAACACATAAACATCAACCCAAGCACCTACTTGATCCTCCTCTTCTTCCCCCAAGCTGTTCTTGGAAGGGGAAGAAGAGGTTGAAAAGCTAGGTCAGAATGCTTTTCTGTAGCGTATGCAGTGTTTTGACCCAAGATTATTAAAAATTAGCTTGAATAAAAATGTTTACAACTAAGTGCTTTTCAGAATTTAGGTCCTTCGGTGCTGGCAGGCGTGGCTGTCATGATCCTTCTGGTTCCGATAAATGCTGTGATGGCAATGAAGACAAAAACTTATCAGGTTAGAACCTTTATATATGCGACAGAGTGCTTTTAAGAAATATGTTCTGCTCTTTGACTTGTTCCTGAGGTTTGTCCTTTTAAATTTTTTTTCGCTCCCTCTATTTATCCCTTAAAAAAAAGGGAAGGGAAAGAAAGGTCAGAGGTGTTCTGTATGCAGAATAAACAAACTCATGTCTTTTTCAGCCTTACAGCGTATGTACATAATGGTCTAAAAATTTTGCAGTAGTTAAGACCAAGGTAGCAGGTTAGCCAGCTTCATGAAAAACCCAATGATTGGATTGGAATTAGTTTAGTTTTTAACATGCTGCCTAAGAAACTAAAGTCCAAACATAAACTACTCTCTGCCTAATGAACCTTAATGAGTAAAATAGCCACGTTTCCAGGATGGTGGTTGCAGTGTTGGGGGGTGTGTGTATGTGGCTTAGTTCTTGGCTTTTTTTATATTATGGTTTTTTTTCCTGGAAGGATGGGTAGGAAGAAGTCTTAGTTCTTGGCTGCTCTTGGTCCCTAGTTGATTTTCTTTAAAGGGGATCAGTTTGTTACAGAGAGTGCACATAAGTAAATGTAGACTCAAACTCTGATGTTTTCTGGTGCAAAAACTACTTTCGGCACCCCCAGCACATGCTTTCTGGTACAGACTTCACTACTAACTGAATTTACTGAATGTCAGAGGAGACTGATGTATTTAAATGAAACCTTTTAGGGTCTAGATGTTCACCAAAATATACCACAGCATTTGGTTCCTCTATGGGAGAAGTAGGGGTATCTAGCCAGTCACAGCCACGCTGCCACTGGTAAGAGCTGTCTGGGATAGCTGTACTGGTGTAGTCTACTGACTCTGCCTAGAGCTGAGTCAGAATGTTGTTTCAGCTTTGCACTGCTGTCATTAAAATGCTTTATGAAGATGGAAAATTCTGAAGAGTGGACTTTCTTCTTATGGCTGAATGGAAAGCTTTTTGCCTTAGTGTACCATCAGAAAGCCATTGATAGTGCTGAAACTGAAGCAAAACCAAGTTTGGTCTAAGGTTAGATGCAGACTGTACATCACTGAAGCTTGATTATAGTGGCTTGTTTTTTAACCGTATATTGTACCTAGGAGGAACCGGAGTCCCAGGTCTCCCTGATGCAGGATTCATCCCGCTTAAACCAGTGCCACAACTGTTTTGATCTTGGTTTGGATTTTTAGTTGCATGAAGCATTCTTCTAATTGGTTTAAAACATCTTGTAAATTTTGCTTATTTGTTTGTTCAGACAGCATCTCAGATTTCCTGCTTGGGAAGCTAGTAAGCTTTTGATGATAATGAGGTAAATTTTGCAATTGCAAAATACAAAGCTCAGAACTTTGTGGGTCTGCCAAGTATTGTGCTCTGCTAATTATTTTTTGCAATGTTGTTTTTAGGTGGCTCAAATGAAGAGCAAAGACAACAGAATTAAGCTGATGAATGAAATTCTCAATGGGATTAAAGTTCTGAAACTTTATGCTTGGGAATTAGCCTTCAGAGAGAAGGTATTAGAGATCAGACAGAAAGAACTCAAAGTCCTAAAAAAATCTGCTTACCTTGCTGCAATGGCAACCTTCACTTGGGTTTGTGCTCCTTTCTTGGTAAGTGAAACAATCTAGAAGTTTGTTTTCCTTTTTGGGATCCTGCTTTCCAAGGCAATGCTTAAGAACTTCTTTTGATTTTGTTTTTTAATGAGTGGAAGAGTCAGAATGCCCTCCACCGCAGTGGGAAACTGAACATTTATGAAATTGAACACTTCTCTATGAAAAGGCACTACTGTTGTTTTTGAAACTTAGTGACAAGTTGGATGTATTCTAGAAGTAATGGCTGAAGTATTTAAAAATAAAAACCTCCTCTGCATCTCCCTCTATTTTTGGTAGTGCACTTGAGGAACCTGAGATTTCAAAGAGGTTACTAATGTGCACAGTACTCTCCAGGTGGTAGCTGTGGCTGACAGAGTAAAACTTCCCATATTTCAGCATCTTTCTGAGAGCAGCAGGTCCTTAGATAAGAGGCCTTGATCGAATGGGACATTGTGCACCAGGCGTACCTCTGGCCTGGGTTCTTTCGGCACCTGTTTAAGAACAATGTGGAGAGGTAAAACCATTGTGTACCCTGGGATTGTTTTAAATTCTTATTTAAAAAAAAATTAATTCTTAATATGTGAAACATCCCCTCTGTGTTTGTGGTTAGCTTACATTTAAACTAATAAAAGGGAGACAAGGGTGAGATCACATCAAAATTGCTTCAGACCCTATTTGAACAAGGGGCCATTGCTCTTGTCTGCAGAAGCAAATAAAAGCTATGACTACATTAGGATAAAATATGTGCTGTTCCAGTTGAAGGTGTTTAAGTGTACTTTCCAGTCTCAGATTCCTTTCCTGCAAACATTTTTAGTGTTTACATTATGTTTTGGGCATGATGAAAGGCAGAAGCAGCAGTGCCCTGGGTAGGAAACATCAGCTGCATTCTTAAGTGAATGCTTTTCTAAAAGAAGTCTGAGATGCTTTTAATATAAATACATTATTAAATGAAGTTTCTAAATAAAACTCTGCAGGTGGACTCCTTTAATGCTGTTCTGTGGAGTCTAAGAAGACAATTGCCTAAGGAGTAGCTCTGTTTCAGCACACATGTGAAAGTGCGGCAGTGGCCCTACACCGTAGGGTGTTTGCCACTGGGTCAGAATTGGTTCAAACCGAAGTGCAAGGCTGCTCTTTAACATCCTGTTTCTTGGACTTTTGTTCATTCCTGTGTGTTCTTCTGAACTTCTGATTAAAGAATTATTGTAAGTGCCTACTTGAAAGTACTTTTGCCATGCAAAACTCTTTATTTCCTCTATTCCTTCTCCTGTTTCTGTGACCAGGGCTCTTTAAAACATTGTTTAATAATGGTGTCATGAACTATTAATTTTGTAGTACCCTCCCTACTGCTGTGTGTGCTGATAAGGGTGTATTTCAGACTAATTGCTGGTAACACAAGAGTGCAGACATGCTGCTTCTGAGGTTATTCTTTGGACCCAGTCTTGTTTTTGATCTCTGTGGGAGGGCTTTCTCCCTGGGATATGGTTGTCCAAACTAAGGTTTGTACAAACAAGCTACTGTACCAGGCACAGCTGAGTCAGCCGCAGTATGAAGAACAATACATGTCCTCACAGCAGTCAGATTTTTAACAAATACTAATGTCTTCAATGGATGCTGTGCTTAGATGAGACTGTTAGGCATATGAGCTAATTGTTTCAAGTCCTGTGGGAGCGGGAATGCCAAAGGTTAGCCTACCTTGAGATTCCTTGATGCCCACAGTGGCAGACTGTGGGAAAGAGTTGCTGGATCTTCCAGTACACTCTGAGGTTTTACTTAGTTTACTGTAATTTTACTATAATTTACTCATCAACGTATTTTTAACAAAATGCAGATAAGTATGGATTTTTTGAGTTATTTTTATACCTTACGATTGATGATAACAATGGTTCAATGTAATTTTCTTGTTCAGCATGGATTTTAAGCTTTTCTGTTGTGAACTGTTTAGGTACTATAAAGTTTCATCTTTGTAATGCAGTAACATTTCAAGTTTCTTGGAAAACAATCTGTCCGTGATAAAGTGGGCTGCACTTGGAAATCTAGGGTTGAGGTAGTCTCTACAAAATACAAAATGGGTTAGCATTGGGATTCTATCTTTTATGTCTATATATGTTACTGATCCAATATCTGGTACGGTGGGGAGTGCCTTAAAACTGAAGATGGCAGCGAGAACCACTAGTGATCATTCCTCTCCTTCCCTTCTCCTGCAGTGTGACCACAAATAACCTGGGGCATTTGTGTTGTCACCCTTGCTATGTGAAGAAAGTGAGCACTTGACACCTTTCCAAGAGGAGCCATCAACTTCTTTCTACAACAATAGATTTAAAGCAAATGTTTGTTTAGCAAAAAGCTTATCAGGGACAAGGAAGTTACCAGAACATTGCTCTTTGATTTTTTTAGATCTCTGAGTCCAGTTATCAGACTGTGGTGACTCCTGAGTTAGTGGCTTTAAAAAATGTGACCCTAACTGTAACCATTACACTTTGTTTCAGGTTGCCTTGTCCACGTTTGCTGTGTACGTCACAATAGACAAGAACAACATCTTGGATGCTCAGAAGGCATTTGTTTCCCTAGCATTATTCAACATCCTCAGATTTCCATTGAACATGCTTCCTATGGTTATCAGCAGCATAGTAGAAGTAAGGCTTCAGTCATTAACTGGTGTTTCTGTGCAGAAGTAGCCACTGGGTGGAAAGGTTACGTTCCTGTGCTTAGAGAACATCCACTGGTGAAATTCAGCTGCCTCAGCAAGGGAGCTTTGAATTTCCTGTGTTAAGACCTGTGCAAGCAAAATTATCAATCCTGGTTAAGGGTGGATGGGTGTTCCCAAAATCAACCATAGTTCTTGTGGTTTGGGAAGTACAAGTGTGATGACTATGCAAGAAACCATGCAATGGTTTTAAGGAAGGATTGGGAGTGCATAATAATGATGTAATGTATATGTGGTGCAAAACAACAGGCTCTTAAATATAACGAGCAGAGTATAAGATAGTTTTACATCCGTTTCCCATGCAGGCCAGTGTCTCCTTGAAGCGCCTTAGGGTGTTCCTGTCTCATGAAGAGTTAGATCCAGACAGCATTATCAGAGTTCCCATCACAGAGGGTGAGTTTTGTTTTCCTGTTGAAAATCAGTGTGTACAGGTTTGGGGTGGCTTTGCAGCATTTCTTTTGCTTTCTGTAACAAACTTACCGCATTTTGATAGATTCCACTGATAATTTTAGCCAGAAAGCAGAGAAGGGAGTTTGTAAAATGAAATTACATAAAGTTTCTGCCACCTTCTCAGGTAATTTATTTTCTCTCCCCCTCTCCTGTGTCCAAACTACAGAATGGTTGCATCCAGACACAGATGGTCACTCTAAAAATTACTTGTTAGGCTGTTTTAATTGTAGCCATTTGAAATTTAAAGGCATATAACAGAATCATAATTAATGCTGTGACAAAACCCAGCATTTTGGAGAACAACCACCATGTAACATTCAGCACCCCTGAAGGAGAAATGATAAGTCCCAGTTCTGGTAAATGCAAAGGGCGTTACTCCCAGCATGGCTCCCACTGTACGCAGCATTGCTGGTCCGGTTATATAGAGCCATTTAGGAGACAGATAAATGTGAACGCAGATTTACTGAAAAACTAGTGCCCTTTTTCTTGCAAAACAAAACTTGACTTTACCTGCGTCAGTCACTTCTAAATGATTTTTCTTACTTCCTTTTTACAAAGATAGTGAAATCCCCATCACTGCCTCTCATGTGGTTAGCTCAGCTCTATATCATTTTAGTCACTTGGGTTTCCAGTAAGCAGTCATCTACTGTATTTTTTTTTTTTTGTCCCCCCCCGCCCCCATCTTCCTTTTGGGAATATCTCCTCCCCTTTCTCATCTGATAACCATGAAAATATTGCTCACAGATCTTCAGTGTGGGGTTTTGTTGTTCGTTTTTTTTGGGTTTCTTTTTTGGTCCATAGTGGGCTTCACTTGCATACTAATGTAAATATTTACCTAGGCTAGCTATTTATTGCATACTTGGTTGAATTAGGAGTGGTATATTTTGAGTTGACACTCTCAAAATCTACAGCTGCCAGTACAATGCAACCTTATTTGGTGGTTTTATTTTCCCCTATCATTCTTGTAGTAACTTGGCTTCACACATGGAATTGGCAGTTTAGCTGATGCCTCCACTGAAGCACAAGTCAGCCTGTGGCTGCTGGTTTGCTGAGCTGACTTTGCAGTGCTGCAGGGGAGTTGGATAAAGGAAGGTGCAGCTGAATAAGTCAGGATCTCTGTATAGTTGACATTCATGTACCTCCTTGTTACTGAATAAGTGTAACCTCAGAACTAATGCTGTCTTGATAAATTCAGTAAAAGCAGACCACAAGCTTTTGGTAAGCAGTGGGTTGTTTTTCTGCTGAAAAAGTAGCTTTATACCTCTGCCTATCTGTGCTTAGATTGACTTCTGTGTCATGATCCTGAGCATGCAATTCAGCTGCTTTCGTTGGCACTTGTATAAATATGAATTTTCTATTTGTCAGCTGAAGGAAGCATTGTTGTAAAGAATGCAACGTTCAGCTGGTCCAAAAATGATCCTCCTTCACTGAACAGGTAAGAATTAGTACCCTTTATTCTGCTCTGTAATCTTGTTGTATCATAAATGACCTGTATTTGAACTATAAAATCTATATGCAGAAGAGTTTGTTGCCTTAAAGGAACAGGAGAACAAATAACACTTGTTCTATATTTATATGTTTGGTTTTTTAAACCAGGGTCTTCACGAACTAGAGGAATTTAAAAAGTATATTTTATATATGGAATGGCTAAAGGGGAGTATGAAGAAGTATAATGGGAGCAGGGAAAGCCCCAGAGATTTCAAGCTCTTGCTATGTGCTGCAGATGGGATGAGCTCCATCTAGAGGATGCAGCCAGATTAGCCCCTCGTAATTATCCCTAGTGCCTCATGTTTGCACTGTGTCCTCAGTCTTCCTTTTAAAATCTTACTCTCGCTGAACTGTAGCCATCCTTTATTCCTGTACTGCAGAAAACCAGTGAAGAACTCTTCACGTGGTATGACTAATGAAGTAACTGGGGTGATGCAGCTACAAGTAGCGTCTTCCCTGTGCCCTGCCCCCTTCCTTCATTTTGGCTGCTCTTTCTTGGGTCTTAAATTGCATGTTCTGCAAGGATGCTGTTTGGGAAGCATCCATTGGTATTTACATTTGTGTTCACAGAAGATTTGAGAGAAATATCAGACAGGTTGTGTTCCCCTTTTGACTAATTACGTATTAAGACGCTATATCCTAAGTGTAAGAAGAGCTGGGTGCTTTCTGAATTTTTCTGAACTGTTTGCATTTGCAAACAGTTAAAGTTTCTGTGCTGTGTCAGCATTTGCAGTAGGTATTCACATTGCATCTGGCTTTATATGGGCTGTTCAATAGACTGTTTAACTACTGGGATGTGCCAGCAAGCAAGGCTGAATTATGTGCATTTTATTTCAGCATTAATTTCACTGTTCCTGAAGGCTCCTTGGTAGCTGTTGTTGGTCAAGTTGGCTGTGGAAAGTCTTCATTGCTGTCTGCTTTACTGGGGGAGATGGACAAAAAAGAAGGCTACGTGGTTGTCAAGGTGTGATGTGTCTGAAGAATTGTTCAGCTGTTTGTGGGTATTGCCAGAGGGATTCTAGATTACCAAGTGGTGTTAAGAGGAGAAGAGACAGCCTTTCAAATTAGTACCTTTTTTAGCCTGACTTCCTGGCAAGCCATGTGTATGCCTTAGCCTGCACTCTGTGTAATTGCCTGTTAAGCCTCGACCCAACAACTTCTAAATCTGTTGGTTTCAGATTTAGTCAAACAGAATGATGGAGGTCTCAAAGATAAGTATCCTGGTGAGTCTTGTTGGCAGCCAGGCATGAGGCGAGGAGACTCCATTATACATCCTCCAGCCTGAGGTTCACACCTTCTTAGACATCAGAGCATTACAAGGAGAGAGGGTACACCCAGATACCCAAACATGGGAGAAGCTGCTGTTGTCGTTTGTACTTTCTTAGACATCAGAGTTGCACAGATCTCACAGGGGAAAAATGACCTGTAAGTAAGTAAATAAGGAAAAAGTATTTGTTTTGGATTTCACTGCTACTGTAATATATGGAAAGAGAATTATTTTAAGATGAAACAAATATGTTGCATTTAAAAGAATGCACCTTTGGTCATCTCCAAAATTGTCCTGAAAAAATAAAGTAGGTGAGATCGGAATCACTGATCGTTTGTGCAGAAAGAGAAGGCAGAACTAATCTTCAAAGCAAAATACTTTGCAGTAGCTCAATCTTTTCCTTTTAAAGTTACTTTTAAATAAAAATTAATTTCCCTCCTTTCTTCAGAAATGCCTTGGTAGGGGTGCATTTGTGAAATACTTGCATTGCTGATGAAATTGTTTTATGCAGAGCATAATTTATAATGCTATGAAAAAACTAACGACTTTTGACATTCAGTAATTGTGCAAACATACTCTCTAAGCAAAAGTTTATTCCAAGTTTATGTTAGTGAATCATGTTTTGTTTGAAGTCCTTTATTTTCCACCAACACACTTTGTTAAATTCACTTGTAGAGAAGATTATAAAAATAACATTTTGGAGGAGGTGGTAGCCCAAGAACCACTTCCTGCAGTTTTGAAATGACCATAGGCCATTTGTGAGGTGGTTAACACCGTCTGCCTCTCAAAGCCCTGCTGTGCTTTGACTTTGCGTACAGACTTTTAGTCTAAAGTACCGAATAAGGAACTTCCTTTTTCTTGCAGGGCTCAGTAGCCTACGTTCCTCAGCAAGCCTGGGTCCAAAATGCAACTCTGGAAGATAACATTATCTTTGGAAGGGAGATGAATGAGAACCGGTACAAGTGTGTGATTGAGGCTTGTGCGCTGCTGCCCGATATAGAGATTCTTCCTACGGGAGACAAAACAGAAATAGGAGAAAAGGTATTTAAATACCCACTCTACCATAACAGTGCTATTGCTTTGTACTTAAGGCCATATGACTTCTATTCTACTTTATCTTAAAGTTGTATTGAATTTAAAACATTCAGAGTAGAAATCCTCTAGAATAAGAGGCAAATTTTAATGGAATGTTTTCATTGTCTTTAAGCCTCAAAGGGGAGGAAGCCTGTCCTCAATTACGAATGCAAAAGCATCTTCCCATTGTTATAGAGCAGAAAAATGTATGGAAACAGGAAGAGAAGAATCTCCTGAACGCTTCAGTTTCATTTAAAACAAGCAAACACCCCCCTTCCCCAAACTCACAAGCCCCTCCCCCAAAACCCCTAAATCCCCAAAACAACCACTACCCCAAAACTGGCACTTGGTTGCAAAAGTATGTGTATGTGTGGTGTGGGGTTTAGAAACTTGCATCCATGTTGTAGTGCTCTGTTATGGGAGCAAATCCAGGTGTCCCCTAACCACATGGCAAGCAGGGTATGTGTTTGTAACCTGCTCAGTGTTCTGCCAAGCTGATGTACCCGAGAAGACCGGGAGATGTAGGGATATGTGCTTTGCCTGCTGACTAGTTATAGGTGGGGTATAGCTGACAGCTGCAGATTCAGTAAAAGGTGCAGCTTCATCTTTCTTATTGGTCAGCAGGACAACCAGACTGTAGGATGTGAACAGAGTTTGTTTATTAAATCAGAGGCAGCACTGCAGAATTACAGCTGAGAAAAAAAGTAGCCTCTGAACGTACAAAATTAGGTAGGTCAGTCTGGGTTAATTGGTAGCAAACACTTTTCTTTGTCTAGCCCCTCACTGACAGCAAGAACTTAATAGCTGTGCTTCCTTCCAAGAGGATTTTAACTGTGATTGCTTATGCTGTTGTGCTAGTGGAATTATTCGTGATGGAGATACGTTTCATACAATGTTGAAATTTCTCTAATTCACATAAACCACCTATGACTTGTCTTTCACAAACTGTAGCAAGACATCTCTCTTCAGCTGTAAATAAAGGATCATGTTTTCTTGTTTCCCCAGGGTGTGAATTTGTCTGGAGGACAGAAACAGCGAGTCAGTCTTGCTAGGGCGGTTTACTGTAATGCAGATGTCTATTTATTTGACGATCCTTTATCAGCTGTTGACGCTCATGTTGGGAAGCATATTTTTGAAAAAGTTATTGGACCAAAAGGAATCCTGAAAAATAAAGTATGTCATAATGAGTTACTTGTCTCTAGAGAATGATTTGTTTTTCTTTGCTGAGTTCAAATGATTCCAAGTTTGTCAAGTTGTGTATTCAGGCTTTTGTTTCAAACATCTGAAAAATGAAGGGATCCTTCTGAGATTTTTAGAGGACTTTCATAAAATAGTGAGTTTTTATAATGAAATGTGCTCTGTTTTCTGTAATTCAGAATTCTTTGATGCAAAAATCAAAACAAGGACAGTATTTTTTCTTAATAATGCTGCATGCCTGTCCATAGTTATTACTATGTTATACACAGAATTCAGCCAGCAGAACAGTAGTTCAACCATTGTATTTGAGATGTTGAGATGTTAGAAAAACCTTTTTTTTTTTTTTTTTTCTTTTGCTATTTAGACACGGGTTTTGGTAACCCACGCAATCAACTATCTGCCTCAGATGGATACAATTCTGGTAATGACTGATGGAGAAATCTCTGAGATGGGCTCCTACCAGGAGCTGCTGAAGCAAGATGGGGCTTTTGCCGAGTTTCTTCGTACATATGCTAATGCTGAACAAAGCATGGAAAACAGTGGTAAGCTTACAAATAAATTCTCACGGGATAAGCTGATGTGTGGAATGTTAAGGGAGTCACATTAAAGGAGAAATATTAGTTGCGGAAGGAAAGTTAACAGAAATTATTATTTCTTGTGATATACCTATACCTAGAGGTGCTTCTTTCTTCAGGGCATTGAATGTTGCGAGATTAAACGCACATTCTTTCTTAAAATCTCAGAAAATGTGGAGTAGATCTGTTGTAAAATTCCTCTCACTTAGAGCAAAATTCAGATGCTTGTGAGATAAAGTAAAGGCCAGATGGGTTTTATACAACCTTCCTGTACTTATTAGGATGTGTCTTTTTTATGCAGATAATTCCTTTGGGGAAGGGGAGGAGGAAGCAGCAGCTCATTTTTCTAGCTGGCATCCCTGACTCCTGCTTTTTCTTTACAAAACAGCTGTAGAGCTGCACTGATATAGGAATATACTTCAGATGTAGTGTTGGTTTGTTTTTGGTTTTTTTTTGTTTGTTTGTTTGTTTTTTGTTTTTTTTTTTTTTTTTTTTTTTTACCTGCAGACGGTTGCATTATTGGATTTCCATGAGGGAACTTAGTCTCTTGCCTCCAGCCAGTTTTCTTCAGCAGCTTGCCTGTGGTGATTTCCTGACACTCCTCCATGGGCTCATGTTGAAAAGTATGAGGGGAGCTTGTGCTGTGCTGACGGGTTAAGCTGTTGGCGTGCACTTGAGGCCTGTTGGGTAGCAAATCCCTGCTGCTCAGTGCTGCAGAGCAGGCTCTCCAGATCAAGGAAGGGATTGAACCCACTTTTCCCTCCATCTTCCATTTGTAAGACCCATTGTTCCCACCCATTCCCTAGTGGGAAAGCAGAGGCATTTAGTCCATTCCTCATATGCATGTCACAGGCAAAACAAAAATGGTGCCACACTTATCTACGCTGATGAAGCTGGGAAGCGTTAAAGAGGTGTTGAATGGTGGCCTTTGGAAAGGGGCTGCTGCTGATGTTTGTCTAAAAGTTCCTTGTGTGAGGGCTGTGATGGTCTGCCTTATTCTCTGAAGCTGCCCTCTGCTATCCAGGCTGGCAACACAGACTGCCTTTGGAGGCTGTGAACAAGCAGAGTCTGTTCCCGGGATGCCCAAGGTGGCACTTTCTCCTGGCTCCCTCTCATGCGTCCAGCCATCCCTGATGGGGAGTTGGATTTGGGGGCGATGTGTCAAGCTGAGGCTCAAGGTCAGGATGCTCAGCTGTAGCCTAGCTCTCCTCTGGGAGAGGTCTCTTGATGCATCTCCGTTGGTGCTCTGCACACCGGGATGCGAGTTTGGGTGGACACTATAAACAGCGAGTGTTGTATGGGTGGGGAATCCCACTGTGAAAAGCATCGCGGGAAGAGATTTTATGGAAGCAGAATCCAGCTAACTTCTGTGTAATTCTGTAGGTGCTCCTATAGCTACTGGTCAGACTTGTTGCAATCTTCAGCGTAAGGGAGTTCCGGAGACAAATTTTCTCAGCGCTTCCCTAGGAAGTTAACAAGTTGTCTTGTACAGAGATTTGCCTCCTTTAATATGCTTCTCCCCTCCCTTTTCCAAGTGTATGGTAGCTTTTGGAGTCCTTCATATTAAACCAAGTTATTCTGCTTTTCCCTTTAAATACTGAATCTTCTTCTGGAAAGTGAGACAGTGCTTTATCTTTTGCCATGCTTCTCTGCAGTTGTCTAATAAAAGGCACTTTTAACTTCAGTATGGCCCTGGTGATTCGGAGAGGATTGCTGTATCACAGGGCTGGCCTATTTGCAGCAAATTTGTTTCTCAGTTTTGGTTGAGTGATCCTCTGCCGGTGGTGAAAAGTGAAAAATAGGGGCATTATTTGTCTGGTTCACAGGGATAATATTAACATCTATCAGAGCTGTAGAAGATAACTAAATATTACAAATCACAGGTTCTTGGATAAACACCGTATCTGTGATGGGAGTCAGTCCGAGCTAGCTGGAGGGGATGGGCACACCCACATTAAAAGGGAGGCTCCCTTATGTCTGAAGCTACATGTTGGCAGCCTGAAAGCATGCAAGCTGGAGCGAAGTAGAAAACTGTGGATTGGTGCTTTCTGGCTGGACTACATCCTGCTTCTGCAAGGGTGGGAAAGCCTCTCCTGCCCAGCCTCTGAGGTTTGGCTGTGACTCTGGTCCCCATTTCCCCCCAGCCCTTCTCTCCCATCGGGGTTCCCCAGGGTTACCTGCCGTCTGCGTGCTGTACTGCTGCCTTTCCCATCCTCAGCTTCACCACGTTTCTTCTGTGCCTGGCAAAAACTCACCACTCCACAAAGCTGCCCCAGTGTTAGGCTTTGGGATGGCTCAGAGGAGAGGTGTGAGCCCCCTCTTCTTCTCCAGCATCCTACTTGATGCAAAAGATGGTGACAAGGATGGCAGCAGTAGCTGCTAAGCCACAGGCAGTGAAATGTGCAGCACTGCTGCTTTCAGCCGTGGATACATGAAATGGATGCCTTACTGTACCTACGGTGTATAATCTTCTCTAAAGTAACTGGAACTACATGTAAAATAACACCAGGTTTTATGAAAAGCATCCCAATTATTCTTGCCTTTAGCAGTTGTTCCATTCTCTGGCACTTAGCGTGGCTGATACGCTGATGCTGGTACTCCTGCCTGGGCAGATCGGTCTGGAGTCATACATGTGCCCTTGGCTCCTGTGAGTTTGTTCCTTTTTTGGTGCCATCCGTTGTCCTGCCCTGCCCCTCCAGGCTTGTAGCTGTTGCTGCAATACCTCTTGCTGTAGAGCTAGCAAATAGTTACCTTAAGATTACCTTTCTTTTGACTATTTTCCCGTGTCTCCCATATAAACTAATGCAACAGACGTTTTGTTTTAATATGTGTGTGGGTTGGGGTTTTGCTGTTTTTTCCAAATGGCTTCAGCATAAACTTTGATTTGTCCTTGAACAGCCTGGAGCTATTTTTAGTGTTTGTGGGGAGTAAAAGTGGCTCCACAGAAGTGCAACTGCACGATAAGGTTGAAATATTTTTTAACTGTCTGGTTCATCTTCGGTCTTGACTGCAGTGCCTGAAAGCTAGAGATGTACAGCACAATTAGTAATTCTAACTCTTGTTTACATTGTGTGGGCTGTGCTTCAGATGACTCCCTCCCCAGCGTTTGGCTCTGACTTTGCAATCAAATAAAAAGCTGAAAGACCTTTCAGTGGCTACTCAGTTCATTTTTTTTTTTTATTTTTTTTTAATATGAGAATTCTCAGCACAACAGGCTTACTCAGTTTTGGTTTGGAGGGAGAAGAGGGTAAAAGTACTCTAGAACTGCTAAGGGTCTGGACTGTAGAGTTTAGTTCAACAATCTGCATATCTTGCATATTTTGAGAGGAAGTTTCTTGATCTGCCACTTGTAGCTTTTCAATTTGAATGTCTTTGGGTTTTTTCTTCTTAATTTTTGTGGACTTAATTCCTCAAATTCCAGCTGTTGTCCTGTACAAAGTAGAAGTCTACTCTCTGGAAAAGACAGTATGGTACAGGAGTAAGATTTGCAGGGCCTTGCACAGCCTCTGTATAAATTGCTTCCCAGTTGCAGCAGCGAGAAAACAAAATAAATTTAGATTTATTTTTCAAGTGCTGAATTTGGAAGGAAGATAGTTTCCTTGCTCAATGGCTTTGTATTATACACTAGGTAGTAGTGTGTATTTAATAATAAAAATTAACTCTGCGTTATGGTCTGGAGTTTCATATCTGCAAGGAAAAGCATTGTGCCTTCAAGATCAACACTGTCTCCCAGTAGAGTCCAGTCCACCTGTGTATTGTGCCTGAGTTAAGCTTATAGCAGCGTTGGATAGTTAGGATTGCTTGTATGATGCCTGTAGGGATAGGTGCTTCTCTCCTTTGTGACTCCTTGGAAGGCAAGAGTTAAATATTGAGATGTTTGGCTCTTTTTCCAGATGTTGTTGTGGAGTCTGGACCTGAGTGGTAATTCAGGAAACATCTATCTGTGTTGGGAAATAATTATCTTAAATTAATTTTTCTTCTATCATAATTCAGCTTTTTCCTGTGTCCTGTTTGCAGCCTCTGCCCCGAATGTCAGAAGCAAATACTGATTCAAGATGAGTGCTGTTAGAGTGTCAAGATGCTTGGAAGAGTTAAATATCTTGCTGCTTCTTACTAATCTGTCTATATGTAGGATGATGACTGGGGACTACACAGTAGATGGGACTAAGAAAACCTGTGCTACCACAGCTCTCCTTCTGTCTTTGCAGTTGCATGACTAAAGCAAGGCAGAATAGCACAGCTCTGGGAGGAGAGATGTGGACGAAAGTTGCTACTCTAAAAATATGATGCTTTGCATCTTTTATGTTAAGGTCAGGGATTCTCTTAAGATTCTTGAATGAAGTCTCTTTCCCACCACTGGGGAAAATGCATATGGTAGTTCCCTGTACATAGTGAGGCTACTTTAGATCTAGTCACTTTTTTGTGATTCTCTCTTCGTTAGTGCATGTCTTGAAAGAAGGGAAGTTTCTGTCACGCATAGCCATCTGACTTGGATTTTTTCTTTTTCCTCAAGTTTGTCTTTTGTGACTGCGTATGAGGCTTGGGATTAAAAAGAGGTCCATTTCAGCAAATTTGATCCTGCCTTGGACATTTATGGTTTTGTGGTTTAGGTTGTGCTACTTAGATGCATTTGTGTTTGTAAAGATTGAAAATGGTTGAGTGTGCTCTGGAAAAAGTTAATTATATATACTTTTAGACTCGGATCCTTCGTTAGAAGGAACGATTCAACCTCTGGAAACAGGTAACTGATTTTGTACCATGTGGCTTTGTATTAGTGCTTGTATGGGAGTAGTATGAGTAGCTGCGGTTCCTTGAGTCATTTTTGGAATAATTTTGTCTGCATAATAGAAGGTATCTGCTTGACTTGCATGTTACTTGTTTGTGTGATGCTACAACAGTTGGTGTGTGAACTTGTAGATAACTCATCCGCAGCAATTCTTTATCTTGAACACTTCCATGAGGAAGCTTTAAATAAACTTTGAAGATGCTCCCTGGATTTAGGAGTGTAGTGAGAGTGCCGAGAGCGGCATTGTCCAGGGTTGAGCCCCTAAGGTCCTTTTTGTTCCCATATGTGTATTCAGTACTTGCAAGCTGTTCCCACAGAGCCCTCCTTGGTGAGTTTATACCCTAGGTGCACATGCCAAATTTACTGTAGCAATCTTGAGCATTTTTTGTTCTCAAGAGGAAAATGCCGTATGAGCAGGAAATCTTTGTAGCTTACAACACAAAACCAAATTTAAGAGCTGCTAGGGGAGGATGGTTTATTTGTGGTTTTGTTTTGTTCGTGTGGGTTTAGAACTTCAGTGATGCTCTAAAGCGATATGTCGCTGGAATGCTTGCTGGTTTTCATACGGGAGCTTTTCAAAAGACATGCTGTCAAGTGCTTAAAATAACCAGCAGTCCCATATGGGTTTGCTCTCATTCAGATAAATAAAAATAAGAATTAAATCATTGAACTTCTCACTTTTTCACATTTTCTGCTTTTTTTTTCTGCTTCTAGGCCACACTGAACAGTTTAGCTTTGGGGTTTTAGAGTAATGGACCAATGTTCAGTTTGCAGACACAGGAGGAAATAGCTTTGTTTAAACAGTCCACACTTAATGTGTTGATAAGCTGTTTTATGCATATATTTTGCTTTAGCATAAAAACATGAAAACTGCAGACTCTGGATCTACACAAATTTTCCTCCATATCTTTTGAATAGATGCAGGTGGGCTTTTTTGTTTGCGTAAACTATGCATTGCATAAATGCTTTAAAGTGCAGAATTCTTTTTTTTGTTACATATTCTGAATTAACTTTCATACTTGAAAACGGAATTCCATTTAATTGACAGTATTTTAGGAGTCGGTCATTTGTTTAGTATTAGGAAAATGATGACACAACTTGAACGTAGAAATTTTACTCGTGGCCCTGAATTAAGTTGCTCAGAGAAAGCTTAATGTTTCAAGCTGACAGCTTTTGTGAAATGTTTTAGACAGTTGTCTCCTATGTGCTGCATCTGGTTACAAATGGGATGTTGTGAGACAACATGACTTTTTTTTTTTTTTTTGAGAAGTGACATTCATAGAAAGATCTTTTGCTTAAACTAATCTGATTCCTATGGTAGCTTAAAAACACCATGCGTTTGCATGTTGTTTCCTCTTAATTTTGCAGGAAGGGTCAAAGTTAATAGCACATGCCTTCTCCTCTTACAGCTTCACTCCGCCATTTATTAGAGTGTTCTCATTGCATTCTAAAATGAAAATAATTTATAGTTAACTGTGTAGAATATGTGGTTTGAAAAGGAGTCATTGGATTGCTTTGGGTTTTTTTTGTTTTGTTTTGTTTTTCCCCCCCCCAGAGTGAGTCATAGTGTGACTTGGTATTGCATGCTTTAACTTCAAGTATGTCCTCATATTTTATTATATTATTATTGACCTACATTTAGTAGAAAAATAAATGTCCACTGTCTTGGCAACTAAACCTGTTGGGGTGGAACTAAACTTATTTGCTCACCTGTTCAGTTATCCGGTACTTACTTATGTTCCTCCCTTTGTTTGCACATTAGGACTGCACCTGGCATTTAAGATTGAAATGAAACCTTTGTATCTTTTTGCTTACCATTTTCAAATTTACTTCCCCCCTGCCCAGATACAAATAGTCCATCTGGAAAGGAAGGAAAGCCTGTAGAAAATGGAGTCCTTGTGAATGAAGCCCCTGGAAAGTCGATGCATAGGTGTGTAGTCTCTCTTTTTCTTCCTTTCTCCATAATTGTGCCCCCTACCGGCTTCTGTCCTGTTACTCCGTCACAGACAAACAGTAATTTGGTGTTTATGGTATTTGTTAGAGGAAAACGTATAATGCCTGATCCAGCAGCCTGAGAGACGCAAGGCTGCTGCTGCGCCGTGGCTCCAGGTCCAACAGTAGCAAGGCTGATGATGTACTCCCAGCCGGCACACGCGCAGAGAGCGTACATACACACGACGTGTACGTGGCTGGCCACACGGGTCACACGTGCTTGGAGCACCCACACAAACACAGCACCAAATGGCCTCATCCTGTTCCCGTCTATCGACTGAGCAGGATGGAGACTCACTAGTGAGAATATAATATGTGTGTATGTACAAGGCGGATCCCTCCAGTAGTTGGGCTCAGACTCTCCAATAGCTGCCCCTGGATCCCAGCCTCCCCAGTTGCTAGCACCTGGGCATACGAACCTCTGAGGCTGCAGCCCGGCTCCAGTCGCAGGTACAGACTGTTGCACATGCATGTCTGCACACACAGAGCTCTTGTGCTACTCCTCTTTCCATCTGAAGAAATAATCGTGTTGTAGGAAGATATCATGGGTTTGGCTCACCTAAAAGGGAGAGTATTGTACTGGCTAGTCCGGCTTTCCTACACTTTCCTAAGGCTTCTCCATTTGACTGCTGCCAGATGGGATGAAGTGCTAAGTGGACCGTTAGTCTGACCTAGTACAGCTGCTGTTAAGCTTGAGAGAGGCTAAAGGCAATCACTTTAATTATACCTTCCCAAAAATCAATCTCATAGTGCCTTATTCTTATGGTGCTCTAGACGTACTGCATTTCTTGAAGCTAACGAGTGCCTGGGAGTACAATTGCTCATTTTGATGCCAGTGCAGGTACCCTTTTTGCAGTTCAGCAGCTGCGCTATATATGATTATAAGGTTTGTAAAGGCTGGTGTTGATGATCACTAAGCATTTTTCTTTCTGGAGTTTGATTGCTCAACCAAGACTTCTTTGACTGACTAGTCTGTTACTTGTGTCTGAAGGTGGATACTTGAGAATTGAACGTGTTAGGGAGGATTAGGAGTGCACTGTGAGGTGAGGAGGGAAGCAGTAGTAAACAGTGGTCTGATGATGACTGGTTAGGGGATTGATTATCACCAGAGTAACGTAAGCCACTGACTTGGAGCCGTGGACTATTGAAGGCTATTTATGAAGTAAACACCTGGCCTGCATCATGCTAAGACTGAAAAATAAACGTCTTCAAACAGGCAACTCAGTAATGCTTCAACATACAGCAGAGACACTGGGAAGTCACAGCACCAGAGCAGCACAGCAGAGCTGCAGAAGCCACTTGCTGAAAAGAATTCCTGGAAACTAACGGAGGCTGACACAGCGAAGACCGGAAGGGTAAGGTCTCCCATTCCCACTTCTGTACTCTCTTTCAGTTTCAGAAAAATCCACAGGGTTCAGAAGAAAATAGCTTCCAAAGACCATGTAACTGGGGTGAGAAAGGTCTGAGTGGATTCTTGGACTTGCTGCTGCTTGTGTAGTAATTGATGGAAGTGTTGCTGTGCCCTCTGCTCCCAAAGCTGAGCTCCAGGTTTGCGTGCAGAAAGAGTGCTGACGCCAAAACTTTTGTTAAAGATGATGGGCTTGACAACATCAAAGTTTCAAAGGAGAAATGAAAACCTTGCAGCTATTTCTTGGATAGAGGTTGTGACAAATTAAGTGACCTAATGAAATCTGCCCTACAGTGTAAGGAGCTGGAATTGATTCAGATGAATTTAAGCCAAGTTTCCACTGTAGACACAAGTATCTAATCCCAGGATACCCAGGGCTTTCTGAGAAACCTGAGAGTGAAGTTCCTGGGAAAATGGCAATTACACCTCCTAGCAGTGTTGCACGTATCCTCTGGTTAAAGATAGATCATAGGCTACAAGCCATGTGGAGCAAGGATTTAATTAAAGGCTATGTAATCTTGTGGTAAAAAGAGGCAAAAACTGGAACTCCTCAGTGAAGTTTTTGGCTTTGCCACTGATGTTATTTCAGACTGTGTTACTTCAGACAGATCTCTCCCTACCCTTCCATTCGAAGATGAGGGAAAGATGGTGTGTGCCTGCCCTGGAAGGATGTTGGGTTTGGCATGTCTCCACAGAACGCTTTGCAGCTTGTGTTCCCAAGGAGTGGCTCACTAGAGTGTAACTGTTGTGGTTTTATGGCCTGATGCAGGGAAAATGACTTTAAATAGGGGTTGAAGAAGCGGGCGTTGCTGGTTTTGAAACTTAATCCGCAAAATGAATACAATGAGTATTTTTTTTTTTTTTTCCCCCCCCTTCTGTCTTCAGGTAAAGGCAACAGTGTACTGGGACTACATGAAAGCAATTGGACTCTTTATCTCTTTCTTAAGCATTTTCCTCTTTATATGTAATCATATAGCCTCCCTGTCTTCCAACTACTGGCTAAGTTTATGGACAGATGATCCTGTTATCAATGGGACACAGCAGTACACAAATGTCAGACTGGGAGTATATGGAGCACTGGGAATTTCTCAAGGTTTGCTTCCTCTTACCTATTTTAAGATTAGCTATTTCAGAATCTTTCTAATGCTTTTGGTGACCTTGTATCCCCAGAACTGCAGCAGCAGTTTGCTACGGATTTGAGTGTGGGTTGTTTTTTTTTCCTTCATAGAAAGATGGAAAACTTGAGTGAATAAAGACAAAAAAAAAAAAAGGGCAAGCAAACCAACCTATAAAGTTATTCAGTAAGTGAATATGGTTTTCTTTTGTTTGTACAAAACAAGAATGAAAGCGGTTTACAGAGGTTGATGACCCAGGAAATGGCTCCTTGGTCTGTAAACAAACTGTGCTGACGTGGTTCACGGGGACAGGTTTTCACAGGAGACCATGGCTACGCTGCATCCCTTGCAGCCATGGCCTGGCTGAGCTGTGTGGGGTGCTCTTTCCTCTGATTGTTTGAGGGTCCATACAAAGCACCATGGGGAGGCCAGCTCAGCGGCTTTTTATGTGTCCTCTTTATGATCAAAGTTTGTTTGTCATGAAACCTAACACCCCAAGTACCCCACTTCAGAAGTGCCATAAAATCCTGTAATAAAAACTAAACGACACCTTAAAATGCAGTGGTCTTTACGCAAGGAAAGTGCTCAAATACTACACAAAATTTTGTAACAGAGAAACAGCTTCTTCCATGAGAGAAATGTGGTGTTTTCACTGATACTATTTTTTTTTTTCTTTTTTTAACTGGAGTAATTGCTGAGTCTACCTGTAGTGAACCCTAGTTTCTCGACTAGGGTGCTAATGCTAGATCGTGCTAATGCTAAGTGATGAAAATGAAGGAAAATGTTTTGTGTGAGAGGTGGAAGCAGTTAAAACCATGTTTTCTTTTCTAGGTATTGCTGTGTTTGGATACTCGATGGTTGTGTCAATAGGGGGAATATTTGCTTCGCGACACCTGCACCTTAACCTGCTGCACAATGTCCTCAGGTCTCCAATGAGTTTCTTTGAACGAACACCCAGTGGAAATCTGGTGAACCGTTTCTCGAAGGAGATAGATACCATTGACTCCACCATTCCACCAATCATCAAGATGTTCATGGGCTCAACATTTAATGTGATTGGGGCTTGTATCATCATTCTGCTGGCCACACCTATAGCTGCTGTCATTATTCCGCCTCTGGGACTTGTCTACTTGTTTGTGCAGGTGAGGGGTGTTACCTGGGGGCCCCCGAGACCAGCAGTCGCTCATCCTCTGTATTTTACAACAGTTCTTACTCTGCACTAGGATGGATTTTAATGTGTTTGATTTGAGTCATGCTTGACTGATTGTGCTTTGCATGGTTTATTGATCAGCTGATGTTAGCGGAGCATTTCCTTCTGTTGTCAAGTGTAGAATGACTTTTGTGCAGAAGGTAATCCTTTAATACCCAAACAGACTTTATAAAAACGCCATTAGATTTTCAGGAAAATTTTGTATAGCTTGTTGCTCAGAACCCAAATATGGAAAGTGTATGGGCTTTTCTAAAACTTGCTTCCAAACAAAAGAGTAGCTTGTAGAGGGGTATGTGTGCATTGCTGATGTGCCTGTTTTTGTTTTGTTGGAGAATTGTTTACCAAGCAAGAGAAATGATGACAGGCTTTCACTCCTGTCTTGTGTAGAAAGGGTGTGCTTGCTTCACTCTTGCTTTATTCTTAGAAATCTCGTAGAGCCAGCACAAATTGGAGAGAAGAAGCTGGATTTTGACTTTGACTCTTGAATTAGTGAGTCTATCAGGCTCCGTTGGTAGACCTTAAAGGCAGTGATATATGTGTCTTTCATACTGTTGAACTAAGCTTGCAGAGAAAAGAAAAAGGAGAAAATGGCTATTGCATGAGATGGTTGGATTGGCAGTTGTTTAAAGACAGCAGAGCATATGTAATGGTCTTCCCATGTGTATGTTGAATCTCTGTAACTAACAGCCCAGGTGTCAGGAAGCGCTCTTATGATTCCATTTGTCTTTTCAGATGCAGTCTGGATGTAACCATAATTCTCATACTTTGATTTGCAGAGATTTTATGTGGCCACATCTCGCCAGCTGAAACGCCTTGAGTCTGTCAGTCGTTCTCCTGTATATTCGCACTTCAATGAGACTCTCCTGGGAGTCAGTGTCATTCGAGCCTTTGAGGAGCAGAAACGTTTCATAAAGCAGAATGACATGAAAGTGGATGAAAATCAGAAAGCTTATTATCCAAGCATTGTTGCAAACAGGTAACAGTGGTGTTGAAATATTGAACGGCAGTTATATAGGAAGGGCATGGCTCTGCTGCCTGTGCTCCTTATCAATCACAGCTCTCGGCATACTTGTCCAGGGTAGGGAATCCTGTGTGGATATATCCGTTTTGCTTAGACTTCTGTGATGGAATTAAGATTACTTCTGAATTTATTTTCTTTCTGCCTTACTTCTGGGTAAATTTTTTTTTTAAAAGTTTGGATTCATTCATCCCAGTGTTAACCACAGCTGATTTCTGAACTAAGATGGGAGTTTGTCCAACTGAAAGGTTTACTAATATTGAATATTCATCTTTGCAAAAACAAGATGTGTGACAGAACATTAGTTGGCCAGGTTCCTAATTGTCCGTGGATGAATTACCGGAAAGATGCATTACACGTTTCTTTCTTGCAGGTGGCTTGCTGTCCGTCTGGAGTACGTGGGGAACTGTATTGTCCTCTTTGCAGCATTGTTTGCAGTTATTGCACGCAACAAACTCAGTGCAGGACTGGTTGGCCTCTCAGTGTCCTACTCACTGCAGGTAATTTTACCTTTTTTTTTTTTAAAAAAAAAAAGAAAAACAAACAAAACACAAAAAACCCCAAAACAAAACAAAAAACAAACCCCCAAACTCTGAATTGTAAGACTGCATCAGAAATTCAGAACCTTGCTATGGATTTAGAGGGAAAACTAATATAAGGAACATAGAAAGAGAATAATACCTACAAATAACATCTGGAAAGATGCTGGAAAGTTCCTTCAGTGCCTTGCCTGCGTGAGGGGATGTGGCTAAGATGACTCATACCCTGCATATTAAAGGCATCTGGACTTTTCTCCTATCCAGCACTGGATAGCCAAGATCTTGTCTGTGATTATGTGTTCCATGAACTTGCAGTGCTTTGGTTGTTTTGTGTTGTGGTGGGTTGACCCTGGCTGGATGCCAGGTGTCCACCAAAGCTGCTCTATTGCTTCCCTTATCAGCTGGACAGGGGAGGGAAAAATAATGCTTGTGGGTCGAGATAAGGGCAGGAAGAGATCATTCACCAATTACTGTCACAGGCAAAACAGACTTGACTTGAGGAAATTTAGTGTAATTTATTACCAATCAAATTGGAGTAGGATAATGAGAAATAAAACCAAATCTTAAAAAATGTTCCCCCCACTCCTCTCTTCTTCCCGGGCTTAACTTTACTCCCGAGTTCTCTATCTCCTCCAGCACTGCAGTGGGACAGGGAATGGGGACAGTTCGTCACATGTTGTCTCTGCTTTCCTTCCTCAGTGGAGGACTCCTCACACCTGCTCCAGTGTGGAGTCCCTCCCATAGGAGACAGTTCTCCACAAACTGCTCCAGCGTGGGCCCTTTCCATAAGGTGCAGTCCTTCAGGAGCAGACTGTTCCAGTGTAGGTCCCCCACAGGGCCACAGGTCCTGCCAGGAGTCTGCTCCAGTGTGGGTTTCCCATGGAGTCACAGCCGCCTTCGGGCATCTGCTTGCTCTGGCGTGGGGTCCTTCATGGGCCGCAGGTAGTGCTGTCTGCTCCACTGTGGACCTCCATGGGCCGCAGGGTGACAGCCTGCCTCGCCATGGTCTTCATCGCGGGCTGCAGGGGAATCTCTACTCCAGCGCCTGGAGCACCTCTTCCCCCTCCTCCTTCACTGACCTTGGTGTCTGCAGAGTTGTTGCTCTTACATATTCTAACTCTTCTCTCTGGCTGCAATTGCACGGTTTTGGGTGTTATTTTCCCCTCCTTCTTAACTATGTTATCACAAAGGTACTGCCACCATCACTGATGGGCTCAGCATTGGCCAGCAGCAGGCCTGTCGTGGAGCTGGCTGGCACTGGCTCTGTCAGACAAAGGGGAAGCTTCTGGCAGCTTCTCACAGAAGCTACCCCTGTACCTCTCCCCCCTGCCACCCCCCACCCCTCCCCCAGCAAAACCTTGCCACGCAAACATGTGTGTTTTATTTATTGCAGGTAACATATTTAGTGTAAACTGCTTCTAGACTTCTTTTCTTTTTGCAGATTACAGCATACTTGAACTGGCTGGTTCGCATGTCATCTGAGCTGGAAACCAACATCGTTGCTGTAGAAAGAGTTAAAGAATACGCTGAAATGGAGAAAGAGGTACGTTGAGTTGTCCACCATACCTGTAGAAGTCAGTGCCCTGTTCAGAGGTCTCGCCTACAGCTGAATGGGTTGGAGAGTGCAGTTGGGCACGTCCTGAGCTGAGGGATGGGATAGAGCTTAGTGCTCTTGGTGTCCTCCCTCTAGGGACAGGCTGTATCTCAGCTGGTAGTTCCTGTGGGTGCTTTTGAGGTGTGTCCACTGGTATTTACACCGTGTTATGTAGGAGGTGCGCTGTTCTGCCCTGGGCCTAGCAGTGGAGCTGTACAAATATTTTGGTTTCCTAAGTGCTTAAACATTTTTTTTTCTTTCTCTTTTTGCTCTCAGTGTGGGGAGTAAAGACTATTTACTTTTTTTTTTCTTTTATTCAAATCACCTAACAGATCATTTCCTCTGCAGCTGTGCCCCTTTTGGCTGCAGAGAAGAGTTCCCCATGGCATCTCTTTGCCATGCCTGTCACTGAACCTGACTGGAGTCACTGTTTTTGCAGCCAGACCTTATGAGGACCGTTCCTAGAATTTTTTTCTCAGGTTTTGGTAGCAGACCTGTGTTTATACAGTTAAAAAACTTTTTGTTTGTCATTGGCAGTGAATGCAGTAGGATGCGTTCTCCGCTCTCCCCACCTCTGTGGGAGACTGAGGCAGCAGCTGTTTACTTTACCAGCTTGTTAATCTTTTAGTGCTTATGTCTCAGTTAAACTGCTACTAGTTGCATGTCTGGCTTCCCCAGCAGCTTCCTTACTGTGGTGGGGGTGTACAAGCAGGTGATCTGAATACGTGCTGCCTGTATGATTCTATTTGTAAGAGGAAAATTTCTCCAGCAAGTTGTACTTGTGATAGCAAAGCCCTTGGCTACATATACCATTTCGTCTGCCTTGCGGCAGCTCTTTCCCACTCTTCCCATCACCATCACAGTTCCTTTTGCAAATTACACACCAACAAGGGTTTTTCTTAATTGCTTTCTTCAAGATCTCTGAGACCATCTCTGGTTGAAGGAGGAATTGATCAGATGTTTGTGTGGTTCTTTCAGGCTGAATGGATTATTGAACAAACTGCCCCGGCGAGTACCTGGCCTGAGGAGGGGAAGGTTGAGTTTCGAGGCTATGGTTTACGTTACCGGGAAGACTTGGATTTGGTTCTGAAAAACATAAATATTACCATAAATGGGGGTGAGAAGGTAATGAATCTGAATTTATAGTAGAGTGTTACTGTTTATAAGTCTGCATACATAAGCCAGAGAGGTCTGACCCTGTTCTGTAGCGTATGTTGGGTCCTTAAAAACCAAAAGAACTTCTGTAGAATCAGTCTTACTGTAACTGGCAGATGTAGTGGGCTCTTACCCTTTCCAAGGTGTGTCCTGCATCATGGGATAAAGATACACTATTATGTGGGCTTGTGAAGTATTTTTTGATCTGATTTCATGAGGAAGTGGGGTTTTTGCTGTCTGCTGTCCCCATCCCAGGAAATTTTGCTCATTTGTTTGCTGTAAGCAAAGAGGAGTACAGGCTGCAGAGAAATTAAGTTAATCATAGTCTCAAGAAAATGAGCTGCTAAGTAGAGGGGGGAAGCCCTGATCTAGTGAGGTGGAATTTGCAAGGTGAGACTGCAGGAAAAAAAAGGGACCTCAGAGCAGATTCTCTGGATCTGGCCAAACTGACGGTGACGTGTATGTCTTCCGCTGTTTCCTTGCACACGTGCTTATGTGCGTCCCGCCCCTGTCCTATGTGGATTCTCGGATGTCTAATAATAATGTGATCTTGCAGAGCAGTGTAAAAGGTAGCAGCAAGACAGATGTACTGTCTGGCTTCCTTACTTGGGGTATCCAGCTAGACATTTCCTTTTTTCCTGATTGCACGCTTTCTACCTACAAATCTGGGCAGAATATTACCTCAAGAGTGGTTAGAATGGGCAGATGGCAAGAGATATATTAACCAACCAAAGCAGCAATCTTTTATATTTATTTAAAAAAAAAAATAAAAGAATTGGTGAAGACTTCAGTCTAACTGTGAAGCAAAACATACAGTATGAAACTGAGCGCTTCTGGTGTATTTTTGCTATAAATTCCAACAAGATAAATATCAAGTCAGCAACTAGTAACTGAGAAGCATGAACCAAAAAAAGGATTAGGGAAACCTTGATCTATTCTACCCAATTCCATCTGCCTTTCTAGAAAAACTGAAGACTTCTGTGTTTGGCTTGCAAATTTTGAGACTACTTTTTGTTCTTGTTTTTTTTTCATATCCAGTGATTTTTTTTCTTCCCCTTTGATCAGCCTTAATCTGTTAGGTTGTTTTGGGGGGTTGGTAGCCCAGCAAATGTGACAACCTTCTGAAAAATGTGTCAGTTTCAGGTAGGTTCTTGGAAATGCTTTAACTCTCTCCTGGAGTAAGTTGTTCCTGTATTTCTTCCCAACAGATTGGAATAGTTGGAAGAACGGGAGCCGGAAAATCCTCCCTTACTTTAGGTTTGTTTCGGATTAATGAAGCAGCTGAAGGAGAAATTATTATTGATGGAATTAATATTGCAAAGATAGGGCTCCATGACTTGCGGTTCAAGATCACCATCATCCCTCAGGTAAGTGTGAAATCCTGCCATGACCAGAACTCATTTTTTACCAGTGCTGTTTCTGTAATGTACTGGGGAGAATACATTATGCCTTTTCTGATCTATAGTGATGAAATAGTCATTTCAGCATGCTCTTTGATGGACTTGAAACCAAGCTTTATTCCTAGAGTGGCTTCCATTTGCTTGTGCTGGGTAGCGGGTAGGAGCTCGGCTATGGCTGAGTCATGATGTGGAAGCAAAGCCTTGGCCTTTGGACTCATGGGCTCTGTCAGCATCCCACGCTGATCACTTAAATGCTATGGACAGCTTAGCCTGAGTGGGGAGGTCTTATCCCAGCTGATCGCCTGATCGGGGTCCCTTAGTTAACTGGGACTATTGCCCTTTTGCCAGGAAAGGGGAAGTAAAGTCTGAGTATTTCCACTTGTGGAGAGCTCTCAGGGGAGTTTTTCTAGAGGTTGACTTCCGATTTCATTTTAAGTAGTTCTATTCTTATTAGAAATGAGAAGGAAGTTACTGTGTAGTCTAGTTGTGAGGGATTGGGATTTTGCATTGCTATTTCAGGCTTGATATGCACTCTTTCGGCCTTTGTACAAAGCATTATGCCTTTGGCAGTAACTCGTGAGCCAGGTACGCAGTACTGTTCACTCGCAGAAACCTGTACATAACCATCCCAGTCTAGCCCAGCAACTGTGGGTTCGATAGTCTGAAATGTTTGGAAATAGGGCTTTACAAGCACTGGACTTACCGTCTCAAGTCGTCTTGTTCTTACTGTGTAGCCTTTATTGCTTGCCTGTTCTGATTCAAAGTAAGACCATAAAATGTGGTTATATAAATCACCGTTGCAGCACACTGGCAAAAACAAGTGAGCACGCTGTAAAAGGCTTTCTGCACCATTTTTGGAAATCTGGGGGGGACTTTGCTTTCTCCTTTTGATTACTTTGCATCGGTCTGACACTATTAGGTCAAAAGTATTTCCAAAATAGCATTTCTTCATGTCCAAGAAAAAAATGCATTAATTTCGTTAATATTGCAGCTGAAGACTTTTGAAATATTTACAGATGGTGTAATTCCCTAAGAAGTGGAAACTTGACCTAGTAGTCCCTGCTGACAGAAGGCTGGGCAGGGAGTGCCTGTTCTTTAACTTAGTAGCCCAGTAAAAAGAAAGTTAGCTTTTTTTTTTTTTCCCCTTTTTCCTTCTGGATTCATGAGTTACTAACTCATGGAGAGGTCTGGAGTGCCAGAGTCTGCAAAGGTCAGGCCCCAAGCAGGAATAAGGGTGAGGGAGAATAACTTGCTGTTATTGGAAAAAATGAGGTCTCACTCCTAAATTCAGTAGATTAGCTTGGTTGCAACTGCATCTGGACATGTTCTCCTTTCACTATATAAGAAATATTTTTGGAGCATGTGCCATGTTCTGTGTACATTGTCAGTTACCTCTTTCTATGACTAGGATCCAATATTGTTTTCTGGCTCTCTGCGTATGAATCTTGATCCTTTTGACCAACACTCTGATGAAGACATTTGGAGGTCTTTGGAATTGGCTCACCTGAAAAACTTTGTATCGTCCCTTCCTGATAAACTTAATCATGAGTGTGCTGAAGGTGGAGAGAACCTCAGGTATGTCAAAGAACCATGCTTGTGAAAATTGCCTTAAGAACTAAATGAGAACTGAGAGGGGTGTGTGTGAATCTGGGGAGGGAGTTGGGGAATTCTTAATGCGTGATCAGGCAATCAACCAACTAGATTTTATTCAAGTTTTAAACTCTCAAGTTTGAGAATTCAAAGTAATTTAAGAAATAGTCAGAATGCTGAGAGGTTTGACAGCTTGGGCAGTCTTGGAAATGATTTTAGTACCATCATCATCATCAGCCTGCTATTTATAGTGGATGCACTGAACTTACCATGGCTCTTGCCCAACAGACGCAATTTTTCTAAGGGAGTTGTTAGCTTGCTTTTTGCACCATAACAGGGTTGTATGTTCAGTCTGTAGAAACAATTTAAAGTCCAGTCCTCAACACTGCATTGACTCAGATATGCCGACACCATTTGTAATGTATTCTCTTGTTACATTGCCAAGACTTCATTGTGAAGGGGGTGTAGTTTCAGATGCTGTTAGATCCTCTGCAGTGAAGTAGTAAGACCGACCTTATCTGTTTTGCTGGATTCTTGGCACCTATACTTTAGAGGAGTTCTTACAAGGAATTGCTGGGCTTCCAAATGAATACTGCAAACTTGTTCTGACTTCTTTTCCCCACCCTCCCATCCCCTCTGCGTAGCGTGGGACAGCGCCAGCTGGTGTGCCTGGCACGAGCTCTGCTCAGGAAGTCCAAAATCCTGGTTCTAGATGAAGCCACAGCTGCTGTTGATCTTGAAACAGATAAGCTTATACAGTCAACAATAAAGTCTCAATTTGAAGAATGTACTGTATTAACTATAGCACATCGTCTGAACACAATCATGGACTACACAAGGTAAAGTAATACCACTTTTATCTTGAAGAATGGCATGTGTGACCTGCATTGTGCTCTACTTAAATTAGCGTCTCTATGTTAGCTGAATGTTTACCAGTGTGTTTTTAGCCACCTCTCTGCAGAGCTGCTGGAATCCCTGTTTTGATCGGTGGTGTGTGTGTGTGTTCTGGCTTGTGGTGGCTGTGCTTGGCCTGGGGAGCTACTCTGATCCCTTGATGTCACACTGTTGTTGTGCCATTCCTGCCCAGGCAAACCAGGAAGGGGAGGGAGGCGAGGACAGGAGCCTATTCCTGGGTCTTGCCCTAATTTAGGCACAGCTGGAAGAGGCATCAGAACTTAGGGAGCTCCTACCCTAAACTAGACACAGACAGCATAAGGAATCAAAGGGGCAGGTCCTGCGCTTGTCTGAAGTTTGTGTGACGTTTCTCTTTCCATCACTTCTGGCTATAGTTCATACAGCCTCCCTCATCCTCAGCTGCCTTTCTAAGGTGTGGTTGAGGGCAGAGTTGTTGTCTCATACTTTGAGTTTTAAGCTCTCTTGTCCTTTTTATCACAGAACGGCAGAGAGCAAAGTGACCAGTGATAAGATTTTTTTTGTGTACTTTGGTAGACCTCTCTTTGTACTGTCAGTAGTGAAAGATAGGAGACAGAAGCATTGCCAGTGCCAGGCCCAGCACCAGCAGTACCGTCACCAGATGAACACCCAGTTCGGTCATGGCAGCGGGTAACACCGTGCAGCAGCACCCGCTGAGGGCCTTGCAAGCATCTCTGCGGTGCCCAGCCCATTAGCGGAGGTAGCTGAAGGCAATGTTTTAACTGTGAGCTGACTTTGCTGACTGTGGTGACTTGTTTGTAGACTTCCTAATTCCAGTTGCACGTTTGTTTTGCATAAGCTCTGTCTGTGTGTGTGTGTTTTGTCAGCAGAAGGTGTGTAACAGCAGTTGATGTGATGCAGTATTATGGGAAGGTTATCCCAGATCTTGCAAGGTCTTAGGCTCTCTCACCTTGGCAAGAAGTGCTGTCACCTAGTTTCTGGCTGGCTCAGCACAGTCTAAAGTCTCATGGCTGCCTGCAAATGACTGGGGAATCATATGCTACATAAAAAATAGAGCAGACAGACCATTTGCAATGAGGTCAGGAAGGACAGAGTTGAGAACCCCTGTTCATTCATACAGCCTGGACTGTCTTTGCTTGCATGTAATGGCTACGCTACAGTCAGTGTCTCTGTACATATACATCTGTGTTCATTGGCTTTCTGGATCTTCTTGTGACCTTCTTTTTCCCCCACTTGTTTTACAGAGTTTTAGTCCTGGAGAGAGGAGAAGTTGTGGAGTGTGGTAGCCCAGACCATCTACTTCAGGAAAAAGGCATTTTCTATAGCATGGCCAAAGATTCAGGCTTGGTATAGTGTTTCAACTTGTTTAGTTTGCGTAGGGAAGAGGGAGGTGGTACATTCGGAAAACTGTAACTTCCCCTGAGCTGGTGTGAACTGTGCAGTTCAGTTTCTGACCTAGTGAAGTCAGGCAGAGCATGGCAATGGAAGTAACATTAAAATGCAATATTTTTTTTTTTTTATTCTCATTAGTATTGATTTTAGCCAGCCTTAGGAGAAGCACATACACTGTGCAAAACACTTAAGAGACTTTTAATTTTTGCCTGAAATCTGTCATTATATGCTTGAATGTAAGGCGGAGTGATTCATCAGAGAAGTTCAGAAAAGCTTTTTCGTTTCATCTGCTCTTATGTTCTGAAGCCTCCCCCCTCCTTTTTTTTTTTTTTTTTTGTTTAAAACATTTTTGCAAATGCTAGTTATTTGCTTGTTTGCTGATTCCTTATTTAAAGAGACATCTATTGTGGGATTACTTGGAACATTTTGTGGCATATAGTACTATAGTCCAAAGATTCTTTTTCTTGTGAAATAACATGTGTGCCAGACTTTCTCATTATGGCATTTACTGTACGTGGTTAATGCTTTTATGCATTCTCCTAAAGGTTTCATGTGTTTACAGTGTATAGCAGCAAGTTCACTATAATATGTCAGTAGTGCTGATGTGAAAAAGCACAGTCAACTTTGAAGCAGTATTTAAGCATGTCTAGAATGACAATCACTCCAAAACCAAATCCTTGCAGCAGTTGGTGTGTTGAGTGTGCAATATCTGATCTTACACCCGGGTCACTCAGGAATTCTGACTTGGGTGGCGAATCCTCCTGGCTGCGCCTGTGGGGAGCAGGCTGGGAAGTGAGGATTTGCCTGAGCGGAGGTTGCAGGCTCGGCGCGACGTTGATTGTAATACCCTTGGTTTTGGCACTTTTGTGCTTTAATAGAAGCTCTGCCACATCAAGGACCATTAGCCTTATATCGAAGAAACATGCCCTTCATGCTGCTGCTGTTGACTCTTAAATTTTGTGGGAAACTGTTCTGTTACAGTTTAAAAAAAAAAGTTTTACTGTTTTTAAAGTTGTGTGTCAGAGGGGTCTAACAATTCAATTAACAATGGAGTCTGGTTTTCAAGATCTATGTTGAATGTTCAGTTTTCTGTGGGAAGAAAAAAAAGTTACTTTTCTCATGTTCTGATTAGTCTTATTTTAAAGGAGAATGCTGGAAGAAGGCAAACTGTCAGATGGACCCAATACTCAGCACTCTGAGAATGTGGACTTCTGTGAATGATATTGCTGACCTTAATACTAGACAATTGTCGTCTTTAGAGTAAAGCTATTTATTTTTTTTTTGTAAATTATGACTCTCTGAAATTGAATAGACTGAAATTTTCTTTGGTATTTTTTGTAATGACTATACAAATATTTGCAAAGAACTTGCAGTAAAAAAATTGTTTGAAAGATAATCTGATGTGTCATTTCTTGCTTTGTATTTGACAAAGGGTTAGCTTTGGCAGTTCAGGTTTTTGCACTGAAAATAGAAATTATTGGTAGTGCTTAGACTGGCCAGGCTGCTTGGCCTCATGTCTGGGAGATACTGGAGTGAGTAAGAAACCTTGAGTCCAAATAACTGTCTGCTGTGGTAGGGCTGGTTCACATCTCATGGTTTCTCTTGTAATTTGAGTACTGCAGTTTGAGCAGACCAGGTGATGATGATGGATCACTAGAGCAGGATTTGACGGTGCTGTGGACCTTGGTCACACCCATGGTGTCCATGGCCTATGTCTGCCACATTTCCTGGGCAGCTTGGTGTTGGCTTCCTCTGTGGAAATGGAATAGGCAAGGGGTGATTTGGGAGTTTGCGGAGGAGTGGTACGTTTTGGTTTTTCAAATCACCTAACACTTATGCAGCATTGTGATGGACAGAAGGGTGGAAAGATTGGAGCAAGTGGTTAGTGAGGAATGGAGTATAGAGCATAGAAATGAGCTTGTTGGGTAGGGTGCGTGGCTCGTATTGTTTTACTCAGCTGCATTAAAATGGAGACAAATCTATGCAGAGGAGATCCAGAGGAGGAACCGTGAATATCACCGTCAGACCTTACTCACTTGGGCACAGTCATCCTCCAGGAACACTTGGCCCTTCCACCCTCTCCTAGAAGAGGCCCTAGGGATCGCTGGCATTGGACAATCAGAGAGTAAAGCTCCCTGTGCTCTCTCTTTGCCTGTGCAACCAGTTACCATCAACACCTTCCTCAAGGCAGAGCTGCGGAGAACCACCAGTGAAGAAATTCAGGCAGGATTTCAAATACCATTGAAAAGTCTTGTGGGTTTAGTGTCACTCCTTACTGAGATGGGGACTCGCAAATACTCTGCAGGTTTGGGGTTGAATTCAAGGGCAGCTGTATTGCTGGAGTTCTTATTTTCAGTGGAAACTGATTTCAGATTTGAGGAAATGATGCTTTCCATCACACACCGATTAACAAGAGATTTACAAGCCTTAACATATTCATGTGAGTAAGTCCTTTGAAAACAACAGAACTGAACTCAAGACCATTGTTGGAAATGCAGAACTTGTGGAATTATGCCTCCTCAGCATAAAATGTTTGCAGTGGAGTTGTCTGTGCAGGCACAACTTAAACTGGATTTGCTATCTCAAACTAGGTACACTGGAAAGTGTCACTGGATGTTCTCTGTCTTATTCATGGGCTGTTTGTGATCATTTGGGGAACTGTGTGTCCAAAATGTTGTATTTTGCAGGATAACCTTCTAAATAGTGCAGCAAGGGGTCAGAAGACTACTCTTTGTGTGTGTTTCAGTCTTGTTCTTTGTCAATGATGGTGGTTATTAATATGCATCATTGTGTTCTCCCAGTTTTATGTATTTATGCACTTGCTAGCACAAACTGTTCTGCCCCAGCTCTGGAGTAGATGCTCTTTTCTGTTTGCCCTAAATACCTGTCAGTACTTTGTGCTGTTGCTGCATTGATTCATGATCCTGATTCCAAATGTCCGTCCTCATAAAAATGATTAATATCTTGTCTGCATGTAAGTTGAACAAAATTGTATTATGCATGATGAGGATCAGTCTGAACTAACCTTTACTGCACACAGAGCTGGCTGAACAAATGCAGCTTTCTTCCCACAGAACGTATGTGTAAGAGCAGTGTCATGTAGCACTTCGGGCTACCCTGAGGTGGGACCGGTGTAGCTGTGAGATTGAGCTGGGAAAGAGAGGGCCGCGTACTGATCCCTGCGTGGCATGCAGTGTTACTGGGGCCAATTGCAGGAAATGATACAACTTGCTGCAAGGGTAAGGTATTAGAGTCTGGCATTAAAACCAGTAGATTTTCCTTATTTAATCTGGTTTTCATTTTTTCGCATGTGTTTGGACCTAAAGCTTACTTAGTGCTTGGGACACTTTCAGCGCTTCTGGGTAAGTAAAATCTAGCATGTGACCTCCAATACAGGAGAGTCTGGTGCCAGCCAGCAGCGATCAGTGATATTACAGGGCAGGACGCTGGGCCCCCCCTCCAGCTAGTAAGTTCAGGGGTGTGACACTGAATTCAGTAGCTGCGCTCAGAGTCATGTAGCAGACACGTATTTTATTTAAATGCCTTGATGTCACATATTTTCCTGTATGCAGCAAAGCTGTGAAAGCCAGCATCTGGGGCAGGAGGTGGGAACTACTGCAACGAGCAGCTTAGTCTTTGGGAAGGAGGTGAGCTGGGTACCTTCACTCAGCTGCTGCGGAGCAGGGTTTCCCTGAAGTGTATTGCTGTGGCATGGCCTGCGTTTGACCTGTTCTTGTCCTCCAGGTCCCCTCCTGCTGAAGAGAGAATTACCTTCCCACCGGGAGGATCTTCATAGCTGTTGTGCTCCAAAGAGAAAAATAGAGTTGGGAAGCCACTGAGATGTCAATAAACCCTCTTTAGCTCAGTGGATTTTATTTGGAGTGTGAGTGGGTAGCTACTGCTAAGCTGAACACAGCTGCTCTGTGTACGTTGCGCAATAGCTACTAAAAATTAATGCTGCAGAAGTGTAGACAGGGCAAGTCCAGGCTCCTCTTGATCAGCTCTAGACATTCAGATTACTGGAGGTGTTGGACAGCCTTTTTATTTCTTAATATTTAAGATTTCTTCAGAGCAATTTATGAAATAGGCTGGTAGCCTAGTTCTGAGCCTGCTGTAGTTATCTCCTGTGCTAACTGCATAATTCAATCAAATAGTCAAAAAAGTCGATCAAAGAAGTACCTTTGCAAAGACCCTGCAGACCTGTCCTTTTAAACACTGCTTTCTGTTCCTTGAGCCAGATTTTCAGGAGAGGATGGTCTCTCCAAGCATTAACTCCTGTATATATTTTGCTTTAACCAACTTCCAGATAACTTCCTGTGATGACTGTTACCTTTTTTGTGAGACTTGAGCTCCCGATTTGTCACTTACTTACAGTACCACTTGGACATAAAACTGGGGACTCTGGCTCAGCTGAAACACAGGGGGTTGACATGTAATTTTGGGAATCCCTTTTCTTTTGCCTTCTCAGCACAGCGTGACCTGTGAAAGCTGACAGTATTTTTGCTTGCTTGTACTTTGTGCAAGCCGACAGCAAAACTGCGCCCTTTCAAAGATTACCAGTGTGAAAGTATGTTTTGATTATTTTCTCCTTCTATTGCCTTCTCTCTTCATTACCAACTTAGGAACTGAAAGCAAGCATTTAAAAGATGTTTATATCAGAGATTAAGGTATGCTAAAAGATGTCTGTTTCAGAATTGCCCAGCAACACGGGCACTTCTCTTTCTCTTTGACCTCAGTTAAAATACCAAACTTTTGTGTCACTAGGTCTAAATGCTCCTGGTTTTGAGATCCATTGATAAACCTTTAGAGCGCTCATAACTTTGTTGTTGGAAATTTTTTTTTGTCTCTGCCCTCGAGTAAGGTTTGGAGAAAGCAGAGGGAAAATACTGCCTCTTTCCTGGTATTTGAGCACCAGTACGGCAGCAGCCACTGGACTTCGGTATCGCAGGCGCTTGTCCAGCAGAAACTCTTAACTAGTCTTAACGTGGGTGAAGAGGCTACTGAACAGCTGCCAGAGAAGAAACTGCTGGGTTTTGCTGGTGTGGGTTGATTCCTGCCGATTTGAACTCTCCCATCCCCTCCCCCGTTACTTGTTTTTATACTATATTTACTTTTGCTTACTGAAGAGACACATTTCAGTACTTGATTCTATTTTTATTTCAGCTTTCTAGAAAATGAAGTGCTCTAACAAAAGTGATAGTAAACAGCAGTATCTCACAGTGTGATTTGTTTGTTACATTTTCTTGTTGGGATTCCTGAGGCTTGGGGACAGCTCTGACCGCAGCTCCTTGTCACTGCGGGAAGCCCAGGAAGGCTTTGCTTTCAGCTGCCATTTTGGTTTGTTAAAGTAACATCTGAAAGGTGACCATGCCAGAGGCTCTGCGACGCCGGGGCACGCATGCAGGAGGTAAACTCCACTCAAGAAGAAAACCAGGAATGAACCACCAGCTCAACAGGTGAGTCCCTGCTACTTTCCCCATGTGCCAGACTGCCACGCTGCAGGGATCAGAGGAGGACACTTTCCACCCTGTGAATTCCTTGTGGCCAAATTCAATTTGGAAACGTTGGTGTCGGTGTTTGGACATGCTCCACTGTGACCAACTGGCATTTGGCAGAAAGGCTGTTCCAAGCCTTCAAGCAGGAGGAACGACGATGCTCTGCTGGCCACTCCTAGCCAAGTTACTCTCTCCTGCATCAGCGAGCCCGTGGCTAAGCTGGCTCACTTCCTCTGGCCAGTCTGTTAGCCCCTGGCACAGCGTCATTCACTCAGGGGCTCCTCCAGAGCTGACACAGAAAGAGAGGGAGCGGATCTGATCCCCAGCTGTGACAACAGGCAGTCCACGGGCAGCTGTAAGCTCTCGTGCTTAGTGGCATCCCGCTTCCTTTTCCCTACTCCCCCAGTTTTGTGCATTTTGGGTGATGAGATCCAGCCGCTGCCTTGGAGTCCCCCATACTTGTGTAAAAACAGTGCTCGGGTGAGCAGTCCTTAAGACATGGGCAAAAGACTATATTTGTTCTGCCTGGAACTTAGTGCAAGCTGTAAACAGTTAAGTTTGCTTGGTATCAGTGAAATCCTTGTTTGCTGTCCATAAAATCTTGTTGGCTCTTAATCTGTGTAATCTTCAAGTATGGCAGTATATTTGGGCTCCATTTATAGTATAAATCAGAAATGCTGTAGTCTTTTCCTTTTGGCTTGTTTGCTTTTATACCATAAAAGCAACAAGGCCATTAAGGTCAGACTGGCTCATATTCAACAGAAGGGTGAGGTTTTGGTATCTGGAAACATAATTAAAATGGAATTGCTAAATTTCCTATGGAAATAACAGGTATCCCTTTTCATCCCTTTCATCTGCTCACTGTGGTTATAGCTCAAACAAGATTTGGTTGAGTGGCAAGCATTTTAGAGCGAAACCAAGATAACTCAATTAAAGATCAATTATTCCTGATAGTAGTGGCATTATGGTATACTCTGTCAGTGAGTCACGCAAGGCCCGATTCTTCCATCAGTCTGTAGAACAGTCCCTTCTGAGCTATTAAGTTTTCCAGAGTATCAAATTCAGCTATCTGACCATTTTCCAAGACTAAAATCCTGTAAAAATTAAAACAGAAGTGTAAGCTTGGGGATCCACCAGCAGCTGTAATAAACTTAGTTATTTCTACTTAATTCTAAAACAGATTTCAGTACTTGCTTGATGAATGTTCAAGCTTTTCAGCTGGGAAACAGCTGTGGGATAGAAATAGATCTGGGATGAGTTCAAGTACTGAGTTTGTGGGAGGAGAGTGTTTTGGCCACTGAGACTGGAGTATGGTTTGTTAATGTGTATTTTATCTTCATGATTTTAAGATGAAGCAAAGAGCTGTAGCCATGGTTTCACTGTCAGTGAGGAGAAAGGGGTATGACACGGCAAGAAATGCATCATGTGGGAATAAATGATCTTCAATTAACCTATTGGTGCCTAGCTGATGTAAGATATTTCCTACAATCTCTAAAGAAAAGTTTTGAGGGTTAAGCGAGAAAATGACAGAAATGAAATTGCTGTTCACTAACACTGTGGTTTGTCTAGTTCACACAGGTTGCCTGTGTCTTCCTTCCGCCTTAGGAAAGTGGCTGAAGATATTACCTGTCGCAGTCCATGAGGTTGTTTATCCGGTGAGCTATTGTTAACACCGTGCTGTCTCTGAAGTGAGTCTTCAGGGCGGACTGAATCTGCAGATCAGTTTCTAAATCTACTGCTGCTGTGGCCTCATCTAGAATGAGGATTTTGGCTTTCCAAAGAAGTGCTCTGGCCAGACAAACCAGCTGTTTCTGACCGGTGCTGCAAGTAAGAGGGATTGGTAAACTGAGAGCAGTAATCACTTTTCCCTGGGGTCAGAATACGTGGTTTATTTGAAAATAGTAACGAAAAGGTGATTGTTCTATTTTCCTGAAAGGGTGATTGGGGCTGGTGGCACTGCAGGTAACGGCATGAAACAACCTAAAGAAATGAAAGGAGTCTATTACCGTAGCACCCAGGAGACTTGCACTTAGAATATGATTCCAGTGTGTAAAGCGCTACATAAACATAAGCCACCACAATGATTAAGTCTCAGAGGTCTTCCACTTGGTGCCTTATGATTTGATTTCATGCTGCTAAACAGGACAATAATGCAATAATTTGCTGCCTGGATTCTGGATACTTTTTTTGTTTGTGTTTTTTTAATTATTAAATGAATTAGAGTCCATGTCCCACTAGCTGTATGTTCTCCTAGCCCACGGGCTGGCACTGCCCTGCCACTGTCTGTCTGCAGATAAGGTACCTTAGGTTCTCCCCTTGGTCAGTGCACTTAGATTCCAACTGATCTGGCAAGTCTGCAACAAAGTTCTTGAGCTGAGTCAGTTCCAAAGCTGTCCAGATGTCTGCATCAGTGTATCGGTTCAATGGGTCGAGATTCATTCTTAAAGAGCCAGAAAACAAAACTGGATCCTGAGCACAGAGACAGTACAAACAACTCCTGTAACGAATTATAAAAACGAGCTCTCCAGTTTTCCCTGCTGGGTGCAAATCTGTGGCTAATGTCGTATTGAATGGGAGGCTAGCACTGCAGAGAGGTTATTTCCAATTTTGAAACTTCTGAATGCCCCTCCTCTCACAGAATCTTTATAAACCCTTCCTAGGTGTTAAGACTTACAACACTGCTGGAGCATTTTGGAAATAAATGTCATACCTGGGGAATGACAGCTATCTTGGTTCTGAGGTCATGGAGACCTAGTTGAGCAATATCTAGTCCATCAATTAGGATCGCTCCTTCCGCAGCTTCCACTAATCGCAGCAATCCTACAGCAAGAGTAGATTTCCCAGCTCCTGTTCTTCCAGTTATGCCGATCTGTGAAGTGCAATGGAAAGCTTTTTGTTTTGATCTTGATTGTTTTCAACAGTTGGACAGATCTGTCACGTAATTCCTCTTGGCTTTTTGAAGAGAGACAGCTTTGCATGGATCGTATATTCCAGGCTGTTCAAGATCCACATAGTGTTGCAATCCATTCTTAAAGGGATATAATTTGTAGTTGTTTTGCATGAAAAGGAATCTTGAAAGCCTTTGATTGGAAGAATAACTACAAGATTTAGCAGCTAGAACAGGGCCTTGATGTGGTACTAGACTTAAAAAGTGAAATTCCTTTGCTGTAACTCTGCTAACCTTCTGTGAAACGAAATTTCACTCAGAAGAATGTCTAGTGTATGCAGCAATTCTGGGAACACTACTTTGTACTAGAAGGGTGCAGGGTGATAGAAGGGCTCATACTTTACTGCAGCTTTCATGCTTGCAAGTGACTATACCTTGGTGTGGGGCAGGGGCTGTGCAAAGCACTGTTCGTGCCTTGTGGCTCTTCTGAAACAAGTGGCTTTTCTTACCTTCTCTTGCCCATTGATGGTTAGATTGACACGTTTCAGTGCTAACTCCAAATTTGGCCTGTATCGCAAACTGTAGTTTCTAAATTCAATTCTTCCTTCAGTGAGCCAAACTTGATCTTGAAGTTTGCCATTCAGAGTCCAGGGTGCCTAAATAGATGAAAACAAACAGTGATGTATAAAGCTGATTTAAATTACCAAATCAAGTGGCCATTCTGAACGGGAAGCTTACAGAGACATCTGTGCCAAATTCCCCCACTCTATGTACTGTTTCCAAAAGAGAAAAAGGCCTTTAACTTTCATATTGCAAATGTTGACTTTTTACTTTATGCAAAGATGCCAATCGTCTTAACTGAAAATGGGGATAAACATTGGTTTGCATGTCAGAGTTCTGACATTATGAGTGGTTCAATTAAAAAAGATTTATATGCCCCTGTAAACAGAACTCTGAAAGTTTCCTTTGGTAGGACCTCAGGGCAGCATATGGAGAAACAAATTCAATGATTACAGAACAAAAATGATTGCACGGGAGACTTTTAGTGGCTAAAAGGCTATCTAGCAGCCATCAGCTATCAGAATTGCATCTGAACTCGCACAATAAATACATACTCCAAATATGGTCAGAAAATATGGCTCATTCCATGAGTGTTACCAAGTGAAGCTATTTTAATGGCAATCTAACGCTTAACTGTCTTAAGGAAATGATGATGATCAGAGGCTATAAAACAAGTCAAGTCAGTTGGATAAAAAACAAATGCTGCAGTTCTGTACAGGAAACATAACTGGCCTTTTAGAAGGGGAAAACAAGGGGGTTTGTCCAGGTGGAACGGAAAAGTTACTCGTTTAGTTTGCAGAGATGTTCCCCTCTGCTAGTAAGGTTAGTAGTTGGTTGGCTACCTCCTTAGGAGTTCTCAAGTATTCTCTCACTCTCTCCACAGAAACAATGTTGTTCTCTATCTCCGTCCAGGAGCGCACCATCCAGTTCAGAACACCAGTTATCTAGCAGAAAGAAACAGAAGTATTAGGGCAGATAAAATAAGTCTTGACTCGTGCTTTTGAGGTACCTGGTACTTTGTCTTAGTGTTTATTTATAAAGACCTCTTCCTCAGCTAATTACTTCAGAAATCATCCCTTAAAAGGCTAAGAAGTAACCATGGATCCTAGTGAAAGTTTGTAAGTCTGTTTCAAGAGCTCAGCCGGCTCTGCCCATAGCTTCTTCTCAGCAAGTTTACAGAGAATGAAATGCTACTGACTTGGATGTTAAAAGATAGTGTAGCTGTTTCTTAAGCTATTGCATAACTAGTCTACAAGCAGACAAGACAGACGCTGAAGACCTTGCTTCGGTTGCTCAGAGCATGCTGTGACTTAAGTGAGTTCAGATGCAGGAGGAAAAAGATGGCTGGGGCATGTGCTTGAGGTTCATTCTCTTAAGGGGCCATGTGCTTCAGATGCTCTGAGTTTCAGCAATGACAGCAGGGTTTGGTAGGAGAAGGCATCTAGAAAGCCACAGAAATAGTTTATGATTTCTCAGAAATTAAAATGGTAGCAGAAATTAAAATGCAGATTGCTTTTGATGAAAGGCAAGCATGGTATTATTTCAACACTGAGTTACCTGAAGAGCATATGAAACAGAGAAACCAGCAGTTCCTGGACTGAGATGTGTTCTGCCCACTGCTGCAAACAGTGCTGCAAACAACATGATGCCATTGCCTAGAAACTCCAGGTTTGTAGCAAGCCACCTGCAAGAGGACAGCAGAGGGCTGTTGCTGTGTGCCCTCTTCCTTTCACCCAACAGAATCTGTGATTACTTTGCAAAATACTTGTGGAGCCGCTGGGGTACAGGATGCTCAACAAAGCTCTAGTCAAGCCCTGGTTGCTCTTATCCAGCCACCTTGGAAGTCATGAATGGCTCCAGTCTGTCCAAACTGGTTGGCTTATGGTGTCTTTTAGGATTTTCTCCAAGGCCTGTTGGATGAGAGCAGTCAACACGCAGTTTCTTGGATGAGTTGGCCTAACATCTCTCACTCCTCCTGGTAATCCTCACTTGTTTCACGACTGGTGGCCAATGGCTCTATTGTCTGATGGGTTCTGCATATACCACAGGCCTCATGCACTCTGTCATGTGATGATGGGCCTCACCAGGCACGTACTACAGCTTCCTGCATTTTGGACACCAAGTGATACCTCTAGCAGTGTGTCAGTACGTGTGTGTGCCTAGCCACACAACAGAGTTGGGACCATATTGGTTGTGTGAGGGGCATGTTGCCAGAGGGGCACAGTGCGAGTGATAATGAGAGAGGCTACCCCACCCCCAAAACACTGTGCACCACTGTCTCATCTTCTGTGTTACCTCTACCCAAGCCTCAAGAGCGGCTATCTCCACTCACCAAGGCCGTGAGAGTAAACTATATATTTTATTTTTGTTATACTGCAGATTTGTACCTGTCAGCAACTGCTCCAGGGAAGCATATTCGCTGATTCTCATCCACTAGAAAATTGCTCTTCAAAATAAATCTCTCCTGGTCCTTGTAAGCACGGATCACACTGCTCCCTTGGAAAGTTTCTGAGATGTGGGAGTAAATGGGTGACCGACTGGCAGCCTCTATGCGTCTCAGTTGGCAGGAGGTGATAACGTAGAAGTGCTGGTACAAAGGGAAATGGAAGGGGAAGCGATTAGAAGGTTTTTGCCTCCGGGGAGGTGTTCCACAGAACATTTGGGAAGGCCTCAACAAGTGTAATGGTACATACCATCCTAGTGTTATAAAACCTAATGTGCAGGTCGGAGGTGCCCTTACAAAGGTGAGGTAGGGTTTCTGCCTGTGTTATGTCCTATCTTCATTAAGAATAACCCCGCAGTTAGTTAATGCAAAGAAGCCGGGGTACTCTCAACTCACAAAGCCTCTAAACTTACACTTTCTCCTGTAGACCAGCCCTTTGTTTGATGGAGAACAGAGGTGTTCTTGCACCCTTACCTGTCCTTCCCTTGTGTTAAATCCTAGCTGGTAAAGCATTTGAGGTTTCAGAGACCAGCAGGAGAGGTGCATGGCCTACATGGATATATTAAAAAGCAGTGTAGGAATTCTGGAGGAAAGGGAAAATGCTTTTGGTAATAATATGATTGCACTTACACTAATAGAGTCAAGGAATATAGCTCCAGATTTTATCTGGACATCAGAAAAGCACAAGCCTCTTTTGTGAGGTCTCTGGAATGCTTTGGAAGGCTGAGGTGATGTGGGAAGAGCCACTGACATTACTCTTGTTCAGATGCAATTTGAGATGATGAAACTAAGTTTCTGCATGTCTCTGCTCTGAAGAAATGGATGGAGTCTTTCTGCAGGGACACAGCCCTGTTCCATAGCCTCTCCTGTCTGTGTATCTCTGTGAGCTCCTACCTGGATTGCAGCATAAAGAACGGTCAAGGGCACTATGGCCATTGCCGCCTTTGGTGTAGCCACGATTATCACAAGGTAGATCTCCATCAAGTTGAACAAGAATCCCAGCAAGGACTTCACTTTGTCAGGGATGACAGAATCAATAGCATCCATTTCTCTGGAGAAGCGGTTCAACAAGTTTCCAATGGGTGTTTGCTCAAAGAAGACCATTGGGGATCTCGCAACGTTCCTCAGCAACTGCAGAAACAGCTTGTGTGACGCTAACACGCCACCTAGAAGGACTGCTGCTATAGAGACAAATCTGACAAGGGCTGTAATATAAAGAATTATAATTATTACTAGATCTGAAAAAACTCACCTTGCATTCTCCTTTGCAAAATCATGATTATTTTCATTTAGTACTGTGAATGCTATACTAATGAAAGGAGCTGACTTTCTCTTTGGTAGCAATTAAGCCAAGCCTCAGAGCTGCAGGGTAAATTACCCTTTCTGTAGGGCAGTTACAGAAGGGTGGAAGATCTTCTAAGGAAGCTCGATTGGAGCCATGGATTCAGCAACTTAAATGCACAGGATGAGTTCTCTATTCTTCACAAAATGAGCTTGACTGGAATTACTTTGAATTACTCAGTCTTAGGTTTCCTGCCTACAGATTCACTGTTAGCACAGAAGAGTTCCCACTGACTTCAACTTGTTCAAAGCTTTCTCAGTCCTTTGTCACTTGGGCTGAGATTTTTCCAGATTTGATTTCTGTCCTAAAACAAGTTAACTTTTTTTTTTTTAAAGACTGACCAAAAGAATTGTAGCCATTTTTAAAGAGAAAGATTTTAAAAAATGTAGAATTACACAAGTTCCTCTTTTTCTCTCTCTTTACACTCAAATCCACTAAACTAAGCTTTAACTCAGCATAGAGAAGAGTCACCACTTGCACTTTGATATGATTAATTTATATTGGAGGAATGGAAAAGCTTAAGAATAAGAAAGATATGCAGAAGATGTTGGATACAAGGGGGCACGATACAATAACAAGGATGTTGTAGTTCTTCCATTGTTGAATGTTTTTTAAGGGCTCAGGTCATTTATTTCCAGCAGGAAATACAGAAGAAGACGCTATTCATCATGGTCTTCTGAAAGGCACAGAAGAACACTTCTAGCATACCATGGAAGTGGTATTTCAGGCAGTAACACTGGAAATATTGTTCAGATCCTTTAGAAATCCTCTCTGTGCGTCAGAGCCTGTAGTTTTAGGTCCCATGCCAAATCTTTAGGGATGGTGCCAAAAGCCCAGGAGGCTCAGAGCCCATGGGTATGCACTTGTTTATATTCTGAGGAAACATCCTGGATATGGGAAAGGGAGACAGAAATACAGGGAAGAATTAGGTGAGCAAGTTAAACGAACCTTGAACGACTCCTAGTGCACAGAAGACTCCAACTCTCATCTCTGTGTGCTGTTGTGTCCCATTGTGAACAGGGTCATCTGTCCAAATGCTGAGCCAGTAACCACGAGAAAATGACACAGCTTGCTGACAGGTGAACAACAGAATGACGTACACACACAGTGGTAAGCCTGTTGCCTTCAGGTAGGCTGCATAAATCGAAGCATTAACCTAGAGTGAGACAATTGGGCAAAAATAGGAGGCGAGGTTGGGAGGATCAAGCTTGCTAGCAAGGAGAAGCAGCTCTGAAACAAAGAATGATTTATTATGGCATAGCTACTCGGTTATATGTCACAGGTCATAGCAACCATGTTAATTCTTTTTTTGTTTTCCTCATGGATGAATAATGAAGCCATACTTAAATAAATCCATAGTGTTAATGAGTGATTATTATCAACTGATTAATGTTATTGCAATAGGCTCATGTTACTGCTGAAATGCACATAAGGCTTCCCTTATGCTGAACAGTGGTTTTCATCGTGTTCTCAGTGTGAGTGAGAGCTATCACATATTCCACTGACTGCTTGTGTGAGTAACTGCTGATCGGCAGAGGTGAGGAGATCTGAGTCTGCTTTGAGGTACCTGACTTCTTACTCCCATCTCTTCTCAGCACCACTGTGTAGCCTCAGTTATTTGCTTCCTCCCCACATTTTACTGCCGCTACAATGTGCCCTGAATACACATCTCATCCATGCCTAACTCCTCCTAGCTGGAATCCCATGTCTCCTTTGCTTTTCACAGCACCCTCCTTGCCTCAGCCTTTTGAGGTGTTTCCCTTGGGCAAGGTGAGAACAGTGATGTGCCTCTTTGCCCCTTCCCACCAGTCTCAAGAGTTTGTGGACAGACTCAAGATTACACGTCCCTTGTAATCCATTCTCTTCTGTCTCTTACCACCACTTCAGCTGGATTGCCTCAGTGTGCTTTTTCCCCTTCAGGTCGACTCTTGAATCAGGATCTCTCTCCTCAAGTGGTCATAATTATTTTTTTCCCCTCTCATTTTCATAATGTGCTTTCTGCAATGTACCTGCATTTATTTCTATTTTTGAACCAGTGCTTAGATTGGGACATCCAGTGAGATACAGTTTGCATAAAAGGTCCTACGTAAAATAATGCTGAAATAATGCTCAGTTACAGGGCAAACTTGTAGAGCTCAGCTGCCTTCCCTGGTTTAACTTAGGCAGTGAGCTGACCTGCCTGCCATGAGCGAGTCAGTAATGAACCCGTGGTATGTGTCTTTGCCTTTATAGGAAGGTGCTGTGCTTACCCTGCCATGCTGAGTTTTCTCTCCCTTGGTTAATCTTCCTTTGGTGGCTGCAGCAGTGGTACAGTCTTGACTTACAGGAATGGTCTCCCTTTCCATAGCAGAAGATTTGACTGAACTGTCACTTCATAAAGAAAACAGAAATCCTTTCAACTTTAGCCAAGGCAATAAGTGTTTTAAAGCTGGACCTCCTTATCCATCCACCCCTATATTCGTGCCTATTTTGAGGGCTGCAGTTTTCAGCGTCTTCCAGAGTGACCCCAGCCACTGTCCATATTATCACAGGGATGGGGCTTTGTCAAGCTATTAACAAACAGGGGCTTTAGGCATTCACTAGCTGTGGTTGGTTTGAAGTGAGCCAGACCTTACAGCCCCACGGGAAGTGAACAGCAAGCAAATTATCAACATGCCCTGTACGTGAACTCTGGAACGAATTCTGGCTCCTTGTGAAATATGGAGAAAATGTTAGTCAACCTCCACATTCAAGGGCCGTTTCTCACCTATTCTTGATTTTTGTTTGTTTATTATTAATTTACAGATCAATCCCAAACTGTATCATACACAGTAAGAGCCTCTATGTAGGCTTTTATGGGCTTTTGGAGCAAGTTCTTCAGTGTCTGAGACAGCTTTAAGCTTACCTAGAGAACTTCTCCTGTGACGGACCATTTCTAGAGGTGATGATGAATCTGGTGTCTCCTATAGCTGTGAAATAAACGCATTCTTTTTCTAAATGCTTTAGAATCCCTTTTTGTTCTGTATAGCCTTTGAGAGACTGATAATATGGAGGAAACTCATTAGAAAGAATTGTTTCTAAGGGTAGACATAGCAAGGTAAGGCTTGAAGAACAGGCATGCATAGTGGGTAATTCTGTTTACTGCATGACTGTTGTCTACTAAGATGTTTGCTCAAGAACCAGTTTTGAGGTGATGAGACAGCTAATTTGACAGGCATATTTTTCCCCACACAAAGCAACAGCTTACTGCAATAGGGTCTCGGCTTTAAATGTCCATAATAAAACAAATACAAGACTGGCTTTTCCAGTTTTATTCTCTTTTCTCTCCTCCCAACTGTGAAGAGCAGCAGACCCCCTCCCCCTCCCAAGTTCTTTAATGTTAAGTATAATATTAAGTAAACAATTGACTGATAGACCTAGGAAGAATGATTCTAACTCATTTGGGTTACCTGGAAAACCAGTGCCTGCCTTCTCTTCTGCAGTAATGTGTGAATGAAGAAATTCTGCAAAGGCTCCATTTCTCTGTAGAAGTGCTTGGTAGGAACCGATTTCTGAGATCGTACCATCCACCAGAAAAACAATGTTGTCCACTTGAGGCAAAATGTTGATTGTGTGAGTCACCAGCACACGAGTCTGCTTGAATAAAGAGGGAACGGTTACAATTGTTCTGGTGTTTCCCTGTTTGCTCAAACCGTTGCAGTCAGCTGTCTTCTGAAGAAAGATACGTACTCAGGGTGAGCTATGATTTTTACTAACTTGGAGGTATTTTTGTTTTTTATTCCTGTCACTTCTGACTGTCTCTTTGATGAAGTTTATCTTTGCAGCACAGCTTTGTGCCCGTTTTTAAAGTTCAGAACTTGGGAGTGGAGGGGTGATCAACTACAAACTTTCTGTAGAAATAAGGCTGGAACTAGGCATGTGGTTTGCATGAGGATAACTTTTCAGTCTTCCTCCCTAAGTGAGATTCTCTGCAGGACTTCTATGTACTGTGTGGACTGCAGAGGTTACCCATTCTGCTTCCACTGTTGTTAACAGTAGTACACGTGCTGCCACTAGCGAAAAAGAATTTGGGAGTCTTTGATAAAGTGAGTAACCCACCTTACTGGAAATGTTTCAGGGGCCCTGATGATGAGATATATTTTGCATTCTTTTACAGTTCAGGAATTATAACACACCTTGTCCTTCAGTAAGCCTTTGGGTCCAAGAACATGTTCAAAAATGTGCTGTCCAACATGGGCATCAACAGACGAGAGGGGATCATCTAGTAGGTAAATTGAAGCCTTCTGGTACACAGCACGAGCAAGGTTCACTCTTTGCTTCTGCCCTCCAGATATGTTTATTCCCTGTAAAAATGCATTGACACTGTTTATTCCAAAGCTACAGCATATTTTTCTAACTGTTGGCTCCATTTTACACTGAGATTTTATGAGTTCTTTATTTTTAAATCAGAGTCTCTCTCTCTCTCCTCTCCCTCCCTCCCTCCCTCCAAATAGGGCTCCTGAGTTGCAGAGGCAGATTCTCTGGGCAAGTCCACTCTCCTGCAAAAGAGGACCCAAGAATGACCTGGATTTGTTGATCTTTGTCTTGAGCAACTCTCATATCTCTGGTTAGGTTAACTGTCAGGAGTTGAGCTTCAGACCCTGTTAAATCACGGCCCGACTTTTCAGAAATTACTGAGCACCTGCCCCCTGCAAGTTTAGTCCTTTTGTAGGTGTTTTAAGCAGGACACCCAAAGTTGTAGCCACTCATGGAAAAGTTAACCAAAATACAAACCTAAGCCAGTACCTTCTCTCCAATTTCACTCTTCCGCCCTGCAGGGAAGCACTCTAAATCAGGTTGTAGTGCACAAGCATCTATCACTCTATTGAACCATGTTTCATCCATCTCTTTCCCAAACAGAATATTATCTTCCACCGAAGCATTTTGTATCCAAGCTTGCTGGGGGACATAAGCTGCAGTGCCCTATAAAAATGGAAGTAGAAGAATGTTAACAATCGGTTTCATAAGCTCAACTTGACACTGTGGGAACTCATCTTTGAAGAAAAACTCTCACAATTAGCTTTACAGAAATCTGGAATGATCATCACTATTAACAGGTCTCAGGGGACTTTGCAAAGTATGAGTCTGCAGTCTCATTTTCTCACACAGGAGGAAGGAAATAGGGGTGCAAGTATGTGTCATGATTTACCAGAATGCCACTTCAGCTCACTGTCACAGTGGAAAATGTAACTGGATCTTTGAAGTCCTGTTCCAGTTCCCATTCCCAAGGGCCAGGCTCAGCCGAGAGGTCTTAAGCACTTTCAGATAATTAAATGCAGGCTGCTACATAAAGCCTTTGATAAAATTCAGCAGTAAATGGATTTTCATCAAGTACCTGATGCCTCAGTTCATACCTTACTGTTCCTGAAGACAGCCTAATTAGAAGCAAACACTCAGGGGGAAATTTACCTTCACGGTCACGCAGCCATCTGTCTTCTCCAGCTCACCGAGTAACGCTGACAGCAAGGAGGACTTTCCAGCACCCACCTGGCCAACTACAGCAAGCAAGGAGCCTTGGGGTACAGTAAGATCTATACTAGAGAGAAAAGATAATCTCTTATCACCTTTTAGATACACTTTCTGAAAAGAAAACGACCACAATTCTTGCCATTGTTTTGTAGCAATAAAAACATACCACCTAAACCCCCTAATTTCATATTTGTGGCCTCGGTTGCACAGGGTTACTCTTCCTGTCATGCTGACTTTTTGCAGCAGAACAAGAGTCATCCCTTCAAAGACAACTCCAACCAGAAAGTCTTCATCCACATCTCCATCTGAGTTTCAAACCCAGATCCAAGACTCAGGTCCCCGCTCTGGAGATAGGCTAGCCCAAAGCACCGAGTATAAAACGTTCCCAAACATCAGAACTTTTCAACACTGTTTCTTCTTTAAAGTCGCAACGCCTTTTTGAAATAAGCATGTAGTGATGTCTTATATATTATCTGCATACCATCAACTCTACTTTTTTGACTTAAATTACTGTAATTTCATATTTGGACAAGAAAATTGTGTAAAGAAAGTAGTCTCCGTGTATTAAGGCAACATCCAGATACAGATACATCCCTGTTTATACGCTCCCAGGCATAAAAGCAAGATTACATTTCGTCTGACTTGATAATTTTCAGAAGTCAATGTTAAATATGAAGCAAACTCAGAAGCCTGTAGATATTCCATGCTGGTTTCACTTAGGCCCTGAGGAATTACTTCATTCGGCATCCACCCTGACCTACAGAATTGAGATGACTTAAGGGTAAGTCTGTACCTTCTAAGACAAGAAGTTTCTTTGCTCCAGCAAAAAGTCCCGTTTCTTATGATGATACTTGCCTGTGCTAAAATATGAGGAGAAATAGAACACTTGTGAATTCAAAGGTAGGTGCAGAAACATCCCTGTGTATGTGACTTTATGTGTCAGTATGTATTTATATTACATAAAATGAACCTTAAGTATAGAAAGAAGGCGTTAATTACCAGATTAGATTTCATTTTTAGAAATAAATAGGCCTGAGAGAGAAAGTGACAGTGAGGAGCAAACACTTAGGGTGCCTGCCAGTGTCAAGAGAGGAAAGAGTGGAAGCTGAACAATGGAAGCTATTCCTCTTATAAGACAACAATGCTAACACAAAAGCTCACCACAGTCAGAAGTGTTTCTGCTTAAGCTCTCAGGATTTAGTTCTTCCAGATTCAGAAAAGCTGCTAAGCGGTTTAAAGACACTTTGGCCTGAAATGAAGAAGCACACAAAAGAATAATTTAGAATAGAAAGGGAGCTAAAACTCAAAGTGAAGACTCAACTTGAAGACCCACTTAGACTGTTGACTAGGTGCTATGTGGCAGATGCTGTCAGCTTAGATAAACAATGCTCTTCCTTACGTTAACTGCCTTTGTTTCCACTTAGCTTAATAAAACCCCATATTCTTCCCTGTGTTTTCTCTTCTGTTCACACAGTGAAATGGGTGCTTTTTTTCTCCAGTTCATCCTACAATCTTTCCAATGATTGCTTCCGGAGGTGAAGAGTTGTGGCAGTCTTTTTAGGGTGCGAGAAGAAAGTGCAATTTCCCAATTTGTTACTGGACAAGGACTTGCTTTTCTCTCTGGCCTGGACTAACAGGGTTTCCATTGATCTCCCATGGAGATTTTGCCCCATCTATTCGTATTTCTATGGTTAAAAACAGAACTGGAAGCACCTCTGAGATCTAATGGTCCTTGTGATTGGCCCCAAAAGAACTAAGAATTGTTCTTGGTGACTGTTTTGTCAATATATAGAGAGCCTTTCTGAAAAACAAAACTACGAAGTACCTTTAGCTGCAAGTCCTTGCACTTCACTGTTTCACAATAGCAATTAAATAGCTAGCCCTGACGTTCAAAGCCCTAAGAAATCCCTATGTTTACCTGTTAATGGTGATATGTAAAAAAACTACTTATGGTTAAAGAAAAAGGAACATAGCCTGCAATTAACCTGGACAGCAGCATTTATGGAGAATGGCAGGAAGGAATGCGCAGTGTTGAGAATATTGATCAGTGTTAAAGATACAAAGGCCTTCTGAGCATCCAGCACATGTGTGTTATCCACCAGGGTGTAGACAGCAAACATGACAAACGCAATCTGAAAGGGAGCAAAGGAAAAGCAAACGACTTGCTTCAGACACGGAAGAGAACGGTTCAAGGGTGACAGGCCCCTTGCTAAAGACCCTGGAACCCATTTAGTTAAACCCAGGCTATCACCCACATACATGGTACCATCCTGCAAATATCACACGCAAAGGTCTTGCATATTGGTGACAAAACCAAAGTTGATCATTTGACGCTTGTTCTGTTTTAAGGAAGTTTTGTTGCTGCAGCCACAGCAAGGTGAAAACACAGCTGTTTCCCATTGAAAACACACATGGCTGAGCTGCAAGTGCAAAAGTGGCTTGTGCAGCTACTAACTGTGCCATGAACTCTGTCTAGCTGGAGGTCTCCAGGTGGTTCTTGCAAAACAGGCTCAGTCTGCCTGGAGCATATTGCCACACCAGATGACTTCTCCCCGGAACTGTTAGGATGGTGTAAATGTCTGTGTGGCTGATTTCACTGTGGCTTAGAAACTCCTGTGAGACCATGAACTCCTCCAGGCAGACTTTATCTTTAGCTGTCCCCCAGGAAAAATCTGTCCAGACAGCAGTACAAAGAGAAACGGAAGTAATAGCATGTTTTATGTAGGAAGGCGAACCACTCACCAGGAAAGTCGATGAATGGAAAGAAGCTAGAGATGCTGAGAAGAGAATCTGAGATCTTTTTAGGGCCTGAAGTTCTTGCTTCCGGATACCAAGCACTTTCTCCATGAACGTTTTCTCCCAGCCATACAGTTTGATTACTTTAATGTCGCTGAGAATGGTATTGGTGAGTTTGGCCCGCTCATCTTTATGCTTCATCTGGGTCTCCTGTAATAAATGTTTATCATTTAATAGGTTGAACATTTAACGGTGCAATTATTCTGAAAAAACACCTTATTCCTGTCTATGAATTCTGAATAAATTTCCCTGCAGTTGAGCTGTGTATACTGTTCTCCTTATGAATATTCAAGGCTGGGAAATATTTTGCTTTTCATCTTCAGAGCTTTATTTTTACTGGCAATACATAAAAAACACAGCAACGGTGGGCAAACAAGGCAAAAGACTGAACACGCGAGAGCTTACCCTAAACTTCAAGAAGCTTGGCAGGCTTCGAATCCTCCTATGTTCCTTCAGACAGTCATGGTCAGCACGAATAATAAATATTAAGGTATCACTTGATGTCAAATGTTAGTGTTATGCTTCAGTACAATACTACTTCTTTTTTCTTCCTCCCCCCCCCAACATGTCTACTGTAATCATCAGTATCCTTGGGTTCCATATGATCCTTTTCTAGAAGAGCATGGCAGCCTTTAACTTAGATTTAAAAGTAGTATCCTAGCATAATTCAAGTCAGTAAACCACTTCATTTTTATGAAGCAAAACGTACCTGAAACTGACTCCTCTTCTTAGTGATCATGAAATTCAGAGGCAAAAGAAAAAAGAATACAGCAATTGAAGCCAAGGCAGATGGCCCAAGAAGCTGCCAGGAGAGAAAAGGAAAGAGGAAGATTACTAGAAATGACTGTTTTCCATTCCCCCTTGCTCACCTTCCCTCTTATTTGAACTTATGACTGACATCCCTAATGGCTAAGGCTTTACTCTAATCTTGCCTTTGCCTTTCCTGGGAATTGTGTTCCCTAAGCACTGTGGATTGTTAACTCTCCAGGCAGGGGAACTCCTGTCATCATACTCTGCTGAATTTATTTGCTTCCCTAAGAAGGAACTAGATTAGTGCTGAAAGTGATCCAGAAGCAAACTGAGAATTCATTTCATTTCTGTTGCTGCCCGTCTGTTCTTGGATGCGTTAAGGAGGACATCTTGTGGCTGGCATAAGTAAGTGACCCGAAACAAAACCAGGTTTTGTTTAAAAAACAAACCCAAACCCTCAACAAACTGAATAACTCAGCTTGTCAAGCTACATCAACTCATGAGATGAAATGGCAGCACTATACTGTGCAACATACTCTGGAGACAGCTCTTGGATACCAGGGTTCACAATGAGTATCAAAATAGAGAGCTTGTTTCTCATGTTTTAGTTACATCTCTCTACAGATGGCTTACGTTGGCTAGAGAAGTGAGTGCTGGTATACGCAGAGAGATAAAAGTATTCTTTACACAAATGGTCTATGAATATTAGTAAATAAAGTGTTAATTACATTCCAACAACATGCAGCCACATTCAGTTTGTCAACATCGCTAGAAAAGTGATGATGATTTTTCAACCGTCCATACATCGCTACTGATTTTTCAAGGTCATAGTGTCCTGCCAGGCACAAGGCACAGTCCATTCTGGTTAGCAAAAGGTCTCAAAGGCCTCTGGAAAGCTCTTGGGAATCACCTGTCTCTATAGTGCTCATACTTCCATTTGGTGTGCTGACAAAAACAGGGACTAAGAAATAGGGCTTTATCTTGCTGCGAGAATACCGTACATTGAATTAGGAGGAAAAAAAGGATCTTTCAGATTATCATCCTTTATTTCTAATTCAGGTTTTGCTCTCTCCTTGCTAAAGTCCTTTATACCTATGAAATTCAACAGACTTTATCATACAACTTCACTTCAAACTGTTTCACTGATATTGTGGTAATCAGGCTTCAGGATGAAGCGCGTCAAGTTGCTGTTTCCGACTGTTCTCTTTTATGTTCTGTAACTGTGCTGAGGAGCTTGAACTCTCAGCCTGCACTGGGCCACCACGTTTTGGTTTAAAAGAGATGTGACAGAGGAAAATCTGAGGCAGAAGTTTCAGTCAGCTCAGAATAACCATACTCTCAGTCTTTCCTACAAGAGTCTGAATGCTGAATACACAGGTAAGAAATGAAGGATCAGGTAAGGAATTCATACAAATAGTATCTTCTAAAAAGAAAAGTGAATCCACAATGCTACAGAGCTAAGAAAAATATGGCAATTTCATGTTATTCAGACCAGCAAAGCTCTAAGCAGAATTTTGAAAACTCCTTTTTCCTTTGATACCTAGAATAGAAAGGGATTGATAAGTACTGTTATCGTATTTTACCTGCCACAAGAAGATAAAGCAGATGATAATCCGAATAGGAGCAAGCCAGGTCCCATTGAAATAGATAATCAGATCCATTAGCTTCTGGACATCAACAGACACCAGATTAACAATTTCACCCACTGTTGCTGCTTTCCTTGATGCGTTTGACATAACTAGGATCTAGACAGGGTAGAGAAGAAAGGAAAGGTGTCATCAAACAACAGCTTTCGTCCAAAAATCAAACAACTTTCTTTTCCTTAGAAAGAAGGAAAGAAAAAAAAAAGATGGAAAAAAATGTCAAATCCTAGGTACTGAAAACATGCCTTGGGATATGTGACCTCACTTTAAGATGAAGAATTTACTCCTTTCCACAACCATAATCTACAGCATAAGAAAGTTTATGTTGCTTTTTCCTCTTTCCTTTTCTTGTCTTTTCCTTCAGAGGTAAGAGCTGAAAAACAAATAGTAGAATACCTCCCACGTACTCTTCAGAGATGAATATAGCACAGAATTGCATCCTAAAAGTAGTTTCTAATAACATCTCCCCTGATATTGTTACAACCAAATATCATAACTGCTAATGTAGGGGTAGAGAAAAATAAGGCTGAATAGGAAGCTACAGGCTCACCTTCCTGTACACAAGCCCTGTAACTGCAGTTTTCAGTCTCAACCCCAGAACAAGACACATGTACATATACCGTTGTTCAAACAGAGTCTGGAGACAAGCCAAAAGGAACATAGCGAAGGCATAGAAATAGCCATGCCAGCTAGGTGCTTCTTCATCTTCAATGAACTCCAGGAAAAGGCTGCAAGACAAGAGCAAAATGTTGATGAATCCATGTAGAACTCATGAAATATCTGACATGCAAAAATGCAGAAATACCAGGGATTTTTTCTGTATTCTCTCTGGCTAATGTTTATCGGTAAAATAGCAGAAGAACTGGAAAAACTCCGAAGTATCCTATGTCTTATAATATCCAGATTTTTGACATTTGGCCACTCTTGGTTTTGAAGCAACCTCTGATCTCAGCATCTTCTCAGGGGAGACCTCATTTTCAGTGTTAAGGATGGCTCCTGAATTTTATGAATCTGTCATAAATATGCAAATTGGGACCCATAATCTAAGGAAGTCATTGACATTTCCAGAACTTCTCATAATCTTAATAACTAAGACGTGATTTTTGCTCTTGAAAATACACTGTAACGGAGGTTTGTGTTGTACCAACACAATCCACAAAGCATTATGTCAAATGACTAAATAAGCGATTTAAGATGTGTAGGATGCACAGCTGTGCTTTATAATTAGTCAGGCAACATGGAGCCTTAAGAATATAGCAAGCGGTTGACAGCCTGTGCAAATGATGTGATATGTAGAACCATGATATAACTCACTCCTGTTCTAGTAAAGTAAAAAAGCTTAGTAAAAGTGAAAAGTAAAAAGGCTTAATGCAGCCTGTCCTTTCCGCTGTTGGAACACAGCAGCGGAGAAAGCGTGCACAGCTTTAGACAGTGTTTTGGGTTTTTCTTCCCCACTGAGCTGACTATGGGCTTAGCACAAATGATAATAGAGCTCTTCTCAATCAGCAATAGGAGATTTCAAAAGTGTTTGTGTGTCCACATCTGTGGGTGCTGGCATACACATCTCTGTGAGGGGCACAGGGCAATCTCGTACATGTGACAGAAATACATTATAAATATGCACATACCTCAGTAACTTTGGGACGGAGAACAAGAATACATCACAGATAACTAAGCAGGCAGTGCTGAGAAGGAAATAGGTTCCAAACATGCTCCAAAATGCTTTCAGTAAGGGCCCGCTCTGACTGTACTCTGATTGCAGTAGAACCTCTGTCTCTTCAGATTCTGCTATGCCAGTTTCACTCTTCTGACCCTTCTTAAATGTAGCAGACTCCATTTTTCTAAAGAAAGAAACAATGAGAAAGCTAGCCATAACTGGAGAAAGCTTGGGGATCTGGTGCTTTCAAAAAATTATTAAATATCTCACACTGGGTCTCATGTCCAGTATAAAGGCTCATCAAAAAACTCTCTCAAAAAATTTTACAGTTCTGTGCTTCCAGGAATGGAAGGATGTTCTCCAGCAGATTTCAACACTTAAAATCAGATTTTGTACAAAGGAACTCACTTACTGAGGGTTCACATGCTGAAGAATAAAGACCCCCAAGTTTTCATAGCAGAGCATTACTTGGATCAGTTTATGTACGCTATCCTTTTCTTCTTGTTGTTTAATGGACAAATAATTCAGTGGGATTGAATCTTTCAACCATTTTCTTGTCCAGATAGGAAGCACTAGCAGAGCTTATGTTCAGAGCCTGAATATGTGCTGAACCAGTCTGTCTAGCACTCCATGGGGAATGGAGGGGATTAAAGCCTGTTCTGAGATGGCACACCAGCACCTGTGAGCATATTTGTTTATATCATCTAGAGGCAAGAAAGAAACTGCCCAGCTGAGTCCATGACACGCTCTCTAGATGAAGTACTCACTGCTGGGTTCTGCTACGACACTTCTTCCACTCTCTTTCAGCACAGGCAACAATTTCTTCAGCGGAGTCCTCTTTCCTCGCTGGCCACAAGTCATCCACCCCCAGGGACTGCTGACAGCCTTTCCAGACAAGCCTGGAGAACACAGAGACTGCTGTAAGGTAAGCACAGAAGAATTTGTTGTGCCTGTAACATTTTCAGAACAGATGGGCTTCAAGTCAGTGCGCCAGAGAGCACACAGGGACTTACTTACATAAAACACTACTCAGGACTATCCTTTCCCAGAACAAATATGAACGTTTAGGAACAGCAGTTTTGCTTCAAATCCCCGTGCTATATTCTGCCAACATAATGAGGATTTGCAGGTAAGCCCTAATTTCTAGTCCATACTGACAGTTGGGTCTTGGACAGTGGGGGATAAAGTTCAGTTTAACTTATTCTGTGGCCCAGTGAAACACAGATGAGGCCTTATCATAGCGGACATTAGGCCCAAGGTATGTAATCATCTACTTCTGAGTGCTACACAGCAGGCTGGGCCAATGTCCTCACTCACCCTTGCCCATCACTTGTTACAGGAAGGTCTGGCATGCAGACAGGGCTGTGGTTGGTGCGCAGTGATCTTTTGAGATTGCTGAGGTCTATTTCAAGATTGGGAGGGCACTGGAAGGGTAGTTGGAAGGGGGAAGAGAATTATCTAGAATGACAATTTGTGTTTTGAACTATTTTGAGAAAAGTAAGTTAAATTTTTATAATTTGATCTTGTAAGAATACCTCAAGTCCACAGAGAAAAAATTTAAATCCTCACTGCATAAGCTAACTCGGGAGCTGAGATGTTTCCTACTGGCTGTCGTCTACACCCTCTCTTATGCTGCTGTTTTTTTTCTGATATTCTAGCAAAAACACGTCTTTTTCTGCGTTTTCTTACCCAGAGAACCACCAGTATGTGATTTTGGAAAGAAAAGAACTGCTGGCTTCTGGACACTGACTCTGATGGAAGGAAAAACATGGATGATATTTATATATAGAAAAGGGCATGTGTAAGATGAATATAATCCCCTTCTGTGCTTCCCCAGGAAAAGCAATCAAAAAGTTACACCCCCCCCTTCATTGACCCTGACAGTGTAAACGTATCATGGAGGATCAATGGGATCAACAGACTTTGGAGAATTAGACTTTGAGTAATGTCTCAGATGGAGGAACAAAGAGTATCATTCTTCATACCCAAAGACATTAATTTTCTGAAGCACAGAGCTCTGCCATACTCATACCTCAAAGAGAGCACTGCTGCACAGGAGAGCACAGGGAAGCAGTATGAGCCCTATCTACTGGTTTCAATGAAAATGGAAGAGGTTTTTAGTTTTTCAAACATAGAGAGACAGAGTACTGTTATCCCAAATTCTGCCAGTATCCTTTTAAAACCGTCAGCCTTTATACAGAGTGATACATCTTATATCTCCCACATTATCCTGTTCCTGTGTATCCCCAAAAATTTAAATTCCTGTTTGAGCAATAAAGCAATGCATTATGAAAAGCTACGTTATACTTACAGCACTGCTGACAGCTTTAGAGAAGAAGGGAGGGTGATCAACTAAACAGAATAACACAAGTTCTCCTAGCACTAGGCTAGCATAAAGGTAAGTTGTAACATGGCGGAAATGGTCTTCCAGGAAGCCCTAGGAAACAGAATACTGTTGAGACTGAGGTAAAAACCTTCGTGTGAAATCAGCAGAGAAAGGTGGCTTCTCATGTTCTACCAGTCATAAGCTCTGAGTTTTTGTTCAAAGCATCAGGTACATTTATTTAAACTGTAGTTAGAGCTGCTTAAATAACTAACTCCTGAAATTGGAATACCAACGCTAAATAATGGACACATTTGTTATTTATAGTGACAGTTTTATGGTGAGGCTTCACAGCAGTCTAGTCGAGTCAGATGTTCACATTGCATCATTACTCAGGGAACTTAGGGTGCTCTGAGGGATAGAACCTCCTTGCCCAGCTGGTGAGATGAGTTGTTGATACCATAAAGCAGCTGCCAGGTTTTATGATAAATGGTGGTCTAAGGGTGCTTCTTAGAGCACCCATGAAGGGTGCTCTAATTCATTTTGTGAATGAGAAAAACCAAGAAAAAAGTCTGAGTATTTTTGGAACTGTATTTTGGTAGTAAGAGGCGGCAAAGTGTTATTTCTACAAGAGGCGTGGTGCCGGAGCACCATTCAACACAGCAGGAACAAGCAAGTTCCCAAATGTCTTTTGTTTAGTGGCTGCATGTTTTTCCCCTATTACTTAAACACACAGGTAACGTAAACTTTTGTTTATTCCTTACTATGATGGAAAGGTACAACTGTTTGCCTGAGCAAAATGGCCACTGACAATGTCTCAGATGTGCAAACCCAGCCAACACTCCTCCGCAAATAAACATTCACCCCAACCAATAAAAAGGTATAATATATGTTCGGTTTGATTTTATTCATATATGAAACCTGCCCAGCTCTCAGAAAACCACTCTCTAGCTATATTGAAAGGGGTAACGTGGATGGAGTCATCATTTTTCTCAGCACGTATCTTGAGATGAATTTGGTTCTCTACCTCACAATCAATGAGGCAAAAAGAGCTCTGTTGTTTAGACTTCATACCCCTGCATGTTAAAGATATGTGATTTCACTTACTTTTTTCAGGGCATGTTGGACTTTGGAACTAAACACCACAACTGCAGCCACGAATGAGAGCAGCCAGTAAACCAACAAGATGCCTGAAGACTGGATGCCCGTCGTTCTTTCTGCATGGGTAAGGAACATGGCAAGGATCTGCAAGGAAGTACAAATTTGTCCAAATAAATAGCCGGTAATGGAATGCTGAACATTATTATCAATTTAATGGATAGAATAGGGAAAAATCAGTTAGTTTATTGCCCAAACATTTCAAGATGTTCAGAGCTGCAGTATTGCTCCTAAAAGGCTAAAACTGAAAAGCATTATGTGTGATTTTTACACTCAAGAATGTCTCTCCAGAAAGGGCAAGTAATAAAACTACAAGTGGCCCAACAGGCTGGGAGGATCTAGGCTATGAAGACACAATGACGGAACCGGAGGACAGGCATTTAGGTTGAACAGAAATCCCATTTCAATCTAATCCATGCTAAATCGCATACCATGGTTATGAGAAACTAGATCTTGTCTTGTTCTTGTGAGACCTCTTTCTAAACACTCCCGCTATCTCAGCTCTTGTGAGGTGTACTCTGCCCGCAGGAATCTGTACTGTAGCTGTAGGCCCAGAGGTCTGCCCCAACTCCAAACCCCTGCTGTGTCACATGGCAGAAACTCACAAAGGACGTCTCCAGCCTTCTACTCCCCTTGAGCACTACTTGTGCTCAGAGATACTGAGCAACGTGGGAAATACAGTATCAGCCCCAGGAGGGCTAAGCTGGGCCACACGCAGACTAAACAAAAGGAAGAATTACCATTGTAATTCCCACCACAGCAGGGCTAATGAAGAATGCTGGAGCCTGTGGGATTCCTTGGCTTGTCTCCCACAGTGTGAAGAAGACATTCGAAAAACACAGTATTACCAGGATGAATCCAAGGACCTGGGTCAGAGACAGCAAACACACATTGGAATGGGCAGAAATGATGATGGGACAATCTACCAAACTGAATCCTCCATGCAGCTCGGCTGGTAAGGCTTGAGAGGTGGGAGAGCAGGTTTGGGATAAAGAATGTTACAGGAGGTAGCGGGGAACCAAATGGAAGTACAGGGGAAAAGATCTTATAACAGTTTTTCCTAAAAATTTACTTGATTTATACTGACCTAACTTTACCTGAGTGAGTAAACATCAAAGCAGAGATGGAGCATCAAAAAAGAGTTAATGATTTAGAAAAATTATGTTCTGCATGAAAGTTGTGATAATGTTAGGATCAAACCGCATCCTCCACCCTTACCATTTTGGTTTTGAAGATCGGCGACATCCTGATATAGCCTTTGTTTTTGTGTCGAAGATACAAGTAGTAGAAAGGAAAACAGATCCAAAGATAGACACAAGGGATCCAAGCAATGACTGTACTCTCAAAACACTGGGTAAATCTTGGGGTGTTTGTATACCATGTCTGATTCCAGTCCTGTCACAGAATCAACACAGACTTGAAACAGTAAAGCAGAATTTCACCAGCTAATGCAAGTTGCTAGTGCTGCAAATGAGATCTACTATAACATTAGAGGATTTTGACTTAGGGTTTCAAATGTAAAAAGACTTTTGCCAACAGAGGGGCTGCTGGAGAATAGCAAGGTGTCACAGGGGAGGGAGGACTCAGCAGTAGCATTTTGGAGGGAATGGAAGTAGAAAGAGAGGGGAAAAAAAGGTTGGAAAAGGGAAAGATGCCAAAGGAAGGACATCATGTATCAGAACTCGAGAGAAAAAAAAAAGAGAGGAAATTTAAGTTATTGAATGCAGAATAAGTAATTTGGGAATGAAAAAGATTATTGGCATTTGGGAACCATCAGAATAGTCAGTAGGGAAAGACCAGTGAAATGGAGATTAGGAGGAAAGAAGTGTCCTAGTGCACAAACCACATCACAACTGCATTTCCTCAGCTGTATTTATAATACATTTGTAGTTTTTTTTGAATGAACAGTTGCATCTCATCTGTTAATATAATACTAATAAAAATACAGCAAACTAGATGAACAGGCGAAGGTATTTTTTCTTCAGCAGCTAGGGGAGGTTGTTTGAATCCTTTATGTGGAGGAACGCAAGGCTAGGGGAATCACAGATGAAAAGAGAAAGCAGATAACGTCTCAGAAGTTATTGTTGGAGTTTATCAACCTTGAGGATGGAAATCCATGTGAGACTGGCCTGATCGACTCAGTAGAGCCCTTTTAAAGGTATTTCTGTAGTGGGTCTGTCAGCAGATACTTTCTGAAGACAATGAAGGCACCCGTTTCAATACCCTTCCAGCCGTGCAGCCGGACTGCACGCTCCCACGCAGCCCTCAGCAAATTCACTGGAACTGGATGAAGTTCTCTATTTGGGTGAAAACTTCTCCCAGGGGGGCAAAGTCCATGACGCCAGCAGCCCCTGATGGGAGCACCCTTCACCGCCTACAGCCTGTCACCCGCTTTACTCCAACCCCGCGCTGCCACCCGTCCCCGGGCGGAGGGTCCGGGGGTGGGGAGCGGACCCCGGGCCCCGCGGGAGGACCCCTCGCACCCCGCGGCCGCGCCGGGGCTGGCCGCCGCCCGCTCCCTTCGCTCGGTGCGGACTGGCCTCTGAGGGGGCGGCCCGGTGCCGCGGCCCTCGCTCGCCCACTCACTCACCCAGAGCCCGGCAGAGCCCTCCCGGGAGCCGCACAGTGCACCGCCCGCCGTCATCATTCCCGCCGAGGGGGCGGGCGGGGCGTCGCGGTTCGGCCCGGTGGGGGCGGCCCGCCTGCGGCCCCGGACTCTGCGCTCGGTGTCCCGGGGAGCGCCTCAGTGCCGGCGGGACGGGCCTTTCCTCACGGGGCAGCGGCCGAGAGCCCCGTTTGCCGCCGGGCGTGTGGGGGCAGCCTCGGAGCGCCGCGCCGCGTCCCGTCCCGGCTGGGGGCGGCGGGAGGTGCCACGGGCAAAGTCCGGCCGGGAGCTCCTCGGGGGCGCGGCCGGGTTGGTGCAGCCCGGCGGCGGCAGCGGGATGGGGCGGGGCCCGGGGGCTCCGGCGCAGATCCCTCACCTCAGCGGGCAGGCGAGTGGCCTCGCCGGGGGGCGGAGGCGCGTTGCCTCACATGGGAGCGGCACAAAGGAGCTCGGAACGACACCCGGGGACGGCTCCGCAGCGCGCCGTGAAGAGTTGGCGGCGGAGGCGGGACAGCCCGCGGCGGGGAGCGGGCTCACAGCCCGCCGGGACGCCAGGGGGCAGCACCCGCCGGCCCGGCCCGGCTCTTCCGGCGGCGCTGAGTCAGGGAAGCGGCGGCGGTGGCGGCGGGATGCGGGCCTGGGCGCTGGCGTTGGTCTGGGCGCTGGGCTGCGGCCTGGCGCGGGGCTCCGAGGACATCGTCGTGGGCTGCGGCGGCTTCGTCAAGTCGGACGTGGAGATCAACTACTCCCTGATCGAGGTGGGCGCCTCCGCCCCGCCTCTCCCGTCCCCTCAGCCGGCCCGGGCCGGGCTGTGAGGGCTCGGCCTGCGGCGTGACTTCAGCCCGTTTGTCCCGGCCGCTGCTTGAGTTGACTGTGGTTGCGGCATGGTTTCGGTTGCAGTGGGGCCCTTCTTTAGGCGTTTTCTTCCGAGCCCGGGGCTGAACTCGTTGCTGGCTTTGCCCGGCAGATCGTAGTCTCCTTGCAATAAACCTTTTCCCTGCTACCCCCTGGGGACACCCGGGTGCTACTGTGTAAAAGCACTTGTTTAGAGAATGCCTGGTTACAGCTTTGCTCACGTTTTTTAAAGATATCTTTTTGTCTTTTTTGTTTGTTTCTTTTAGATTAAGTTATATACAAAACATGGTACTCTGAAATACCAGACAGATTGTGCTCCAAACAATGGGTATTTCATGATTCCCCTCTACGATAAGGTAAGAAACTGAAGTACCAAGATAGCAGTGCTGTCTCCTCTGAGCTGGAGGCAGGAGCTGCCTCCACGTTCAGATCTGCTGGCAGATTAAACGTCAGAACAACACCCACCCATGAAATGTTTGAATCAGGGCATAATTTAGCGTGTTTGGGATCAAACTTTTAGCTTTTTTTTTTTGTACTAATTATTTTATTTCTCAGTGCTAAGTATTATGAGAAAAGCCAGGTAACTTCAGCTGTGGTGTTGTGTTTGTGCTGTTTATCTGAATGACTGCAGCATTAGGGGCCTGAGATACTGCCAACAACCATCCGCTAGCAGCTGTTCAAATGCTGCACAAACAGTACAGGTTCCTACAGAGTATAGATAAAGCTTTCAGTTATCTACTTGTAGAAATGAAAATAAATCTGTGTGAGAATGTATTTTGATATGACTGAATTGAAAATAACTTGAATGACTAATTGCAGGTATTAAAAGTGTCTTAAGAAAATAATGATACAGAAAGCTCAGAATGCATCAGAAGTTTGATGTCTAGATTGGAAAGATGTTTACATTCAAATTAAATACAGGGTGCCCTCAGATGCTCTAAGTGTTTTGCTCTTTTAAAGAGCTGGTGAGCTTCGGAATCAGAATGGTAGAATCATAGAATGGTTTGGGTTGCAAGGGACCTTTAGAGATCATCTTTCCCAAATCCTTCCCTTCCTAATCTAAGAATGTAAGATGCTTTATAATCTTGATGATTTCATTCTTAGGTCTTTGAACCTTTCCATGGATGAACTTCAGAACATATGTGGCAGAACATATGTGGTGCTCACTGATTTAAAGAGGATCTCTGTGTAGATTAATACCCTTTTGGTGCAAAGCTTTTAATAGGATTGAAATTTTGTTATGCCGTGTTTGGGCAGAATGGTTGAGTAGGACCTCCTGGTGGAAATACTAAAGGCTGGTTTAGAGCACATCTGTTGGGGCAGGTAGAGATAGATTTGAACACTTTCTAACACTAAGCTGCTTGAACACGAGCCAGGTTTGGTCTGGAAGCAGTATAAACATGATGATACTTAATTTTTGCTCCTAGCTGGCTGGATGTGAGCCCAGCATCCCAGCCTGTCTGGGTAGATATTGCTGCTGCTTTGAACTGAGTATCTTGGGTAGGAGGAAAGGAGAATGGGCCACTTGAATCTTGTGTTTCTCTCTGCAGTATGCTGCTTGTGTTGTGATTTTTTTTTTTTTTTTCATCCTTTAGCTAAATTGAATTTAGATCAGTGAAGACAGTTGTTGCTTTTTTATTTTTAGGGGGATTTCATTCTTAAAATTGAGCCTCCCCTAGGGTGGAGTTTTGGTAAGTGCTCGTATGTCTTCTTACAATAGGACAATGTATCTGCAATGTGTGACTTAGATATATCTAACTTGCAGTTGGCAGGAAAAATCAAGCACTTTTCAAAAGAGATAAGCCCTACTGTATGGTTTTAATAACTAAAATGTACTTATTGTACCAGAGGAAAATAAAGCTGTACGGTAGACACTGACAAAGTAACACATGAACTGATTTGAAGGAGTGTGGGGTTTTGACAGAAATGGCTGCAATGGGAGGGGGAAAGAGGATTTTCAACATCAGGATTTGTGTACATTTTAACATTGCTGAGGCAAGACTTCCAGAGCAACACTTTTATGCTTGAGTTAATGCATTTCTGTGAGAGTTCTGTAAAGCTAAAGTAAAATTGCTTCATGATTGCTCTCTCACTAACTACCGTGCTTTTTCATTGTTCTTCTCCTTCAGAACCAACCAGTGTAGACATCCATGTGGATGGCATTAATGACATTTGCACAAAGGGAGGTGATATTAATTTTGTGTTCACAGGGTTTTCTGTGAATGGAAAGGTTAGACTCCTTTATTTATTCCATCTTATGCTAATTCTGCCTTCTTGAAAACATTCTACTTCAGCTCTGCAAGTTATTTTTATCCATTTATACTCTGGTTTCTCTTCATTTTGACAGGTTCTCAGCAAAGGTCAGACATTAGGTCCTGCTGGAGTCCAGGTTGTACTGAGAAATGCTGGCAGTGACATAAACATACAAGCAACTATTACACAACCTGGAGGAAAGTGAGTGTGGGTGGTGCATACTGTTCATTTACAGAAGATTCTTTCAGTTCTGTCATATCGACTGGGATTATAATAGTGCTGAAATATTTTTTCTGTCATGTGTATAGAGTCTGAATTGTTTTTCTGTAAAAAACCCTGTCTGTTTCTGAAGAGACATAACCCTTTTCTTGCCTTACAGGTTTGCTTTCTTTAAAGTGCTTCCTGGCGAATATGAAATCTTTGCATCTCATCCGACCTGGATGTTGAAAGAGGTTAGAGCCTACAAAAGTTCTGGTTTACCTGTTTAGTGAGGGTGGATGTGCGAGACCTTGTCTTGATCAACTAGTGGGAGGAAGGGTTTTTGTGAGTGGGCAAGGTTAATGGAGTTTTCATAAATTTAATTTAGGTAGTCAAGAAACTACCTCATGCAGGCTCAGGTTGGAGATAGTGGAGGCAGCCAGGGAATGACTGGCAAACGAGCTCTTGCTTTTGGTCATCTAATCCTATACATTTTGCAGGAGCTTGAGTATTATAGCAGATATTGTAATTGTTCCCTCTCAAGATTGCTTGCTTTCTGAGAAGCTCTGAGATCCTGACCAATTCCTAAATCAGTGAAACAGGAAAAGTACTGTTTTGCAAAGTGTCCTTGTGTTTTGAATACCCTGTGGACCCTCCTTGAGTACTGCTGCTCCGGCTTCCGTTTCTGTTGTTGAATATACAGCTTCTGATTGTTATTTAGGTGCTGTAAATGAGATCTAATGCCAACTTTTGATGAAAATGTATGTGTTTCTGTATTTCAGTCAAACACAGTGGTACGGGTGACAAGTTCTAATGCTTATGCTGCTAGCCCTCTGATTGTTGCCGGCTACAATGTTTCTGGGTCAGTAAGGAGTGATGGAGAACCAATGAAAGGGGTTATGTTTCTCCTTTTCTCTTCTTCGGTCACTAAAGAGGTAACGGTATATCAGTACCTTTTCAATATGAGTATGGATGTAAATAAGAAGCAGCTAAATAGCTTCTAGATTCATAATGCCCTGTTACTCATCTCTGTCGTTCATTGAGCTTGGCTTATAGAAAACATAAACTGTACAACCCTTCAAGCTGTATTTTTTTGTTTGTTGAGTTGGGGTTTTTTTCAACAAGGCGCTTGTAATACAACATTTGTGTACGTGCTGAGTTTTCACATGACCTCCATGGAATTACTCAGATCTGTAACACAATAGCTATCTGTTTAAGTGTTGGCAAAATTGAGGCTTAAGTTCTGCATATTTTTCAGACACAATAAATTAGAAAATTATTTTAATTTCGGCTTTTTTGAACTCTTCATTATTGTTCTCAAACAACCAGATTCCTCAACAGTCAGGCTGTTCAGGGACATAGAAGAGTAATACCTGAACTGAAGCAAGCAAAAAGTGCAAAATTTAATATGGTTCACAGCATTATTGATCTGTATATTCCATGTGGACCAGTAGGGTTAAGGGCTACAATTTTAAGTCAATATTTTTCCAATTACACCTTCCCATGTGTTAAATGTTGGTTAGTAAACGTGTTCCCTCATGAGGATGACACTCCTCTGTGGTGAAAGACCAGCTTCTGGCACAAGACACAAGATGTTGCCAGACAAATCCTGAAACTCACTGTACAGTAGCTGTAATTTGTCTTCTGCATGAAATCTTAATTGGTCATTGACCTCTTGATGTGAAGATAAAGTTCAACAGCTTCTATTGCCACCTTAAAAGTGTGTTATGAAATGAGTGTGAAACATTTGGTCACATACGGTGATTTGTTATGTAGAGTAGAGCTCTGTTCTGTAATGTTAACCTTGTCCACAGAACTGAAGTCGGTTAAGACATGCAGTGCAGTTCTGGGGTACTGGAGGATGTTGGATTTTCCATTTTTTTGTCCTTGTTCCCATAAAGTTGATTTTTTTTTTTCTTTTCCTCTTTTACCTATACATGAATTGTAAGCCATGCTACCAAACTTTGCCTTTAAAATGGTTTTGTACTTCCCATCCTACGTTTACAGTATAGTATTTTGAACCCTCCTACATCCCCCTGAAATTATTTTCTCTGTTCTCCCATGGGGAAAAAAGTTGCATTGTGTTTATTGCCACAGGATGTTGTGGGCTGCAGTATTTCTCCTGTGGATGGATTCCAGTCAAGGGATGAGTCTCTGTCTTATTTGTGCAATGTTGTATCAAAAGAAGATGGATCTTTCAGCTTTCTTTCCCTGCCAAGTGGGAAATACACTGTGGTAAGTAGCTAGAAAGTTCATTGCTTGTTTATCTGTTGGGTTGTTAACTTTCATTTTCTAAACTAGATCATGTGTAACTTTGTAGCTCTTAAAACAGAAATAGTTGAAATATTTTGAATTGGATGAAATAATTGGAATAGGAACCTCCAACCTAAAGTATATGAGAGTCAAGTAAGATGCTGTGGTAGGGCTCTGTGGTGGGATTCCTGAGGAAGGACTTATTTGCAAATCAGGCTCTGAATTACCTGAATACATTGGCCAGTCACAGAACCACACCTAGAGGCTGCTGGGAGACTGAAAGTTTCAGTTCAGTACAGCGACTTCATGTGCTTTAAGTTCTCTGTTTTCTTTTTTGCCTGTTCTTTTTGTTATGTTTGGGTAGTGCGGGAGCATGGTTGTCTGTGCGCTGCCTAGAATGATTGTTCTGCATTCTCAGTCTGCATCATCTAGAAGTGGGATTCAAACTTCTCTCATTCCTTTAACTTTTCTAGGGATCATATTGTCTCCTATCTGTAACCTTTTGCACATCCAAGTAACTTTGCTATATTCTCAGTAGAGGGTTACTTTTCTGTCTCTTTGGATAATCTCATGGTTTCCATCAAACAGTCTTGAAACATTGCCTTTATTGTTATCTCCATCCCTCTGAGTTACTTTTTCCAGGAAATTTGCAGACCATTCGACCCTTCATAGGGGTGTCTGATGGTGATAAGGACATGGAAAATGGTAAAGGAAAACAATTCTGTCGTCATAGCTTCTTAGGAGTCAAAACGATTTGTTTTCTTTCAGATACCATTCTACAGGGGAGAGAGAATTACCTTTGATGTTGCTCCATCTAGATTGGACTTCCTTGTAGAGCATGATAGTTTACAAATTGAGGTAAGGCATTCAGAGAAAATAATCTTTTTGTGCCATTCATTCCTGTAAAGGTATTACTGATTTTATCAGAAAGTCAGGTGTATTATGGAAAAAATTCTTTGTAAGAATTCTGAAGACATTTGTTACATATAACCTTTTGCACAGCAGGTAGAAGACAGTATCTGGCATTGTACTGTATTTCTACATTTTAGTTCCTTTTACTAGGAAGAAACAAAATAGGGAAAAGCTGTCTGCCACGTTCACTTTCATGTGCATGTTGCAAACAGCAATAATCTTTCAAGCTGCTTAAATTTATTCATTGAGTTTGTCAAATCTCTGGAGAAGAGCCTGTAAGTTTGTATGGTTTGCAGAGTGCCTTCTGTAATGGCATTTTGATCTGTGACTCGGGCCTGCTGAACTGTACTGATGCAGATAAATTGAGAATCTGTTCCTATACTTAGGGGAGCAGTATGCCTGGAGATAGATATGTACTTCCGTTGTGATTATCCTGGTAGTATTTTTTCCTAAAGCTGGAAATAAATTTCCTCTATATGCGTGTATGTGGGGAAAACAGGTGGTGTTGATTGCTGTAGGTGTGTGTTTGCTTTTAGTGAGTAAAGGTCAATGTTAACTTTTTTCCTGTTTCAGCCTGTTTTCCATGTGATGGGTTTCTCTGTCACAGGCAGGGTATTGAATGGTCCTGAAGGAGAAGGAGTTGCTGATGCCATTGTGACTCTGAACAATCAGATTAAAGGTATGCAGTGGCCTTGGTCTTTGTTGCTGCAGGGAAGCCTGTTTTAACCTTAAGTACGGGACTAGTGTATGAGATGGAATTAAGCCTTCAGGATAACACACTACTTCTGTTGCAATTTATTTGAAATATTAAACTGGTTTTCATGTGGTTGATGAAATTTGCGTTTTCTGCCTTAGATGAGAGTATTAGGTGTTCATTTGTCTTGCTGCAGAAAATGTCTTCTGTTTTCTTTCAACCATATGCCAAATTGTGCTTTGAAATATAGAAATGAAGCTTGGTCTAGTAAGAGTGCATAATACTGTTCTTTGTTGTGCAGTGTAAATTATCTTTTGACACGTAAGGGTAGACAGTTGAGGCAAGCTCTGTTTTTTAACTCGTGTCTTTATTTGTTACAGTAAGAACAAAAGCCGATGGCTCTTTCCGCCTTGAGAACATAACAACAGGTACATACACAATTCATGCCAGGAAAGAGCATCTCTTCTTTGATACTATTACAGTGAAGATTGCACCAAATACACCTCAGCTAGCAAACATCATTGCAACAGGGTAAGTACTGGTGTCATGATGAAAATGTAATTTGATATGTGGACAAAGTCTTGAAAATGGGTGTTCCTTTCCCGTGTCATGCCCAGACTTGCGTACTGTTGTCAGGAGCTGCTCGAGGAATTCAAGGTAAATAGGACAACATGAGTGCAGGGTAATGTTTTGTCAACAGTATTTTGCTCAATACTAGTTAAGGCTTAGAGCACCCTCTTAATAACCTCTCCCTTGCAAATAAAGACGCAAGGACAGGGGTATATTGAGCAATTACAGCACTGTATGTGAACTAAGAAAGGAACAGAGAGGCTTTCTGCTGATGATGCTGCACTTCAGATATCCTCCTTCTGTGGAAGAGTAGAGTTGTGTAACTGTCTAGTCCAGTGTTGTACCAAACATCTATGTTTTATTACTCATCACTCTTGAGGTCATGGTTGTCTTATATATACATATATATATATATGTTGTCTTTTTCTTGTTTGTGATTCTTTGATTTGGGCATAAGCCTGTATAATGGTGACAGGATGATTTTGGGAGTGTAAGGCAGTGGTGAGAGGTAAGTGTGAGCTGAGAAAGACAAAAGGGGCATGGTTCTCTGCCCAGGAGCTTCTCCTGGAGGAGAAAATAGGGTCAACCTTCCGGAGAAGTGAAAACTAGGAATTTACTGAGGCAAATGCCAGCTAGCTCATGCAGAATTAGTTAGCTAATTAGAAAAAAACCCTGCAACCCTGCGTGCTCTTAAATGACCAGTTACAGTTTTTTTCAGTCACTAAATATGGTGTACAGTTGAAGGTGAAAAGTAAAACTTAACAGTTTCTAATTTGTCATCTTGTTTTGTGTTTTCACAAATGTAGGTGTGCTAGGGTTGTGTTCCAATGAATCATCTGTCACATTTGAGGTCTTTGACAAAAAACATTTCCAACCATACAAAACCTGAGCGATGGCAATCCTAAGTCAATTGCCTGCCTAGCCAAAAAAAAAAAAAAAAAAGAAAAAAGGCTTGAAGTGATTGGGTTGGTGTTGGAAGAGTGAAGCAAGTTCCTTGCAAGTGAAAATGTAACATAACATCATGGTGATTTCATTGTAAAAGAAAAGATCCCATTAATTGTACATGGGTTTGCACTAGGTCCACTGTGTTTGCTTATTGTATCTCCTTGATATGAACTCTTTGAGGAGAAATCCATTCCAATTCATGTGTTAGTACCTCAACATAGTGAGGTTTACTTTTTAAGGAAGTTTTAAGTATTTTTTATGAGTTTTGTCAAATCAAGATATTTATTCTGACGACTGGCTTTTATTTAACAGATTTAGCGTGTGTGGCCGGATCTCAGTAACTCGTTTCCCTGACACAGTCAAACAGATTAGTAAATACAAGGTAACCATGACGCCTCAAGACAAGGACAAAGCATCACTGGTTGCAACAGAAACTGACCCTCATGGAACATTTTGTTTTAAGGCAAAATCGGGTACATACAATGTTCAGGTAAGAATGAACCTTCATTTCCTCATTGTAGGACTTGAGGTTTTATAAGATTTTAGACATTTAATTTCTAAAGTTTGAGAAGTTGAATTTGGGTTTTCCTGGTCGTTGTTATTTTTTTTTTTTTTTTTAGCAAGATTCCCATTCCCATGCTCGTTGTCCTTTACACTTGTTCAAAGGAGATCAGGCCATTGGGGTTGAAAGTTCTTATTTCTCTATCTTAGTTGTGATGTCCCTTAGATCACTTCGTATCATATATATTATATTATCCTGTGAGAGAGACATGTAATGTGTACCTTTCTCGGGTGCCTAAATGGTTCCTGAGATTACAGGTCACAGCAGAACCTGCAGCACAGCCACCGTGAATTTTGCATTGTGGGAGATAGTGCAGGCTGGGAGATAAGGAAGTGCATGGTTACAAGGCCTCTAACTGTCCTCGTATATAATAAAATAGCCTAATGTAGGAGCAGAATCCTGAAGTGAAATTCACTCAGACTTTTAAAACTGAGCTGTTTGGAGGAATTTTAGCTCAGTTTTATTGCGGTTCTTTGGAGGATTTTTAATATATAACTTTGAAAAGCATATTTGGGAGGCTGGTTTTACTTTACATGGAGTTTATAGTAGATTTCCATTTTCTACTTTCTGATAAGTGAGTGATAACTCAGCAGAGTGGGTGTATTTGGACCAGTATGTCTCCATCATCACCAGCTGGTGATGTCTCGATGTCATATATTCTACAGGTGATTATTCCAGAGGCTGAGACCAGAGCAGGATTGGCTTTGAAACCCAAAATGTTCCCTGTAACTGTTACAGACAGGCCAGTAATGGATGTGACCTTCTCTCAGTTTTTAGCGTCTGTCTCGGGGAAGATATCTTGTTTAGGTAAGCCAATTTTCAAAGTGAAGTGGAAATGGGAACAGAGAACTTTAGCACTGCATGTGTGAATGAGTACTGTTTAGATCAAGACACTTGCTGTGCTTAGCCCCATGAGCAGTTAAGTAAATTAACTTCCAGCACATAGGTAAAGTGGCACTTTTTCTGGGAGACTTTACAGCCTAATAAGGAACCTTAACAAAATTTGGAATAAAGTTATGCACCTATTTTTAATACTTACTAGGAATAAGCAAGTATTCCTTCTTCAGGAAGGAATTCTGACCTGTTTGCGTTCCTCAGAAGATGGGTAAGTTCTGGAAGGAAATGCTTGTGGCTGACACTAGGGATACTGCACATCAATCAGAGAGGTACTGGAGGCAAAAAAGACATTTAAAAAAAAAAAGCAGTGCCTGTAAAAACCTGTAGGATAGAAGCTCAGGCTGTTTACAGAAGCTTGCAATCTCTGTTCTCTTTCATAAGCTTTTTGTCTTTATTTTAGCCTAAGGTACTCTTTCCTGCTATTTTCCTTGATTGCCCACTGATTTCAGTAGTTGGTGATTGGAGATTGACTTTTGTCATTTTTACCCCTTCCTTTTTCCTTTCTGAATCCTCTCTGCACTTGGTGTTCTGTCTTAGGTGTTTTCTGGGCCCTGTAGTCTCTGCAGAGCAAGGTGGACTCAGGGATTTAACGTTGGCCTCTGCTTGTTACTTGCCATTAGATAAAAGAATATGATTAACAGTCTCGAACTTCCTGAAGAATGCAAAAAAGTACTGTTAAACACGTGCTTAAGAAATAAGAGTTTTAATTGGAAATGTCCTCTTCTGGAAGAGAGTGATCATTTTAATCTTAGTAAAAATGATGCGTGCTTGGAGTGTGGGTTATGAAGGCAAAGCTGGAAAGCCAGAATGCAGTCTCATTTTCTGCTGTCTTTTCTGCACAGATGCTTGTGGTGATCTGATGGTGACGTTACAGTCTGTGAGCCGCCAGGGTGAAAAACGCAACCTGCAGCTCTCTGGAAACAAGGACTCAGTGGCCTTCACATTTGAAAATGTGCTACCTGGCAAATACAAAGGTAGGATTACAGGGAACTGCTAGAAGTGTTACCTTAGTAGCTAAGTTTGTGACTTAATCTGTATACTTCCGTTATTATGGATTCACAGTATGCCCAACATGGAGCTAGTTCTAAAACTTGAGAGAATATGGAAAAATACTATTTAACAGTGCATCAAGTTTTCTTCATCTTGTATGTTTAACCATTTGTCAGGTTACAGGTAACTGCTCACCTGAGTTTTAGGGTCTACATGGCTGGTGTGAGGGGGAGAAAAGGCTTTATGATAAACTGACTTGTCCCAGGCACACGCCCTAGTTCTTCTGCTTCCAGAGTATCTCTCCTAAGAGCAATACATGTTTTGGCCAGCCTGCCTATATTAAAATAAATTGTTTTCCAGGGAAAGGTGTAGAAGGAGTATATAGGGATTGCTCTTTTTATACACAAGTCAGAACATCTTTCCGCCAGGTGAAATTGGAGTTAGGTTCTGATGTCCTTTAAGCGGTATCACAATGGTAGCGCATATTGCAGAACTTTCCAGGGTGAACAGACTTCATTATTCCTTTTTATAGTAGCTTTTCTGTTACAAGATGTGCTAGATTCCTGGTGATGCTGCAGCGCTGTGAGCCAGGTCTGTTACTACAGTCATTGTTGTATATCTGACTTTGAAGATTATTGTCAGGGAAGTTAGAGTGATACAAGATTTTTATACCGCAAAACCTACTCTTATTCACATAATTCTACATTACTGAAATACTTTGTGCGGTGTGCATTCTAGTAAGCATTGTACATGAAGACTGGTGCTGGAAGAATAAGTCTTTGGAGTTGGAAGTCATGGAGGAAGATGTTTCGGGAGTGGAATTCAGGCAGACTGGATATATGCTGAGGTGTTCTCTTTCTCATGCAATTACACTGGTACGTAGGTAACAAACGTCCTTGTATTTTTTTACTGAACTTGTGTGGGTAGGTTGGATTATGCTCAGAACCAAGGCTTTCTCGCATCTCTAGGGAGTCATATAGCACAGTAACATTGATCTTTAGAGTGCTTTTGAGATTTGTCTCTTAGGTTTGGGAAAATGGTCTTGTGTTGTAGCTGCTATAAAAGAGCAGCATTAATGTATCTTTAGGCAAATACTGTTTTCATTTGGTTGTTTGGTAGTTACTAATAGTGAATTGTGTTGTGGCTTCACAGGAATTTTATCAGGATGGAAATGGACCGGAGAACGTTGGCGTTTATAACCTGTCCAAAGGAGTTAATAGATTCTGTCTGTCAAAGCCAGGTAACAGCTCTAAAATGTTAGTTTAAAAAACAAAAAAGAACCAGTCAACTAATACTACTGGGAATTTTAAAAAAATAAAAATCTGTTGTGGTTTCTGAGAGGCATCGTTTTATTTACATCTATATATAAATGCTCTGTTCTAAGTTTTTAGAACTCTCCTACTATTTAACCCTTCATCTAAATATAGATTCCAGAAGTAAAATAATTTCTTTTTTGGCTTGATGACGGGCTTTGATCTTTGATGAATGAAGAGCATGTTGAAAAAATTTTGTTCATATGCATTCTATTTGTCAGTCATACTAGAATGTGACTGACAAATAGAAGTTTCATTTCCATACAGGATTCTTGAGGGATAACTCTTAAAAGTGTCACAGGGTTATCTGTAACAGGAAAAAAGAATGTTTTAATATCAGGTATTTTTTTTCCTCCTTTTAATGCCTTAACAAATTAAAAAGTTAACAAATATGTTTGGTTTTGGTTCTGTTTTCAGGTTTGAACATTTAATCCATAGAGCCGGTGGTTTCATTCACAATATGATAGTACAATGGTTCTGTAATCAGTCACAGGGTATCAGCTGTGGGACCATAATAGGTTACTTCTGAGCTTGTTTGGTTTATTTGTTTGTAATTATGTTTATCTGTAGCGATGCATAATTGTGCTTTATATCAGTGTACATTAGAAACGCGCAGCTTCCAATAGTGATCTATGACTGAGGTGAATTAACTTACAACTGTCTATGTGAAGGGCAGTGGATATATAGTAAAATTTTGTTTTATACCTCAGGTCTCATGTGACCGTGCAAATTCAGGCAACACAGTAAGCTTGAATTTTTTCAGCTGATCATTCTTTGACTTAATGTTTACAGGTGTGTATGAAGTGACCCCACGTTCCTGCCACCAGTTTGAACATGAGTATTACACTTATGACACGTAAGAACAAAAGACCTTATGCCTATCAGTATGCTTTCATAAAGCTTCCTTCTGCTGTAGCTGCTTGCTTTCAGCAATTCAGGGTGTTTTGCTATGACTGTCTCTAACCTATAGAGGGAAGCTTTAGCAAAATGCATCAGGCTTGTTCTCTTGCCCTTTCTAGTCCTAAAAAATGAATCAACTAATGACAGGCTTTAAAGATGCCTTTGCTACTTTACATGGGTATTTCTATCGGCCTTCTGTCTGTTTAGTGTTGGTTTTGCTTTGTAACAAAGCAGAGATATTTCAGTGGAAACTGTTGATCACTTGTGAGAGTTGAAATGCAAAAGATAGGATGGTAGGTTTACTAGGAGGCATATGCCACCATTGTATGTCCCTAGTGCCATGACTCTGTGGTGATTTGATTCTGCTCACCCCAGTTTTTGCAAGGTGAGTAAATATTCACCCTAATCACAAGTAAGCAGTGCTGATCTTCCTAAGTCAGCCATGTTTTGTTAGGTTGCGGTTTATTTATAGGTTATGGTCTGGCAATGTGTTCAATGGCTCTTTCTTTCAAAAAAAGAGGATTTCTGCTCCAAGACTACTACTTCTAATTCATTAATGTGGCAGAAAACAAATTCAGCATTCAAATCTGATTTTTTTCTGATGTGTTAGTGAATTAAAAGTACTTCAAAGAGAGATGTGCTACACATGAGAGTCAGCACAAAGTGAATGAATGGATAGAAGCAGAAACCCTCTTTTGACAGCAAAGCACCTTTAGACTTGGGGTGTCTTGGTGAATGATGTCTAATATGACACACTTTTGAATGTCCTTCTGCTGTGTGTAAAGGGATTGTACATATGAAATCAATCGAATCAGCTTTAGCTTAAGAGGAAGCAGGAGGCACAAAGGAAGGAATTGATTTGGCCAGTGTCATGCGGTGGTTTGGGGTTCAGAGCTCGAAAATGCTCCCTTTCCAATATGCCGTCATCTCGGCACTACAGCTTTGCTGTTTAATTTGTATGTCGTCTTTTATAAAGCACAAACTCTGCTAAATAAAATTTGGTTATTTTCATTAGCAGGGGGACCTTGAATTAATCTCTTTTTTTACCTTGATTTACAGGTCCTCTCCTAGCATACTGACACTCACTGCAGTTCGACATCACGTCCTCGGCACGATTGTAACAGATAAACTGATGGATGTGACTATTACCATTAAGTAAGAACAAAGGAATGTTGGGGCTATAAAAAGGGGAAGAAAAAGACATCTCTCTCATGAAGTTTTACTCTGGTTTTAATTCCACGGTGGCTGCTTTCTAAGGGGATGGCATCCAATTCTAGACAGCAAGAGGTTTTTATGCTGAGCTGTGCTTTGTGTTCTTTGTAGATGGATTAATAATCCCCAGCCTTCATTTTGAACATTGTCACTTCATTTCAATATAGCCCTTTTCTACTTGTGTGTCATGGTAAAAAGGAAGATTTTCTGAGGTTTTTATACACTTAAATGAACTGAAATTTCAGAATTCAGAGGGTATCGTTTTAGCTTAGGTCTGAGCTCTTTAGCACTGGCATCTACTTTTGCCTTTTTTGTTTCCTCAGAATGAGAATCTGCTGCTTTAGAGCATTGTTACTGGTGTGAAGAGGATTATAAAAGGAAAACCATGCAGAGTGGTTACACGCTAATGCGCCAGTTTATGTTTACCTGTACAGACAGCCCACTAGGAAGCACTGGTTTGTGAATAGCTTTAATTGTATGAGGTGCCAGATCTGCCTGGAAGTCTCTGATAATGATGAGTGCTTTATTAGTGCTCTGCTGATGTCTACTTGTTCTAGACTGTGGGTTCTTGAACTTTTTGAGTGTAGAAAACATCTTTTCAGAGAACAAATTAACCTGCAGAGCATTGCCTCAAGTTTCCTGAGTTTAATAAACCTGTAACTGCAACTACTGGTCAACTACAGCAGCTGGAAAAGAAACACTGAGATAGCAGAGAGCCATGAGGATTTTAAATACAACTTAGTGAGGAGGTGAATATTATACCAACCTTCTAGGTCGGTTGGGTTTTTTGAGACTATTGGCAAGTGCTTTGAAGGCAGCTCAGTCTCAGTTCAAGCCTGCCTGAAGCTTTTCAGGCAAAGTCCAACTTGTGAAATGTCATCAGCATAAAAGGAGCAGCTATGGATTTAAAAGTAAGACAGTTGTTCTTAAAAGTCTCTGCTTGTGTACCAGACCCGTGGCGGTGACCTATTAACTTTCAGTTAACAATAAAAAACCCCACCAACCCAACCAAAAATAAAGCTGATTTGTAACGATTTTTGGTGATGGCTTGTTATGTTTGAAAAGTGAGACTGTAGTAATTTATTATTAATACCATGAGACTGTGTGCATGTCTGTACAGATTTTTAATAGGTTTTAAGACAAAAAAATTTTTGATACATTTTTGTCTCTGGACTTGCAGAGAATGAATTTAAAGCCTTGATGAGATAGAGCAATAGTACTTGTTTCTCTTAAAAAAAGAAAAAATATAGGTGAAGAGTGAAGCAGGAGACAGAACTATCCTGATAATCTAGAGTGGTTGATGGAAAAGTAATCATGATCATTTCAGTTCACTCCTCATAGAGAATTTTGCAACGTTCTGCTACAGTTTTTCAGACTGTTGTAGAAGAGACAGAAGATAAGATACAAAGAATGGTGGGAGACTAGAAGAAATTGCTAGGAAAGGGAGTATGTAAGATCAAGGAAAGTGAAATGATATGCATCGTTCTGAGCTGATTTCAAGACCTTGGTTAAACTTATCTAACAATCTGTTCAGTGGACAGTGGCAAGATAACTGGATAGTTCAAATGTGTAACGCAGATAGGTTAGAACTCAGAGCTTTTCCTGGGAATTGCCAGCTATTGGAAGTATTTATTTTTTGATAGAAGTTGTTTTCTCCTTGTATACTCTACTCCTGAGAGGTAGATTCTGAGGGAAAGGTCCTAGTACTGAAAAAATGAGTGAGCTTACCAGTCTTTTTGTCTATTTCTGTATTACACTTGTTGTCAGGTTTGGAATTCTAGCCTTTCTCTTTAATTTAGGGCTTTGTTAAAGGTACTCTTGCAAACTGGTCCTTTGGCTTAAGAATTTAGCACTCCTGCTGGCTTGTCAGTACTTCTGTGGGAGGTTGTTGTCCTTGCAGCAGAGCTAGTGTCTGGTACTTGGTGCAAAATCAAGACTCTCTGCTTACCAAAACCTAAGCTAAGCTCAGATGCTGGACTCTGCAAAGTGGTTGAGATGTAGGCTTGTGGCACTGGCTCTGCAGTGGGATGCTGAGGCACGGCAGAGGGGAGGAGGAGGCAACAGCACCGTAACTTCTTGAATGGTTCATGATGGGGCAGAATTTGTGAGAGTTGCAAGTAGGTCCCTTCCTACTAGGCCAGGTAGGTTACCTGTAGTCCCTATGAATGAGCCTTTCTATTAGCAACATTGTTATAGAGGTTAAAAGTTTTAGTTATGCTTGGAATAAATAGGAGAATTAAAAAGGAATGGATTTAAAAAAAAAATATCCTGGGACTTGTCTGCTCTGGTATACAGGCAGTAATTAACAGATGTAACAATCTCTTATCCCTCCATATGAAAGGAGATGATTTTGTTTTCTCCTCCGTGTTTTCAGGTCATCCATTGACAGTGAACCTGCCTTAGTTTTAGGACCCCTGAAATCTGTACAGGAGTTACGTAGAGAGCAGCAGCTGGCAGAAATTGAGACCCGCCGACAGGAGAGAGAAAAGAAGGGTCAAGAGGAGGAAGGAACAAAGCCACCAGTGCAAGAAATGGTGGAGGAACTCCAAGGACCGTTCTTATATGAATTTTCATACTGGGCAAGGTAATACCAAGCTGCAATGGACAACATGTATACTTTTTCCACCAGGATAGCGATATATTCCATATAGGAAAGAGCTGCTGTATGCGTACCTGTGCCTGTTGTTGGACTGTCAACTAAATGGAAACTAGGACCACATAATATGAATTTTGCTTAGGTTATTGTTGATATTTTTTTCCTTGGGATATTTAGATGGGTTCTTGGGTCAGTATGCAGTACTCTGTTCTACATGAGAGCTTGCTAATCCTATTTTCTTCTAATCATACCTAATTTGTGTTTTATAGGTCCGGAGAGAAAATTACTGTGACACCCTCATCAAAAGAGCTGCTTTTCTACCCGCCCTATGTGGAAACAGTTGTTAGTGGAGGTAAATATAAATAAAATCTAGTTTGAATGGAGTAGGTATTTAAGGCAGAAGTGTGTCCTTACAGATGGATGTATGAATAGCTCTTCAAAGGTAATGTTAGGAAAGTTTCGATTGCAGCTGTTTCTTTGGGCCAATTTCACTCTGGAATTTGAAAGCATGGGTATTTGGTAGAGGGTACAAGTGAAGTTTTTATCAGCAGAATGTGCTTCCAAGTGCTGAAAAACCACCTGGCATAAGAGGAAGAACTAGATTTCGGGATGTTGCACCGGATTGTCAGAATTGTTCCTGTTACTCTCATCTAGAAAAATAGTTATGCAAAAGCAGTGTTTGTATTAAAGAGTTTGTTACCAAATACAAGTTGCTTTTAAGTTTTGTTTGTAATAAATTACAATAATAAAAATACTCACAAAAAAGTCAACTTCAAAATTGTCAGGGTTATCATCAATCAGTTGATACTGCTACTTGTTACATCTGTGTCCATCTTGCCCTTGGGTTTTTAAGTGAACCTACTTTGTTTGAAATCACTAGAAAATGTTAGGTGCCCCTTTTTATGTGCCTCTTGGTTGTGCACATTCTAAATATATTGGAGGGGAGGGGGAATAAAATTTTTCTTAAGTCATCAAACGTGACATGCTGACCTGAATTTGATCTCAAAAAATTTTGTCAAAGCTTAGTGTAATATCAGATAGAAAGGAATTGTTGGAATCTTCTCCATATGGCTGCAGTGTATGTAACTTCATGAATTCTCAAAGCACTTAGCAAATCCAGAATGTTTGTTTTGGAGATGCGCTTATAGCTGTGGAATTTAGTTATTGTGTGTGAATTTGTGAATGTTCAGATGTTTTAAGGTGTGTTGAGAGGCTGTAGAATTGTGTGGGTTGATCTTTTATTCTAAGGTAAAAGAACATCAACTGGTCACTTTGGAAGTAGTTAAAGTCTTACTGTAAGACGTAATGGTGAGTGTATCTTTTGGTTTCTTGTTTGTCTTAAATCCCCTTTGTGATGACCAAGAGAGTTGTCCTGGAAAGCTGATAGAGATTCATGGAAAAGCAGGCTTATTTCTGGAAGGGCGAATTCATCCTGAATTGGAAGGTGTTGAGATTGTCATTGGTGAAAAGGGAGCAACTTCTCCGCTCATCACAGTTTTCACCGATGACAAAGGTGCTTACAGGTAATTACAGATTTGTTTTGATCTTTTGGATTCTTTAGTTTAAGTGCAACAGTTTACTTGACAAAATGTGTGATATCCAAGTGCTTTTTTTAAAACAAGTTCTTTTTTCCTTTTATTTGAAGTGTTGGGCCACTTCACAGTGACTTGGAATATACAGTTACTGCTCAGAAAGAAGGGTTTGTTTTGACTGCAATAGAAGGCACAGTTGGGGACTTCAAAGCTTTTGCTCTTGCTGGGGTGACGTTTGAGGTAATGCTCTAAATACTTCGGGTTCTGGAGGAATAGTGTCTGCAGTTAGAGCTAAGCGGGCAAAAAAAGTTAACCCACGTGACCCAGCCAAACACAACTGGGTGTGGGATTTGGGGATAGTTTTGTCATGGGGACACAAAACTCAGTGCGTGGGCTTAGTTGTAGAACCTGACTTGCCATGCTGAAGATATTTTGCAAGGTTTATAGAGTGAAAATCGGAGCCTCCAGTCCAAACGACTGGCTTTGTTTGCTTTTGTAGAGTTGGACCACCTTCTCTTAATGAGTTTTATCCCTCAAGGTGGTTTTTTCATGTATGTTCTCGTCCAATGAGTGCCTGGTTCCAGTCTTTGGGATAATTTGTTCTGGCCCCCAGCATGTCCTATGAAGTGATAGAAAATGACTGTTCTGGTGGCACATGCTGTGTGCAGCTGTGACTGCCCAGATGTTGAGAGCACAAGCTTCTGTAGTCCCACAGTGTTTCAGGAGGGGATACACTGCAGATGTGGCTCGTTTTCTTCTGCTTACGGATGAGTGCGCAGAGCCAGCACATCTGTGCACTCTGTAAGAGGCTTCTGAATTGAACCCTTCTTCATAAAGCAGCCCTCACTTACACTTAAAACTATTGCTTTTTCAAAAATAGATCAAATCAGAGGATGACCAGGCTCTTGCTGGAGTTCTCTTGTCTCTCAGTGGAGGGGTGTTTCGGTCCAACCTCCTTACACAGGATAATGGCATGCTGACTTTTTCCAATCTGGTAAGTTGAAAGATTCTTCTGAACGTGGGTGCACGTGCGATGCTGTGTTACTTTGCCCTCCAAAACAGGGATGTTATCGGCTCCCTTCAGTGGCAGGGGAATGTATGATCTCCTTTGGAATCATAACCCAGAATGAGAGATGCAGGTCCCTCAGAATGGACAGCACTTACAATCTTAGCAAGTGAAAGATGTGAAATCTAACCTGGCAAGAGATTTCTCCCCAACAGGTAGTAGATGATGTTGATTGATTTCAGTTACTAATTTGTGGTCTGTAAACATGAAACAAGCCAATTTGTTGACGATATTTTGAGAGTCTTTAGAGGAAAGAAAACTAATTAGATTATTGATCTGTACATATGTGTAGACATGCCTGAATAGTTCCCTTGCAGACATCTTTCTCTCTTTGTCACTTTCCTGTCCTTGAGGTCTTGCGGTAAGGTTTTAGGGCCGTGGTTTCCTTTCCCTCTTCAGACTTTATCACCTGGTGGAGTTCCATTGGTTTATTGTCCAACGTGCTCCCTGTTTTTCAGTGCTCATGTTTTCTGACCAGTTTAACCTACAGTTGGGACAGAGAACTTCAGCTCTTTAGGGAGCTTTTGCAGAAACATAATGGTTTGGAGTTGGTGAATTTTTGTGTCACTATCAGTAAACAGCTTGTTTTATGCCTCTTCACAGAGCCCAGGGCAGTATTATTTTAAACCCATGATGAAAGAGTTTCGCTTTGAGCCATCATCACAAATGATTGAAGTGCAGGAAGGACAGAATCTTAAAATCCGGATAACTGGTTACAGAACAGCTTACAGGTCAGTAGAGCTGAAATGCTGTGCAAAATGCTGTGTACTGTATCAGGGTGCATTATGCAAAATGTGTGTTTTTTCCTGATACACCTCTGTTCTGAAGGTTTGGAGGGTACTCTTGAAGGCACAAATAACTTTATTATGCTGTGTATAAGTACTTTTTAGCCTTTTCTCATGCATGTGGCTAAGCCTAGATGGCAGGACTGTAAGGAGAAACATTGCTATGAAAACACTGTGTCAGTGGCACTGGAAGTGGCTTGTACCTATGTCCAGTGGGACAGGAGAGGATGGTAGACCAATTCAGGTATCTGACTTCAAGATCCTTCCTTTCCGTGCCCTCAGGGGTAAGTGCCACTGTTCATGGAGGTCAGGGAACTTGGATTCCTAAAGTTGTGCTCTGAACTGCAGTTAATTCTAATGCTTTAAACAGTTATACATTATAAATTCCCTTTTTCTTCTTCATGCTATGCTAAAAACATTGAGTATTTTTTCAATAAAGTGTCTTTAAAATATGTGTTAAACTGGCATCTGCACATGTGTAGCCATTGTTTCTCTTTATACCTCTAGCTGTTATGGCACAGTTTCTTCTTTAAATGGCGAGCCTGAGCAGGGAGTCTCAGTAGAAGCTGTGGGGCAGAAGGATTGTAGTATCTATGGAGAAGACACGATAACTGATGAAGAGGGCAAATTCAGGCTACGTGGCCTTCTGGTAAGGATTAGAATGCTCTGTGTCGTTTACGTTAGTGTGATAATGGAGCAATAAAATGTGTTTTATAAATTAGCTACTGATTGCATTTCCCATCACGTTTGCTAGCTCAGATTCCCTTGAGTCTCTCTGTGTTACGCTGTCTTGTAGTGAACATTCATTCTAGTAAAGGGGGAAAAAACTTCTAGTGTAAGTCTGTGGAACTTGCTGCCAGTATACTGTAGTGGCCTCCCACAAACACTGAACGGTGACATGACATGAGCCTCCGGTCAACGTACTGAAGGTGTCCAACAGGCGTTCAGCAGTCTTCAGGTGTTAGAGTAGGGAATTTTCTTAGGCAAAAGAATTTGGGGAAGCATTTCGTTTCTCTTGTGAAAATGCTGTGACAGTGTATTTTTAGCAGGATATTGGGTGTATGTATGATGTTCACTGTACAGCATGTATGTGAAGTACGCTGTTTTGCAGGAAATATGGAAGCTGAATTTCTGGGCCCACAATGTATGGAGTAAGCAATTATGCTGGAGTAGAAAGTAGTATTTGATCAGGTTTTAATCCTGCTTAATGTATTTTCTTTCTAGATAAAACACTTCAGAGCAGAAGATTTCTTTTAATACCGTAATGTAATAAACTAGTGAAAATTCTGTGATAGACCTTTTGTATTTGGTGGCAGTAAACACCCCTAGTGGTGTTATTGAGTTAAATTTTCTATTTGGGGTAAGGAAAACTTTAACTGGATACAGTTAGATCTGTTTGGGTGGTGTATCTGAAATGGAATCTCTTACTGTTTTCTAAAATACAAGTACATATTATTCAGTGTTGGAATTTATCATTGGATGTTGCTTTTAGCCTGGTTGTGTGTATCACGTCCAACTCAAAGCTGAAGGCAATGATCACATTGAAAGAGCTTTACCACAGCATCGTGCAATTGAGGTAATTTTTTCTTTTCTTGTAGTATCACTTAAATATAAGATGCATCTGTCTAGGTGTTACATCTGTTCCATCAACAGCAATGTAATTGAATGCCTTCTGTTTAGAAAAGCAGCTTTCAGCAAGTTAGCTTCCTAAACACGGGCCCCATAATGTGTGTCAGCACCATAGCTTAAAACTGAAATAAGATAAAGTCCAAACAGTAAACAAGTGAAAAGGATTCTTTGCCAGTCACAAAAATTATACATCAAGGAACGAGAGAATAAATGTATAGAATACCTTTCAGCATTTCTTTATGATGTGGAACAAAGCATTAACGATTTGAGGATGTCATAAATTGTCATATTATGCCATCTTCTTATTTAGTTGTTGATTGATAGATAGATTTTGTTCCGCTTTATTTGGTCCAAATCCTGCAGTCTTGATGTAGATGAATTTGTCATTCAGACTAGCAAATCTTTATAAAATGTAATAATAACTTCGAATTGAAAACTGTTGAAATCTTGCTAAATATTCCTCCATCCTTACAGATTTAGATTAGCACCTTGCGTTTATCTGTTGTCATCTAGCAAAGGTTAATTAGCCTTTGTTAGTTGTCTGGAACTTTTCAGTGGGAGGTGGTCATTATTTGAGCTCAGACACAGGCCTGACCAGAGTGCCCTCCATTGCAGGAAAACAGAAGGGCAGAAATCTTTCAAGTCCTTAAAGTCTTCTTGCTAAGAGTGCTTGCTCGTTGGGAAGGGAAGAGAATGACAACCTAAAGTCCAGAAAATCGTATGAAGGTTATGTACTGCAATTGACAGCTGTGTGCAGTAGCTTGTACTAATTGTATCCTGGCTAGCCTGTCATTTTCTCCAGGAGAGAGAAGTGTTTGAAAAACACTTGCAGGAAAAATCTACAGCCTTAGTGGCACCAGACTGTTGAGATGGCACCTGGCCGAACCCTAACCTGTCTGTTACCATAGTTGTTATTTGAGTAAATGTCTTTCCTTACTCTGGTCAGGGTTCAGACTAAGAAACACAAATGTTTTGTATTTTAAACAATTTTGAAGAATATGAAGTTATGTATTTTGGAAGTAGGTTATATTACGATATGAACATATTCCTCATTACTCAACTATATAAACATCCTAGCATAGTAATATGCATCTCTCGGCAGAGATGCAAAATACTGAGACCAATGTTCAGACATCAGGCAGTCCTGTGTATGTAACTCAGCCTCTCCCAAAATAACGCATGCTTTTGGTACCACCTCCATTTTTAGTTTAACTTAATGCCATCAGCCATGTGCTGGTAATGCACCGGTCTGTAAATGTGAACTGTGCACTCTGGAGGAAAGGTACTTGCAATTGGAAAGCCTTCAAGTTTCCATGTTGTTAGTATAGAACAAAATTCTCATTTAAAATTATGAGCAGTATTTGTGTTGCGCTAACTGTCCTCTGTTAACTGTTCCTCTGTTGGTAAAAACATCACTGTGTTTTATGTTGCAGGTTGGGAACAGTGACATTGATGATGTTAATATTATAGCATTCCGGCAAATTAATCAATTTGATTTAAGTGGAAATGTAATTACATCTTCTGAATATCTCTCCACATTATGTGTAAGTTCAAGCCTTTCATCTTTGTCAAGTGTATTTGCTATTGGTTTCCCAGTATTTTTTTGCAGGGTCACTGGAAATTGTTCAGTAGCCAGAGGACACATTTTAATTCAAATTATGACTAATACTTCAATATAGGTGAATTTGAATACCGCATAGAGTTAAGATTCTAGTGTTCCTCACTCCTTTGCTTTAATGTTTCCATTTTTCATGGAAGTATGTTTAAGAAATACTTTCTCAGGTTGGCCTGTACATTTCTGGGTCTGCTTCCCTGATTAGGGATACCCTATCCATAGGGAAAGCAAAACACCAGGGGTGAATTAAGTCCTCTATATCAGAGAATTGCATTAATTCCTGAAATACCTGGAATTCTTGACATGCCTGTCTGCTAGCAAGAAGATACCATGTGAATGCAACGATACCATACGACACATGAATTTAAAAGTACCGTTAGAAGAGAGTATGAGACAAATAGTAAAGCTGAAATTTTCAAAATTCAAAAGGCTGCATTGTGATCTGAAAAAAAAACTTGCTAGACACCTGTGATCCTTTTGGCTTAGTGCAAATGCTGGAAGTATCTGCAAATGGTGTTGGTGTGATCAGAATTACAGTACCAATTCTCAGGTTTAAAACCTTCTTGAAATGTTACCTACAAATATAAATGCAGTGCCTGGATTTCTTTCAGACTAGTCTGTTGTGCATCTCACCTGACAAGATCTCATTGCTAAGCTGTTGGGTTTTTCTGGGAGACATCCAGAGTATCCAACGTTCAGAGCAGGTGTGAAGGGAAAATGTATCACCTTACTGAAGAGCACCTGAGCAAGCTTCCAGTCTTTCTGGGGAAATTTAGACACTTGCAGTTCAACCAAAGCAAATAGGAATTGATATCAAAATGTAGTTACGTGGAATTTATCCCAGCTTGTACCTGTTTCATACGAGGTTGGGTCTTGCATTGCATGTAATGCACTTGCACTGTTGATGGGTGCATATCATCACCCTTGCTTTCCAGGCAGAAATTTTTGTCTTTGGAAGATGTGCTAAGATTTGATACAGGCACAAGTGAGTGGTTTTGTGACTTGAGTCTGGTCCCTTCTGGTTGCGTGGGCTTGATGAAACAACTGGAAATGCTCTGGTGTGCTGTGATTGGAGTTGCAACGGGGACAGCGCTGTGCGCAATCAATGAGTATTTAGTCGGGCTGCATGTGCAAGGAGAGCCAAGTCTTGGCAAATATCTAATCCAGAGGTTTAAAGCAATGGTATAGATGCTAGAAGGCTGCTTCAGAGTCCACAAAAACCATCACTTTCCTTACTGTGTCCTATGGAGGAGGCACGGTGGCTCATAAACATTTGCGTGTACAGGCAGCCTCATGTAAAGGGGTGCTGCTGCCCCTGCCAGCCTTATTCAACTATGGTACAACCTTCTTTTAATTGTGCAGTTTTCTGAGCAAACTGTATTTGCTGAGGACGTCAGGCCTGTTCTGTAGCTTGAGGATGTCTAGTTTGTTAAATAAGTGTAGAAAAATTGAAATAAAGCAAAATGAGCCTATTGGAGAAATAGAAGCAACCCCCAGCTGCATATTCCTGTGAAACTGCTGGGATTATTTAAAAGAATTACTCAGTTCTGGTTGATGCACAGCACAGACTGCCTTTAATACACTAGATGCGTGAAAATGTCAGACATCAGTTGTTCCTAAATTATTTCAAGTTCTGTAAAAAGACTGTGTCTGTGACTTCATGTCCCAGATTAGAGCAATTCCTGGTGTTCTTCCTTAACAACTTTCTGTTTATAAAACACACGATGAATTTTGAACTGCTTTTGTCCCTTAAAATGTGACATGTCTTCAATATCTTGTGGTGCAGGCTCAGAAATACCTGTTTTGTGCTTTCTTCTTTCCTTCACAGGTGAAGCTCTACAAAAGTGAAAATCTTGACAACCCAATTCATACAGTCAACTTAGGCCTATCCCTGTTTTTCCATTTCCCACCGCTACTGCGAGATGGAGAGGTAAGAATATTGCTGAATAATTAGCTTAGCTCACTTTAGGTTTTTTTTGTAAGGATACTGAAGTGTTATTTCTGGTGTGCCTGCAGTACTGTATTCATGCTGAAGTGACCAGTGTCTCAGAAGATTTAAAGCCTGTTAAATGGACTTTTGCCTTTAAATTTAATTTTTTCTCAGATTGCTACTGATGCTGTAGACTGAGTGTATCTTTTACCCACAGAATTACGTCGTGCTTCTGGATTCTACGTTGTCTAAATCACAGTATGACTACACCCTGCCTCAAGTTTCATTCACTGCTATTGGATATCATAAACACATTACACTGATCTTTAGTCCCACTGTAAGTACAAAATACTTAACTTTTCAAGTGTGCACCTTGAGAGCAATGCCTGGTAGTATAGCCTGAATATATTTTGTGGTCTTGGCCAAAGTATCTGTTAATCTAAATGTAAAGAGGTTTATGAGCAACATTAAAATGACAATGAATTTGGATTTGGCCACATTTAAGGCATCAGGCAGGGATGTAATAACCTGGTATTTTATGGGAGGTGGGTAAGGAGTTCAAGAAGGAGTTGTAGCTGTGACTCTAACTGAAAGGTTGCAGTAACTGAAGGGCTGAAGGAGAAAGAAGGGATTGTTGTCAGAATTCCTTTAAAGATTTCTGTGTATGTGAAAGAAGTATTACCAGGCCAAAAAGAGAGCTTTAGTTATTGGACCTGAGGGAGAGGGTAAAGCAGAGGGGATCTCAAACTAGCATTTCCTTTGAGAGAGAGGTGTCTCTTTGCACTTCTGAACAGTGCAGTTAATTTAGTGACGTGTTCATTCTGTAATACTTAAATGATCTATTTTTTTTCCTCCATCGCTGCATGTTCAGGTGCCAGTGAAACATAAGGGAAACAGGAAATGGCAGTTGTAAATGAAGGGTGCAGATGTGCTTGAAAGGTGTTGTGCTAGTAAGGTTGCTGTAGTGTTACCATTGGGATCAGAGGTTTGGGCAGCATGTGACAGGTAAATCAAAGCACACCAGGTTGACTATAAAGCGGAGACTGACCATCAGTGAATTAGCTTTAAAAAACAGCAAACCCCAGGAAGAAGGCAATAGGTGAATGAATCTGATCAAGGAGACTGCTTTGAAGTTGAAGGTGAGGTAAATCTTAGAGCAGTACTTAGCAGGAAGTCAGATGGGAAGGGCTGGACGTGCCACATGATCCTATTGCTGATGGTGCTTAATGCTGAGGGGTTTCATAGTCGAAATAACTGTTAAAAGAAAAAAAATATCCATGGTCCTCATTGTTTTCAGAGAAAGCTGCCTGAACAAGATATTGCCCAAGGATCTTACATTGCGTTACCACTGACGCTGCTTCTGTTGTTGGCTGGTTACAACCACGATAAGGTAGGTCATGGAGTTTTTTGTCTTATCCAAATATTATTGTCCTATCAATGAATACTGTGTACTGTGTTAAGTGAGGGTTTGTTGAGGTGGTTATCCAGGCAGAGATGCAGTCAGCAGTCACCTTATGTTACACATTTTAAGAAAAGCCACAATTTACACAAGTTTTTGGGCAATTACCTTCCTTTAAAAAAAATTAGCATGGGGGTGAGTTCCCGTGCTGTTTCTGAATTTTGTCTTCTCATTTGATGGCTCTGGGAAAAAAATGCAATGTATCATAATTCAAATTCATATTTAAATAGCCAGACCCAGTTATAATAGGAATGAAAATAATTATTTTATTGGCTTCAGGAACAATCAGACTGGAAAAAAACCTAGCAGGTCATTGAGTCTGGTTTCTTTAGCTTTACTCCCTCCCTTGTGAAAAGGTCTCAAGAGGAATATAACTACCTACTATGTAACCCCCTCTGTTAACAAGCCGTGCTCTTCTAGTCTTCTCTGATATGACTGGATTTCTGTTTTGCTGATAAGAGAAATTTGTCTGTACAGTTTGATTTCCTCTTAAACGTGGGTAAGACAGCACAGAATATGGGATTCTCCAGGATTTTCTACAATGTCACTGAAAGTGTCTCCGCTGAAAATAGCGGTCATTGTCAAGACTTAGGACTCAAACTGCTGTTCTTGGCTAGATGACTGCAGGAAAAGAAGTTACTGACAAACATTTTATTTTTTGATTATCAGAAATTCCCAGAAGTTTGGTTTGATTCCTTCCCAAGATCTGCTGACATTTTCTGATCTCTTTGTAGATGTGCCATTTATGCGATAGAATCTATTTGTTTGGGGATACATAGGCCTAAAGAATGTTACCATTTAGACCTTACATTTCATTGTAATCACAAGCTGCTTCCCCCCTTTATTTTTTTTTTTTTTTTGCCCAGCTTATTCCCTTATTGCTACAGCTGACAACACGACTGCAAGGAGTACGTGCTCTTGGACAGACAGGTTCTGACATGGGTGGCTCAGAGGACGCAAAGAGACAAACGAAAAAACAGAAGACAAGACGGACGTGAGATAAAAGGAATGATTGCATGAAGTGGTGCTCTGTCAAACTGGAGCCTGAGGAGGCAAAGCCACTAAAATGCATTTTTGTTGAATTTGCAAACTTTACATTTTTGTTGTTGCTACGTGAGTGCCGTTTGTCACACTAGCTCCATTTTGGTTGTAAATTTTCTATGGAGTCTGTGTTGTAAAGTAATGAAATGAATGCCTCTGTTGTCACTGTGAGTGCATCTCCCATACTTGAAGACCATTAATGAATTTTTTTTCTCTTCAGTGAAACAGGTCATGCTGTCTTCCCTAATGATTTGTAAAAGCAGTGGTAATAGACTGCTTGACTCCACTTTCAGTCTCTAGATTTTGGGATCATTTTCCCTTACCTTTTGAAATACCCATTTACAGAAGTAGCACATAAGGGTTTTACTAAATCGGTGGTGCTTGAAACAAAGTTTTGGGGGACATACATGAGCTGGTGAATTATGTCTTTGGCACTTCCAGTTCAGCAGCTTGATTGAAGAGTCTGTCATCTGCACAGCTGTGATTTCAGTTCTTACCCAATGATTATGTTATCTTTGATTAAAATCAGGTTTTTGCCTGATGAAGACAAATTCTTAATGTCAGGTAAGGCTAGTTGTTAATGTCAGGTAGGTTCTGTTGATCCTACTGCAAAAGCAGTGTATAAATTTCAGTTTCATGTACAGTGTGATCTCTTTAGTCCTCCAGCATTCCTGAATGGCTCCAGCTGGTTGTACTGTTTTTTCCAAAGCTGTACTGTGTTGTCAGTGATACCCATGTGGCTGTCACATCTCCTGCTTGGCCCATGTGCAGCCTTTTTGCCACTTGATTGATTTATTTATTTTTTTACTTTACTTTAAGAAATACGAGCTTTTCAAAATCTTCAATGTGTACAGTCCTGATAATGTAGTCTGTAATAAATAACTGTTTCTTACAGGCTATCTTTCGATTCTTGTTTGAAGCAGACAGTTGGACATACACAGTTTAAATGTTAATGGGGCTTTTTATTGACAAATAGTATAAAGGTTAATAGAGCTTTTGAAAGATGCACATAAATGCCTACAAATATTGCAAAGACATTGGTACTGCCAGTAAGTGGCAATGTTTCTCTTTTATAGTACTTGAAATAAAGTCCCTTAACATTTAAATATTTAAGCTTACAAACCCCACCATTCTTAGAAATTTGGATGCTAAAGGTTTTATGCTATTTTTTTGGTGTTTTGCATTAGTTTGGGCCTAAATAATTAAAACCTAATTCGGTGATCATTCTCTCTCTCTGAGGGAAATTCTATCAAGATCATAATAAAAATGAAGAATGTCGAAAAAGCATATACGTAGGAAGTTTGAGATGAAGCTCTAATAAAATATCATGCTCTCTACTTAATGACCTTGAATTTTATATTGCTGTGATGAAATATATGGGGAAAAAACAAAGTGTTGTAAGACTTATAATAAATTGTATATTTTCAATATATCTTTATTTTAAGCTGGTGAATGTAATGAAAGGCATTGCTACTTTGGGGGAATGTATGAGGAAGAAATGCACGTGTCCATGTGCCTTGAGGGGACTACCAGATATTCTGACCTCTGAACTGTGGGACTTGCTCTGATGATTGACCTTAAACATTGAAAATGCTGTTAATAAAAAGAGAAATTAAAAAAAAAAGAAATAAAAAAAATCAATGCTTGCTAATTTAATGCTTGCCTCTGAACCTAGGGCTTGCCCATTGTCTCTTCTTAAAATTTTCTTTTCTTTGCGCCTTCTGCAACACATCGGTGGTCTGCTTGCTTTCAGCCCTGTGTTTGAGGTTTATTCTGCTTTTGAAGTGTTTATTCCGCTTTTGAAGTGTTTATTCCTAACAAAAACTATAGCTTGCCATTTCTCACTTGGCAGAGAAGTCATGGTGCTCTGTGAGAACACAGGCAAAACTAATGCATGAGATAGATAATTTTCTAACGCAGAGCTGACATACTAAATGTCAAGAAATGAGTATCTCCAATTATATTTAGAAACCAATAATCAGACACAGGGACACAAGCAGAAAAATCAGTGATGCGGTCTCTCAAATCCCCAGAGCCACATGCGTACAGCGAGGGTAGTCTGAGGTCTGTGCACACTAGCCATGAACAGTCTGACCGGGGCACAGCGAGGGAATATTTGTATGAACATGGTGGTCTGCATGGGCAAACTCCTCCTGCTCAGCCCAGGTACCCGGGCGGTACCTGGCACCTCTGGAACCTGCAGAGCCCTTCACCCACAGCCCTGGGGCGGTGACAGCTGTGCTTTGTTGGTATGATAGAGCACGTAGCTCTGGAGGCTCTCCTTCAGACAGCGTTACAGTGCTTTTCAGTGCAGAAATGGTGAATTCGCTTTAGGATTACCTTCCGTACTCTTCTGAGTTGAATATTTAGGTATCATTTGCTCTGCATATCTAAGGTTTGCAATTGATTTTTTTGCTCTTAAAACCAAGGCTTCAGTACCAATTGGACTGGCCTTTTCAGTATTTCCTGTTGAAAATGTCAGTTAAAGCTGTTTGTTGCATTTTTAATTGATTTATGTTAATACAGTGACTAAATGCAGAATGGGACTAACATTTAGGTGTTAGTCTACTAGAAAACATTCAAGGCTCCGTGTTTACTATGTTTTGCAGGCACAATAGTGAAAGAGTGATTAATTCATTTGCTTGGTGAACTAAATATGGACAAATGGCTGAATTCTGCTGGAAATGAGAGTAACGCCCTCTGGATAAAGGTGACATTGCACGTTACTTGATTTTTCTATTGAAAGCAACGATGAATATTACATATATTTGGTTGGCTCATCAGTGATGCACAGAATTCTATTGTTTAAGAATGAAATGGATCATTAGTATTGAATTTTACAATTTCTTTATAGATGGTTCAGCTTAGTTTCTAAAGCATCATCTTTATTAGATGGCTGTCAGACTCCAAGAATAAGTGTTTTTGATGCATAAGCAACAATGTTGTTAAATAAAGATACAGCAATTTAAAAAAACAATGTGCTTAAAAGCAAGAAAACAAATACTTAAAGCAGAGAAATAAGTGTTCTCAGCAAGGGTGGAGAAGCACAGGTTTCTTAATAGTCTTAAATTTATTTTTAAAATCTAAATTTCAGTATTTGCTGAGCTGCACTCTAATGTGAGATACATAGTTGTATGAATCAGACTCTTGGGGCTAAGTGTTCATTTGTTTTTCATAATTATGAACATGTAGGGGTAAAATGATAATGTAGTGTGAGATTGGGTCTGTAGATCTCTGGGGCTGCACAGGGGCTGAAGTACCCAACATGCCAGCCAGCTCAGTGCTTCCCTTCCTACAGAGGATGGGATTGCAGGAGGAAATCTCTAAAATGAATGTCACTGCAGAATTATCAGCACATAAAATGTGCTGATACACTGACCAAGGCTCCCAGCCTCCTACCAGGTTACTTTTTACATAGCAGACTAGCTGTGGTCCTTGCCAACTTCTCTAACTCACCAAAGAAAGAAAGAAAGTAAAGAAAATTAATTCACTCAAGGCTGACAGCAAACATGCTATCCGTACTGATACGGCAGTTCAATACTATGGTGCTAACCTTAGATATTTTGCTTTCTATCAACAAATATGTCTATACGGTGAAAATTAGAAGGCAATGCTGTGGACCTTCAGCATCACCCATCTGGGATCACAACTTGATTCCTACTGCTGTTCTTCCTTGTGTGAGCTTTGTTCTTCAGAAGCTCAAAGTGCAACTGTAGAATTAGCGATTTTAATAAGTGATGAGTACCCTTCTCAACCCTGTGCTGAGGAAACGTGGACTAAACACTGAGGCTTTTGAAGGTAAGATGGCTTTGAAAATCCTACTAGACATCTAAGTAACTGACTTGTCCAGAAAAGCTGAGGTTGAATGTGGAATTGAACCTCGAGATGACTGATGTCTAATTTTCCTCCTATTCAGTATTCCCTACTTTGTATGGTATCTGTATTTCTATTTTTTTCCAGTCTGAAAGTAATTTAAATTGGGCTTCTTGCAAAGCTAGATGCAATAAAATGAGTGATGTAGAAAAGGCCTGAAAGGCAGCAAATTTCCTGAGCTGAGCACAACAGCACTGGCTCAAATCGCACCAAGCAGTGGGTTCATGTTATGTGTGGTAAGACATTTTTTTCCTTGCAGATAGATTGGTGGCTTTAGAAAATCTCTGAACCTCTCTGAAAATCCAGTAAATCTATTTCTGGTGTATTATCAACTAATGCCAGAACTCTGTAATTTATTTTTTTTTACTTTTAAAAGAACACCAATGAGTTTGGTCGCTGTCATTCAGTCATTTATTTAAACCTGGAACAGGCCCATACGTCCTTGTACAAATGAAGAGCAGCTCTACACTAATTAGCATTCCCTGAGCCTTCATGGATTATTATTAGCAAGTGCAGCTTTTTCCCCTTGAATGTTTTACAGAGCTTTTGTGAGCTTTTTACATCAGCTAGCTTGTCCTTTCAATTTTCTATTACACCTTTTGTAATTGCTTTCTGTCTATATTTGATATGTTGTTGCTTTACGCCAGTAACTTCCATCATCACTTTTAACTGTTCGCTATTACTGGCATCAGCATGATTGCATTATTTACTCTGTTTGCTTTAAATATCACTTTTTTCTTGGTCTCCCCCCCTCCTCTCTCACCATCTTTCTGGGAATATTTGAGTTTAGTAACATGATGCTGTCTGAAGTCTTATTTGTTACCTTCATAGCCTAAGACCATGATTACTTTAAGCCCAATGATATATTATCGTAAGGCACTAAACACCCACCAGACCATTATTGAATTTATCATATCTAAGAGCTCAATAAACAGGGAAAGATAAACCTGGTTTTTACTGCCTGTGGAAGTCAGCAGGTTGATTCCTCCTTTAATTCTCATTTTTGTCAACACTAGAATAATTAAATCCCCATCACAAAGACTCTAGTTTCTTCACAGGTCTCTAATCACACTGACTATCTACACTTTTTTCCTTTTTTTAAAGCATAGGGTTGTGGTAAACTATCAACAAATTCCCACTCCAAGCTTTCCTACTCTTGGGCACAAAAGAAACTAACAGGGGCTTAAGTAAAACACATGCAAAGGAACTATTTTGTAGCTATGGTCTCTGGTGTTAGCTGCATTAAAGTGGTTTCTAGAGCAGTGATTAGGGAGCATGTTCATGAGCTCCATTCTGTACCGTAGGGCTTGCTCCTTCCAGAAAGAGGGGATGGGATGCTGCCCAGGCCCTCCTCTCCCCTTTCTTCAATACCTGCGGTGTGTGACAGACGTGGATGATGTCTCTTAGCAGATGAAATCAAGAGTCCATGAAGTGCTCACCTGCCCAGGCCTTGTTTGTTTTCTGCTATGCAGCTGGGCCTGACAAAATTTAACCTGTGACTCCCAGCCCATCTGAAATCACCCCCTAGGTCACTAGGGGAGCAAAGCCCTTTATGTGCAGAGAGAAAAAATATTTTGTTTTGATAAGCATGGAAATTGGATGCAAACCTGCATACATTTAAATCAGAGATGGTTTCTCTTCTATTCTGCTCTCCAGCTGTAGGTACTATTACCCTGGAGGAGGCTTGGTGCTATTGTGGAGTACAAGGGACATTCTGTCATTTTTTCTGGCATAAGGGAAGGAAAGACCAATTTAAACTAGTAAGTATCAGCTCCGAAACAAGCTCTGTAAGGATTGTGAGCTTGTATTAATACGGATTCACGCAGCTATGTGTGCTCGTACAAAGCTCAGCCCAGCAGTGATGTCTCAAGTCATGGTGAGCGGATGTGGAATTGGTGATACACAGTAAAGTCGGAACTTCACAAAGTAAACAAGTTTTAAAAAACGTGTTCACATGTTGCTTTTCATGTTTATTGCTGTATAAATCTTATCTCTGTTTGTGTTTATATTTTTACTTCTCTCCTCAGTAAATGTTTACTTGCCTCTCTGTGGTCCATGTGTGAGAATGGAGTAAGTGACACTGTGGCGGTTCTGAGCAGCGAGCACTGGCTGAAGGATGGGAAATTAGACCATGAATTTCACTTTTTATAGTATGGATGGACTTTGAGAAGTGATGATTTTGCGAAGTGATGATTTTGCTTTCAATGCTTTTTATTTCTGGTGAGTGCCAGGGTACAGTATGACCAAAAAGAGATGTTGCTGCTTTGGGAATTAACTTTCACTTTTGTGTGTAACTTCCAGCCCTACGAGCCAGCACTTAGGTTCACGGAGGTTCAGATCCTGGGCTGAGACCCACATGTAGGGAGCAGTTCAGGTATTGTGGAAAAGACAAAACAAATTTATTTTCTCCCTTTCCACACGGCACATTACAGAACTACAGCACTGCAGAAGGGAGAAATAGACATACTACTGCTAATAATTACGTGAAATAACAACAAATACCCACAGATCTTGGGGGAGGATGGGGTGATTAATATCACCAGTACTGAATCTGATTTGCATGTACATCACAAAACCCTACATAAAAACACAAGAGATTTATCCTGTAGTTCATTAAACATGGATATTCAATAAATTTAATGACTTAATCTTGAGTGCAGGAATTTGTCCTTAGACAAATTAGACAGCTAGCTTATCCTTATTTGCTCACTTCCCCCCCCCCTCCTCATTATAGGAGTAAGGTGCTTCTAGAACATGGTTAGCCCAGGGGCGATCGTCACCTTAGCTGGGTGCTCTGCTGTCCCACACTGACATTTTCCTAATCTTACGTTGACTTCTTATGACGCTTTGTCCAGTTTGCCCAAATCAGGGAAGTTTTGCCATGTGTTACAGCTGGAGAGCCGTACGTTTCAGCATTCCTGACTGACAGCTCACAAAGCAAGGTGGAAGTCATTGCAAAGGCCCTGGGGAGTGGGATGCTGAGGCAGGATGCTGCAGCAACACTCACAGACACTTCAGTGGCAAGTCAGGTTGTCTGCCTCCTAATCCTGCCAGAGCCACTTCTCAGAGCGGGAGTCGGGGGGAATCTATGCTTTGAAAATCAAGCAGTAGGAGCTACAATGAGAATATAATATTCATTATAAAATGAAAATCTCTGCTTCTGGTCCTTTAAACCTGCTACCACCTCTCCCTGCTGTGTCTTAAATATATAGAACAGATGATGATTTCGTAAACGCTTTTCCTGCATTGACTGCCACAATGGCACTGGGTAGTCAAACACCTATTACCAGGCTGCAAGCATGAACCCTCTGGAAGACTGAGACTATGCCCCAGCAAAATGTTTGTTGTGTAGGTCCAGGCTCAGATGTGGACTTGTGTGTAAATATAGCTTCAGTATTTAGGTATGTTTCTGTTGCACTTTACTATGTAGACAGATTTTCTACAGCAAAAAATGCAAAATACTGAAAAAGCTCAGCTTTTCAATAAAGATGGCCTACACAGTTAGAAGGCTTCCTCTTTGTTATAGTCTTCAGTCATTTACATATCAGCTGAATAAATATGGAAAGGAAGTGACAGAGAAGATAAAAGACAATGCAAACATATTTGGCTATTTAGCTTTAATTCCTCATTGTGCTGGCTAACTTTTCTTTTCTCCGTCAAACTAATTAGCAAAAAACTCCATCCATAAAGCTCTGCCTGAGCTTATTGCTAGGTCAATGAGCCTCTGTTCTTTCTGGTAGTAAATGCTGTCTGTGATTATTGCATTCATTAATTTTTATATAGGAAATAATACCTCTGCCTTGATCTGTGTAAACACATAGATTTCTGTTCCAAATCAAACTTCCTCCGTACTGTGTGCTGTTGCTGGGAGGGAAGCAGAGAGCTAATACAGTGTCAAATCAAGTTAAAGAATGCGATTTCATAAAAATAACCAATGGTAGTTAGTGCTTATTATATTATGCAAGGTAAACTGGGGCAGACAAGTTGCATTGATTACATATTGGGTGATTCGTAACTCTGAAAACGAAACACTCGGTATGTCCTGACTGCAGACACGAATGTGCTCTTAGACAGCTGATCTCTCTTCTCTACACTCAAGGTAACAGCATTAGATGAGGCTGGACAATGATCTGCATTCACTGGTCATAACCTTACTGTTCAGATTGTTGTAGATCCTCCCCATAGTGATGATGTTGGTAGTCTGGAAGATGAAGCCTCGGTGTGAACATTGCAATGCTGAGCACTAGGTAAAATCAAGGGCAATTCAAAGAGAACTCCTCTCTCTGACCTGCACAAAGACAGCGAGGTCCAGAATGGGAAGAGTTAGCTCCTGCCATAAATGGAGCCAGAAGTCCTCTGCCAACCTGGTTTTGATTATCAAGCGGGCCATAAGGAGAGAGGTGCTGATGTGAAGCAATTCTCTCCAAATCAAGCTGGGCAATTACTGTAGGAATTCCACCATTATTATGCAACCTTCCTTCCTCTGAAATATCCCACCAAGAGGCCATGAGATCCAGTACTCCATCTTTCCCAGCTGTGTTTCCCAGAGGTTGAGAGCTTCTGTGTGATGCAGAAAAGGCAGCAATGATTGAAGTGAGAGACACTTCTCCTGCTGGCTTTTCTGATATGATACCCTTAGATCAGACGACTTTTGCTACCTCCCATCTGCTGATCCTGTGGCCCCAGTGCAGAATTGTCCCACAAAGTCATCAATACTGACTTTTCTGTAGCATGTTTCACGCTCTAGTGTTAGCCAACTCACAAAATACATTTTGCTCTTATGTGGAGAGAGAGGAGCCTAATTCCATATCTTCCTGTCTCGTCAGGTTCCTTTTGTTCAGCCACTAGAGACATCTCTGAGCTGTTACCTGTGAACTACGCCTTCCAGCTCCTTTGTGAATTTGCTTACAACTCTGCAGAATCTTTCTGATGTCCCTTGGTTTGTGTGCTTTTTTCTTTGATTGTTTAAGCCACTATCTCTCAGGTATCCAAACTCCATCTCTAGTTCTGCATCCCAACAAAGAGGAAGTCAGGCAAAAATTCCAGGAGGCCTGCATGGATGAACAAAGAGCACCTGGACAAACTCAAACAGAAAAAGGAAGCCTACAGAGTGTGGAAGCAAGGACAGGTAGCCTGGGAGGAATACAGAGAATTTGTTTGAGCAGCCACGGATCAGGTTAGGAAAGCTAAAGCCCAGATAGAGTTAAATCTGACCAGGGACATCAAGGGCATCAAGAAAAGCTTCTACAGATACATCGGTGATAAAAGGAAGATTAAGGAAAATGTGGTTTCTCTCTGGAAGGAAACGGGAGGCCTGGTTACCTGGGATATGGAAAAGACTGAGGTACTCAATGACTTTTTTGCCTCAGTCTTCACTGGCAAGGGCTCTAGCCACACTGCCCAAGTCACAGAAAGCAAAGGCAGGGACTAGGAGAACGAAGAGCCACCCACTGTAGGAGAAGACCAGGTTCAATACCATCTGAGGAACTGGAAGGTGCACAAATCCACGGAACCTGATGAGATACATCCATGGGTTCTGAGGGAACTGGCAGATGAAGTTGCTAAGCCACTATCCATCATATTTGAGAAGTCATGGCAGTCCAGTGAAGTTCCCACTGACTAGAAAAGAGGAAACATAAAAAAAAAGATGATAAAGCTCTCCTGAGCGTTTGACAACTTACTTCCTTAAAGTAAAGCTTAAATATTTTCCTTATGAACGCTTTTTAGGTGTATTGTATCAGTTTTGTTCTCCATATCACAAGAGGAGAAGTGCAACAGATGTGTTTCTCTGTTTTCTTCAGGGTCTTGCAAATCTTGCTTGGGGATATTTGTTAGTTTCTGGTTTCTTCTAATTTCCTTCTGTTTGAAAGAATAAGATATAATATGGTGAAGCCATCTGCATATTTGTACTTCTCAGATGAGGATTGTTTCATTTGCAAGGAGCTTAATGGAATTCTGAAAAATCAGATTTGTTTATCATTTTAGGAAATGGGATAGCATTTCTACTTAAAAAATAATTACTAGAATATAGCACATTTGTGAGACCTTGAGCGGGTCGAGAAGAAAACCCCCACGTTCTCATGAGAGCTATTGGTCCCTTTGCCATTTGTAAAACCGACTCTAAAATGATAGCTTTAGTGATTAAAGACTGAAAGAAAGAGGTTTCAGAATAACCAATGGATTCTCCAGCATATGTTAATATATTCTGTTTGGAAAGGTTACTTCCATTTATATTCCAGATGAAAATACTTTGTGACTTTATGGCATGCAATCACATTTTTTCTACAGAAGCTAAGTACTCTGGTTAACATAGGAAATAAGCATCTAAAAAAATTGTTATGGATTAAATTAATAAGGAACTGTTGATTTCAATAAAAACCCTTTTGAAAGACTGGAAAGAAAGAAACATACTGATAGAGTCCATTTTTTCTCTTAAATATTTTTTTTCATTTTGTTACATCATATATATAGTAAATTTCATTCTATAATGGTAAAAATAAAAAATGGAACAAGAATTTTTAATTTAATAAAAATAGGTTTGTATTTTCCCAAAAAACTTTGGGAAATTTACTTTTACTGGATTTTTTTTTTTTTTTCCATGTTGTAACAGCAAGAAATCTGAAATCTTTCTCCTGGAAATGAAACTTGTATATTCAAATGGCTCCAGCCAGAGTATTCCGAGTGTTTTGCAGTGAGCCAAGACTCTTCTTGAAAGCTCATATTTCTGCAGGCCAGCTGTCTAATCTGAGAAATTCAGGTGGATGTGTGATACACCTGGCATTCCCGGCAGGCTGTGAGGTCCTTCATCTATGTCTTTGCCATTGTGAGAAACAAGCTTCTCTCCCTGCAGAAATTTGCTGCCTCATCTTTCACCCTGATCAGGGGAAATCTATCAGTAAGGTAAATTAGGTCCAAGCAGGGAAGAATTTTCCATATCCTTAAAGTGGTTTGGAGCTTGGAAATTTTTTCCTTTCATTTTCAAGCTAGGGCATAAATAAGGCCTTCCTCAGTTTTTCCCTGAAATATTTTCCACTACTTTATACCCAGTCCCACCTTTGCCAGTTGAAGCACTCATTTGGAGAGCAGGAAATCATTCAGATCCCTGTCACTCCTCCCTGCTAGTCTGGGTGAAGGGGATTTCAGCATCTTAAGAAGGTGTTTTAAACACAAAGCTAGGAGACATAGCGATCTGGGCTGTGAATTTGCTGCTGCAGTGTTGAACTCAGCACAGGAAAACCTGAATAAATAAATCAGGGATGTTAACGTCACAGCACCCGGGTTAAAAAGCTACCAGCCCTGAAGGGAACTATTTTTAGTGAGCTCTGATGTCTCTGCAATGCACTGCAGTCAGGTGGCTGTAAGCGTCCCCTCAGCTGACGACAATAAGATGTTCTGCAGATGCTGATGGCAATAATCCCACGTAGTATTTGGAGTTGGGAGTAGGACAAGCAAAACCCAAATCTCTGAATAGTCCGACCTCTTGGAACCACGAGGATGTTTTAACCAGAGAAAGAGATAAATAGCCAGATAGATTTATTACAGCTCCTAATGTGTAAAGTACGACACAGGCTATTACTTAGAGCTTGGGTGCTAGTAGCCTTCTGAGAAATCGTGACACAGTGTGTGCAGTGCATGTGGTGTTAGCGGGACTATCTAACTGCTGGTCCAGTCTTGCAAAGTAGGAGAGGGCCTTTGCCTGCTCTGCAGTATTTCTTTTGCAGCATCACTAGGTTCATGTAAACTCCTGAAAGCAGAGAGATCTGTTACAGGATGTGCTCTTTCCCCTCTGCAGAATAAATATGAGTCCCAATTCATACGTGCCAGTAAATGCCTCCTGGGCTGGTCAGCAGCATGCATATAAAGAGGAGCAATATACCTTCCCTGCTTCAGAAAAGTTTCCCTCATTATTGATGAATATCTCAGGGGACCATCACCTGTGCCCTCCTTTTCCCCAGTTTTCAGGAGGGGAAAGCTCTGCTTATTAGTGAGATGAAGCGTGCCTGTGGGCTAGTATAAAAGGCCCAGCCCACAGGCAGGTGAAGCCTAGATTTAGGATCAACTTGTGAGAGAGGGAGCCTGGGAGGAAGGACTGATGGATGCAATTTGGGAACTACAAGCATAGCTGAGGGTTGTAGCAGTGGAGGGACCTGGCTATGACTGAATTCCTGGCAGGAACATGAGCTGAGAAGTTTCCCCTGTCTTGGGAGAAGGCCATGCTCAAACACCCAGAAACCTAAAGCTGTAAAACAAAAAAAACCTTACAGCCAAAAGACTTAAATCTTGTGAGATGAGCAGTTTTCTATCTGGGCCTCCTGAGGAAAGACTTTACCCTGGAAGGCTGCAATGCAAGCTGAGTTTGCAGAGGAGGAGAGAGCAAGGAAACAAGCCCTTCACTTGCACAATGAGGTATGTTCTCCCACCTGGTACTCTATCACTTTTGGGGACAGCATTGTGCCTCAGTACTTGTGTGTGTGGGAGCAGCTATCTGTGGGGTAATAACAGAAGAGTTGGTTTCCAGTTCCCGCAGTTATTGCGTGTTCACTGGTATTGGGCATTTTCTTTTATGGATGGTGAATTACTTTTGCCCTAAAAGAATGGAGCTCAGCGCTTTGTGCAAAAGCTTAATGGAACTGTGGTCTTGCATTTGAACTGTTCCAGGAGTCTGCTACGTCTGTATGGAGATGAGTTGGAAAGCAAGGAAGAGTCTGTAGAGAATTCCTGGCTTTGTAAGACTCGGAAAGCTTGCTTATTGCAAACAGTGTTCTGAGGCTTCCTTTGCTCAGCTCTGAACTTACCAATCAGTCTGAGCTCTTCAGGTGCTATTTCACTCTGTGCTGCAATTGCTGTAAATGAGTGCTACTCTGTTGAATACTGCTTCTTTTGCCTGGGGATCTAATTATTACTAAAATAAAGATGCGCTTGCAAGCTAAACGCTTGAGCTCGTGAGCAGTTTTGGAGTTAATTTTGAAAAATAATTTTTCTTCCCAAGTATATTTTGTTTTAATATTTTTGTTCCTTTTCAAGTCTTGATTTTCATGGCAGGAGTGAGGCATAGATGGTTTTCATTATCATTATTTCAGAATGGGGGGCAAGAGGGCATAACGATCCTATTTCACACTTTCATGACTTGCCATGTGGTGATGACATATGCCCTGCAGCAGGAAGTACTACCAAGTGGCTCACAACTTGTGCTGAGCCATACTGCCATTCCCAAAGCTCTCTCTGTTTTCTGCAGTACGTATAATCTGGTGTTCCTTAGACCTTTGTAAATAATTGATGTTCACAATTCCTATACAGTAAGTAGAAGATTTACAGGACACCTCTCAGAAGTCCTGCCTTCTGCCTGTTCTTTGATCTCAAAGCAGAAGAGTTGTTTAATAGGAACAGCAATAATATGTGCCCCAAACAAGAAAAGAAAACTAGGGCTGCTTGATAATATGGTGGAATTTTAGTAGAATATAATTATGGATGAATCCCAGGCAGCATACAAGACTTAAAAATGTAACTTCTAAAAGGGGAAAAAGAAAGTTAATGTTTCATCTTGAACCACTGTGATCTAAAAGAAAGATCGTCTCCTGTGTGCCACTTGTGATCTAGAGCAACTGTTCTCTCTGTCGTTGCTTTTCATAATCCTTAGCGTGCATATGTTCTCTCTCAGGATTGCAATGTGAGATGATGCGGCTGTGAGCCAAGCAGTATCTTTAGTGTTGAGTGCTTTCAAGAAAGGAGAGTAAAGCCTTGCTGATACAATGAGAACTGAAGTATCAAAACACATCTGATCTTTCTTGAAGCAGTGGGAATAACTGTACGATACCTGAATGCGACCATACTGGAGTACAGATTGATGCTATACAGACTCGATGACTAGATGTTAATGTGTGCAGAACAGAAAGCTGAAGAGCAGTAGGTAAGTGTAGTGAGCTGCAGTGAAGCGGTGAAAATTGGAAGAATTTAGAGGTGAAACAAAACCTTTGTCTTTGTATTCCTATTTAAAGTATCAGCTGCAGCAATAATGTATCTCTGCAGATAGCATTGAATAAGTGTGATGTACAAATGTGATTTCCTGGTATGTCACACAGGAAATGGTCTTCATGGGATGACCCAATGTATTTCCTGGAATGGGCCAAAGATTTTTCTCTCTTTCATTTGTAGTAAGCAGAAAATATACCATAAACAAATCAAACTTGGGAAGTGTAATTTCTACTCCTCAGGTTGCTCGTCAGATCTCAATATGATAAACATTAAATGACAGCAATTTCAGTATAAAGTCAATTATCTGTGTGTAGCAAATTAAAATTAGACACGTTCTTTAGTCTGGAAATTCATCCTAATGGAGAATGCAATTTACTTCCTATTGAAAAGTAGTGTGTCTCTTGAGTATAGCATCAGTGTGCATCAGTTCAGGAGGAGCATTGACTTGACAGGCATGGGAAGCCATTGACTCTCCCCTCCCTAATCCTGCTGGAGAGCTTTTACAGGAGTGACATAGTAAGACTTGGTTATTCAGAATGTTGATTGAAAGCTCTGAGCCTTTAGAGGATGATGAGTGTGGGTTTTCATTTTTTTTTCTAAGAACTGTCAGAATTTCTTCAATGCATGTGCTTATAGATTATAGCAAAAAATAATGTACAGTTACAAGAATATGTATTTTTTAATAGTGGAACCAAACAAGAACGGAGTTCAGAAGTGGAGTCAGGGGATTAAAACCAAATGGAGTTATGTCTCCTGAAGTTGTGCTCATGAAAATTCATCAAAATAGTGTTCCCCTCCTCTTCTAGAATTGGAGGGAAGGAGGTGGTGGTGATGGATTGTAAGAAAGGGAGGCAGGTTTATTCAGAGTTTAGGATAGGGACACAGATTTTGAAAAGATCTTTGCTTTTGTTTCTGCTATCCCATATAACCTGCACTGGCACCTTCACTTCTGTCTGATGCTTTACTTTGTGTTTTGGTAGTCTGAGGTACTTGAATGTTGTAGTTATTTGTCTTCCATCATTAGCATAAAACAAGATGCCTTCAGTTTACTTTTTTTTAAAAAAAGGGGGGGGGGAATATTAATTGTAAGAGAAATTGATGAGAAACCTGTAAACTTGGATGTCCTGTCTGCACCCCCACTCATCATGATCTTCATATTCATCTGGAAATAATTATGAACCATTTGAGGATGGGGTGGAACTTCCACCTGCCACGTGGATCAGGTTTTTCGATGACACATTATTCCCTGGATCACAGATATGTAGCTTGTATTTCCAATGCCTTTGGCAAAGTTTTCAGAAATGGTCAAAATATCCAGCTCTAATGCTGGGAATGCTTTTTAAGGGAGGAATTCTGAATCCATAATGCAATAGGTAATGCTTATTAAATTACTTTCTGATACTATACCAATATATTTTATAACTCTGAGCCACTAGTCTTGAGAATGTATGTAAAAAGTACATCCCAATGAGCCTTGGTAGCATCTGATGCTCCCTTTAATTCTGCAGTGCTTTTTTCCCCTTGGCAGCCTGAGAAGGAGAGGAAGCGTACCGGAGGCTGTCGCAGAACCTCACAAAACCAAGACAGACCAACTAATAAACCAAAAACTGGACAGTACAAGACAGTGCTTATTACAAGACAGTAACAAAATCAAACTAAGCTTACTCTAACTGGAATTGTTTTGAGAGATTGGATGGTTTGTAGTAGAGGGAACAGAGGTAGGTTTACTCTCCGGCATTTGCTGTGCTGGATTGTGTGCCATGCTGCTGTATGAACTGCCCCGTCCTACATGGACAGGCTATGTTCATGTTTCATGAATGGCAGTTCATGTGAGTATATCTAAGCTGGCTCTAACCGACCTGTAGTAGTCCAGATCTCAGCTTGTGTTGTAGAACAGGTTAATATTTACCCACCCAGTGAGACTCAACTACCCAAGTAGCTTCTGGAGGGCCGTAATACTGGTATACGGCTGTCCTGCTCCTTTCCTGGAGGAAGTCTGCTGTGTGCCTCTGCATGAGCCATCTTTCCTTCTTGCTGCTTTCCTGCCTTGTGTCTGATGGGGACTTGTATGCTTATTGCAATGAGTGGCATCAAACTGGTACTTCTAGGGGGTCTTCTGGGATCCAGGTAGGACCGACTGCCATCCACTTCAGAATCTTGCTAACACAGATAAGTTTGTTAGCTGGTAGCTCCCCACTGCCAGGTGATTTCAGTCAAGCTCTTTAGGATCCAATTTAAGAAGCTGTTCAGCACACACTTAAATTTCACATGTGCTGGTGTGTTTTGGATGACAGTGAACTTCAAAGAAACAAGAAAGGTATTTAAGTGCTTAAATGGGACTGTGTAGTTAGTTACTTGTTGGACTCTTGTCTGTGGATTAATATTCTTGAATATATTTCTTCCCCATCTTGCTTTTAATTAAGGTTCAGGTATATTTTCTCTGTTCTCATGCTGTCATTTGGAGTAGTCATCATTAATCATACAGGTGCTGTTACAGGTCTGCTAACCAGAACCCAAACTATTGCAGTGCATTGGAAAAGCTCAGAATAACATCTTCTTATGTTCCTTTCCATAGGAATTAGGATTTTTTTTTCCTAGATGATTGGAAATGGCACTACAGGCAAATCACACACCACTTACAAACCAGACACCTTTAAGATTTCAGGTTTGTGGTGTGAGAACTCCTTCAGAGGCCCCTGCTTTTGAGCAGAGTCAATTCCTGTAAGTGGCTCTAGGTCACTTACTTTTGGACAACTGATGAAGCATCTCCTGGTAAGGTGCAGAACCCGATCTCATAAGCCATGCTGCTGATCTGGGTCTGTTTTCCATGCATGGGCAACAGTACCCCTGTCCAACTGACCAGTCTGTTTTCTTGGAAATGGGGAAAAAAGTCTGTCTTGCAGGAGAGATCTGGAGTTAATGTGTAAAATTACTGTATTAGTTCACTGATGGATTTTTCTTCTGCAAAGTGAATAACTGGAAACTAACACCCAATTTGTTTAATGAGAATATAGGAAGAAGATAAATCTTGAAGTGGGATCTTAATGACTGTAATAATTAATGATTTAATCTAAAGCACTTACCGGGTGCTTTGTGAAAGGCCCGGTATCATGCAGCTGGGTGTAGAAGCAGGTGCAGAGCTGGTGGCAGTGGGGCAGGATGGCTGCCTGCCCCGTGCTGTGGGCAGCGTAGCCTCTGGTGGGGGACATCTTACTGGACTAAACTTGCTGCGAGTCACCACAAACTTCAGATCACTGATCTGGGTATTGGGGAAAGACGAACACAACAGCTAAACAAACACATCCTTTCCTCTCCCTAATCTTGACTTTCCGCGTCTTTGCTGCGGGTGCCAAAATGCGTCCCCGAAGGCAATGAGAGGCTGGGGTAGGGGACTGTGCCTGTGACTGTGTTGTCGTCCTGTTCTTTGCGGTTCCCTTCTGTTCTTTCATGAGAAGCAGATGTCCTCCTTGGTGCCCTGCTGTGGTGGGCAAGGCTTCAGGGCACGGTGGGTTCATCCCCTGCGCTTCACAGGGCTGTGGAGCTGGCCGGAACTGCTTGTGGCTGGGCTGGGTGTGGGGCTCCTGCAGGTGCCATGCCTGGGGTGGCCGGGCTGCCCTCCTCCAGTGCTCTGGAGAGCCAGGGCCCTGTGTGGGTGCAGTTGCTCCTCCTCAGGCTCATAAGGGCACCTGGAGCTGTTTAACAGCAGACAATGCCCCTGCAAATGGGTGTTCCGTGTTCGTCCCTCGATGTGGCTTTGGGCACACAAGATGGCGGCTGGTGTTACCTCAGGACTGGAGCTGACAGGTCGTGTGGGCCAGGATGGCTGAGCTGAGGTACTGGTGATCCCTATGGCTCAGTACTGAGGGTGCCTTCTGATTGACAGCAGAGCAAGGCATGTGTAAAGAAGTTTGTAGTATCAGAATGGTAACTTGATTTTTCTGTTTTTCTGCCCAAGATCCAACCCACACAATAGCAAAGCAAGGCTTGCAGGGAGATGTAATATCTCTTACTAGACCGACAGGTGTAGTGGTAAGAACCAGCAAGCTAAAGCTTGCTGGGTAAAAGGGTATGTGAGGGTTTTGGTTTTTTTCCTTCAGGAAAGAATGTTTTCCTCGGGTTTCTACCCTCCCCACACTGTGTGGACTGCCGCTCCCCACAAGATGGCAGGGAGGTGCCAGCTGCTGTCCTTGTGGAAATGGGGCTTCCAACCCTTTGTACAGCGCACATACCAGTTAAAGTGTGTGGTGACCCTTCAAGCTTTGAAAATAGGTCTATTGTGTGATATTTTCCTTATCCTGTTCCTAAAACTATGCTTTTAATGCTGGGAATATTCAAGTTGCTTGTGGATTCCTGTGTACCCTGATGCTTGTTTTGTAGCATCCAGTGCGTCCTGACAGATTGCAGATGCTTACCTGATATATCACTTTGCCCTCACGGAGTTCAATGGGGCTGTTAGGTGAGTAAGAAACCCCTGCAAGGGTGCAGTTTTCTAGATCAGGGCCTTATGTCATGGATTTTGTCTGAGATGGACTGTCCTGCTTGCTGTAAGTCTGGGGTGTTTTTTCCTTCTTTTTCTTTAAAAAATGTTGACAGAAGGCAAACACCTGTCCCTGCAATGTCTCTGTGGGTGTGCTGCACAAAATGTGCTCTGCGTATCCCTATCTCAGGTTTCAAGTGAAATCTAAGCAAGGTCTTGGGTAAGACCTCACATGCAACCAGCCAGGGTGGGAGCTGGAGAAGATGGCATTTCATATTGCAGCACCTTCTTGTTGCCTGAGAAGGCACTAAGAAAGCAGAGTCAAAGAGGAAAAGCCTGACTGGTATATTCTAAAAGCCCTAGTATATGTAAAACTGAGTGTGACATATATAAAAGCCTGGCTGTGGTTTATGCTTGCCCTTCTGCAGGGTGGGCTTTACCAGCACAGTCTTAGTTCCAGCCAAGTTTCTGTGTTCGCTCACCAAACCTATTCATTATTGCATGAAATCTTGTAACAATTGCTTGATATTCGTTCCTGCTGTAGGGAGAAAGTTCCTTTAGTCAGCTGAATCTAGGAAACTTGTGTCTCAAAGATTTCCTATGCTGTTAGTTCAAAGGGGGCTTGAACAATGTCATATCTCCTCTGCTGTAGAACTGTTTTAGGAGAAAGAGTGCTACTTTAAAGTACTTTATTTACGTAAATCTATTTTACTATTGCACATCAAGGAAGCAGTTAACCTTAAGTTGTCCTTGTACTTGAAGAACTACTGTTATGCTTTTTTGACTTGGGCTCTTACAAGTTTTAAGCATGTATTTACAAAACTTGCTCTCAAGAGGAATGCAAGCAACCTGCCAGTCGTTCCTGGCTGACAGGGACCTGTTCCTAAATGTCACTTTCTCTTTGAGGGAGGAGGGGGCGGGGAAGCAGACATCTAGTGAAGCCTTTTTCCTCCTTGAAGGAATTTTGCCAGTTGGCGATGACTGTTCCAGCAATGGAAGTCTTTAGCAGGCAGCAGGGTGAGCTGTGGTTATTGAAAAATAGGCTGAAGTAGCAGCAGCTGGCAGCTTGCAGATTTTCTGACAGTGTGATGACAACCTGTCTAGTACTGTCATCCTCTGAGCTCAGCAGGACCAGAAAAAATCCTGATGACCTAGGGATGATATGGAAAAGTTGCGGATTTTTCCTACTTTACCAAAGAATGATTATTTTCTAAAAGCATGAAGGATTGTTTTAGCATTTGCAGAAATAAAGCCAGAGCATCTTGACTGGCCGCTAAAGACAACCTGACCTAAGTGTTACAGTTTAATTTTCAGTATAAAAAAAGAAATAATCAGCTCAAGCATCAAGTTTCTTTCAGAAATCTTATTGCTACAGCAAGTACCTATGCCTTTAAGGGGAAGGAGTTGCACTTACTCTTCTGTTTAATGCATAAATTTGTCAGCATGCTGGCAGTTCAGTTTAGTAAAGTGAGTATATGATCTGCAATGTAACTGGGAAAAGATCAGATGAAATCCTAAATGGGAACTGGATGATCCCTGGGTACAGAAGCAGGCAATGTTCCTGAGTGATATGGAGCTCTGGAGCTGTGAAGATACGGGGTCAGCAAGGACAACTATTCCCAATTTAGATAATTCTGCAGCCACCATAAGCACTACTGCAGGGTGCTTAATTGCTATTTAAATGAATATCTGAACTTCATAGTTGTGAAGAAGCCAGTGTTTTAGTCTGTGTTGAAGGAATTTTAGCCTGTCTCTGGTAGTGTTTGGCTGGCATTTTGAGTAGCATTATTGATTGAATTATTCCATGCAGCCAGACTGAAGCTAAATAGCCCTTGTTTATTCCTTCTGGAAAGAATGTGTGCCAAAATGAGGGATGCTATGGTGGTCATTGAGAGATGAAGATGCCAGACAAAATAATTTCAGTGTTTGGTCTGCAGATAAGACACAAATTTTATATATGCATACACACAAAATTGATAGGTTTCTGAGTACAGGATATTATCCTGCAAATAGATAAAGATGGATGTGTATGGCAGAGCTCCTGTATCTGGAGAAGCTTTTCCATCTGCACTAGGTATGTGTCTGAATCAAATTGCTGGAGTGAAAGTCATCCTCTTGGAGAATTATGGGCAAGTTTTAAATTCTGGAACCAAGCCTTGTATTTCAACTTAGTCCAATGCTTTGCTCAGACAACCGTTATTTCTCATTAGCAGCTACCTAAAAATGCTCTGGAAGCTGTCTTGTATGAATATAATAGAGTAAAATACAGTCTGAGTATTTATACAGTGCCAAGTATTAATTAACGTGAAAGATACTAGCAATTGACTGAACCCTCTGCAAGTAATTTTATTAATATGTTTAATCCTTATTAATGACATATAATTACTTGGGTACATGTTTTCCTAGCACATTTAACACTTTCAGGTTTATTCCTGGTGTTTAGCTTATCTTTATTGTAAAGGAAACAATGGAGTCTGAGCTCTAGTTTTCCAACCTTTAGTTAAGCCTCCAAGCACTTCATTTAGACGGAGCTGCTGTAAGGGGATGGCAGCATGGAGACCATCACCAGGGATCTTTTGAATGCAAGTATGCATTTGGAGCTATTTCCCAAATAAAACTGAATCCTGTTTGAAGGTGTGCATCTGACTCCTTGGAGCCTTTGAAAATCCCAGCTTGAGGTGTCTGCTCCAAATTGTTTTTAGTCAGATCTGATGTTCCAGTGACATGCTTGATTAAAATTTTCATGATGGAATGGATGAGTTCATAGCTCCCTAATGAAGACCACTATATCTAAGGCTGTAGTTATGGTACAGTACACATCTGAGCTACAAGTTTGAGATACTGTGGCATATGAGCCAGTTTGACATTGAATTATGTTTTCAAATGACACAATTCCTTTTCCGTCCCTCCCACCCCCCCAGCCCTGCAATCCTTAGACGGATGGATGGAAGGCTTCACTGAGTGCTTTATCAGCCAACTGGCATTCTCTGAATGGTGGCTGATAATAGTGTGATGACCTTTCAGTGATAAGAGTTGCAAAGAAAAAAATAAAGGAGCAAAGAAGATAATTTACACTTGCAAGGACAAGGACAAAATATACAAATCATATTAGAGATAAAGAAATCCTCAGGCTTATGATGACTGTTTGTTGTATGTGATGTTATCACGAGATGCTGCAGCTAGTTTATCTTGCAGTCTAATACACAGACTAGACATGCCAGTTTGAAAAAACAATTCCAAATCAAAAGAGCTTGTGGGAATTAATTTTGCCATGTGCTTTGTTCTTCTCTGGAATGAAAGTAGCAGTAAAGGCTAAAATACAGATTAGTGAACGCACTCTGTACTCCATTGGTAACCTTGTGTTGTTTTTTGTTGTACGTGTTTTTGTTGATGCACAAGCAGCACTAGATCAGAGGACAAAGTACAGGCTGTAGAGCTGGAATATCCGATAATGTGAACTGAAACTGGTGGAGCACCAATGTTTTACGCATGCTCACAATTTTGCACATACATTGGTTTCTGTTGTGTTAAATCACTTTATATTCCTATTGATTTTTGTAGTGCCTTTGAATTACCATACCCTTGACAGAATAACATTTTATTTGTCAGGTCTTCTCTAACTGACGTTAGTAGTGTGCTGCTGGGTTGGTTGTGCACTGAAAGTAAACTACAAGGCTCAGTCAGACACTCCTGTTCCAAACTTCAAACAGTTACAATAATAAATGACGCCTTTGAAGGTATACAGCTTTACAAATGCATGTGCAGTCATGGCAATAAATGTAAAGAGATACATAGAAATAGGAGAATATTTTAATTCTGGAATAGTGTCTTGTTAATCTAAGGAGTGAATAGGAGTGGAGAAAAGAAATGAGAAAGTGAGTTTGGTCCTTGAAGCAGTGTTTCATTAATTAGGGGGAAGAAACACACAACCCAAACCCACATAGCTGCAAAGTTTGTCAGTGCATGTAAATAATTAATTTTCATCCTACCAAATATGTTTTTTTCAGTAATTATAAGAAAACCAGAAATATTTCTTCTAGGAATTGTTTTTTCCCATTACTGTATTAGTCGAGAATATTTACTAATGGATGAATATAATGACTATTACTTTTCACTATCTCAATTTTTCTTTAAATGGAGCTTGGTGAAGGCACTTCAAATCCATCCCAATTACTGCATCATGCAGTTATTGTAAAACTTGTAATTAGACATAATGCTTGTCTTGCTCTGCACTAAAAAGCTTGCTTTGCTAATATTGTGTGATTTCCCCAGTCACCTCTTTAGTGACAGATGTTTGTTACCACAAATACTGTAAAGTACATGGCAAAAAAGCTAAAGGAGTTAAATTCTGTTGTGCAGGGGCATGCTAGCAAAGCATGTGAAAGATGAGGGGGACTCTTTATCAGGGAGTGTAGCGGTAGGACTGAGGGGTAATGGTTTTAAACTGAAAGAGGGGAGATTTAGATTAGATATTAGGAAAACATTCTTTACTGTGAGGGTGGTGAGGCACTGGCACAGGTTGCCCAGGGAGGTTGTGGATGCCCCATCCTGGAGGTGTTCAAGGCTAGGTTGGATGGGGCTTTGAGCAACCTGGTCTGGTGGGAGGTGTCCCTGCCCATGGCAGGGGGTTGGAACTAGATGATCTTTAAGGTTTCTTCCAACTCTAACCATGCTATGATTGATTGAATGGACTGGTAGTTGGCTGATGTACAAAGTGTCGGTCTTTGTTACCACCAATGGTGAAAAAAAAGCACTGTGCTGAGGATTTGTTTATACTAGCTACATGTTATAATAGTCATGAGTCTTGAACAGTGTTGCATGTTTCCTTGCAGTGGTGTGGCTCTTGAGGGCTCATCTCTGTCCCCTTCTTCAGTAGTATGTTTACTATACAATGCAACCTCCCTGCAGCTTTCCTGGGATGATGCAGTCTAAGCTCCCACTGCTACCTGAAATACCAGGCTCTAAGTCTTGATGGAGCACATGGGGTATCACTTGAACGGCCATGTATGACTGTGAGCAGTGCAGTAAGTGTTCTGGCCATGGTTGCAACGTGAGACCTGCTGGTGGCTGTGATGTCCCTCAAGAATGAGAAGTTGATCCCTTTCAGGGAGCAAAGAGAAAATTATATTGCAGGGAGCTTGAGAAAATGTCACTTCAAGCTTGACTGTGCAAACATAAAGCCTCATGATTTAAAGTTCTCAATTTGTCTTATAAATGACAAAACTTGTTGGAAAATTGAGGCTGCAAATGTTAGATTTGTCTCTTCTGAATGCAGTTGCTTGATTGAGGAGGTAGCATGGAACACTTTACATCTACTTAGGCAGTATAATTTGTGGTTGACAAAACGAAGTCTTACACTTATTAATGAATGACAAATTTGGGGAAGAAACCACTAATAAACTTATTTAATATCCAAAGTATGAGAGTGTTTCTGGAACATTAGGAAATCATTGCTCTTGGGAGGGCCCGCACTCTTCTGGTATCAACCAGCCTGGCTCTGCTGAATGTGCGTGTGCTCAGCACCACACTTGGTGGAGGGTGGTTGGGCAGAACGCTCCATGGGAAGCAGAGTATGCCGCTGTGAGCTGCGTACTCTTCCTGACAACTTGGTTTTGACTCAAATGGAACAGGGAATAAAAAGTGCCTCTATATCACTAAGTATTATTAGGGATGCACTATATCTGAACAGCTATGAAGAACTGGTAATGGTAAAATTATAGATAAATTGAAAGGAAATTTATACGCTGCTTCAGCAAAGTTGACTTTAGGGTAAAATAAAACCCTGAAGGCATATCAATGAAAAATATTAAGGGTGTCAGACAGTGGATAGTAATTTATATAAAATTAGCCTAACAACCTAAAATACTTAAAATAATAAACATCTCTACCCACAAGAGTCTTATTTTACTTAATTCAGAAATATTAAGCAGTCTGTATAATCATACTTGAACACATTATGAAGAACGCATACGGAAATGAGAATTCTACATTTGCCAAGTCTACTGAATTAGTCAGAAGTGTACTTCAAAACCTAGTATCTAGTTTTTCTCATTAAACACCACAGTCTTTTGCTATCTTCAGCTGGAAATTATATTGGCCGTAAAATGGGGTAAGACACTTGCTTAAGTTTGTCAATAATAAAAGCAAAAAATGTAATATGAGAGATATGAGTAATGATCAAGAGTACAACAGACGCCTTCCTTACTGTTCAACCATAATCCTTGGTCTGACTGTTAGTAACCAAATGCTGCCTGTGGAATGGTGTAAAAGGAAACAAAACAAAATGTATTGAGTGTGTCTGGATATGGGATTATGTGAAAAGAAAGCTTTGCTGATGGCTTGTAATTCCACTTAGTTATATTTTTAGTGGCTTCCTGGGGTGGGGGAGTCAGATGTTTCACATGAATAGTTTTCTGTAGGTAGTAGGCTACTTTTCCTGAAAAATGATGGTAACTATGTGGTGATGTCCAAGTTCTTTCTGTGCTTTCAAGCTTGACATGGAAGGTTGTCCTTCCAATTAAATAAATAGCCCAAGTTAGCTCAGTCCTCCAATATACCAACTCTTTCTTCATTCTAAAATCTAGAAAAACAATTTTGCTCTTGTAAAATAAGCATTAATATCTTCTTTTTCTCATCTTTAGTGCAATTAGATGATGAACTCTTCTGTTAGCATATAAAAGGTCCTTATGGCATTGCATCCTAATTTTTACGGGGGACTTTAAAAAGTATGGATTAACTATTTACCATTCCCATTCAACTCTATTATGAGATAGTTACTGACAACTGTCCTGTCAATCCAGTGTGTAAAGCCAGAGAGTGTAAGATCTTCCTGATTAATTGATTGTTATGGTGTCACTCAACAGGTGGGATTATCAAGTGGAAGCAGTGCATGATTTCTTTTTCAGGTACCCACTGGTAGGGGGTGAAAAAAACCCTCATGGCTGCTTAAAACATGACATTATTTCCTGACAATGACAGCACTGATATATGGTGATTATGACCTCTGTAGGTTCCCGAGGGCTAGCTTTTTACTTAGGCAATAGTTGGTCTAGAAATCTGACCCCTATGTACCTTTTCTTACAACTTTGGGTACTGTGTTGATGAAATGGTGGGGATATGAAGATAAGCTATAAAAGGCAATGAATGGCTGATTCTGTTAGCATTTCACTTCAAAACTGCACTATCATCCTCAATTGAATCTTCCAGTCATCCATGCTTACTATGTGTAGTATTTGGAGAATGACGTTAGTGCATGTGATAGTTCAGATTTCTCCAAAACAAATTAAGAAGCTCCACTGTAGGTGCACTACATCTGTTGATGCAGGTGGTCTTCAAAGATGCATGCAGGACACCTTCAAAACATGCATGTTGAAACATGTAATGTAGGGGACCAAATTAAGTCTAGTACATAGTAAAAAAGGGCTTATTTTTTTTGCAAACTGCCTTAGCACCGAGTGCTTCTAGTTACTGATTGCCTACTGCAGCCCTGAATTACTGGATAACATAGGCCAGTCTGACCCTATTCTTGAATCCAATTACCATTGTGGATGGAAGATTTAGTTGTTCTATATCCTGAAATTCCTGATTGCATTGGATTTGTGTGCAGCTGGACTGAGGGGAAAAGAGCAATTTGGATGTTGCAGTAGGAAAAAACGTCTGTGATACTTAAGTCATGACTTCTATATTACTATTTTTTTCTTCTACTTATTTAGTTCCTTTTTTTCCCCCCTGCCCCCTCCTTGGCTGTACATAGTGCTGTAGCAGTTAGACCTGAATTGAAATCTGGCTACTCCTCAAAATTCTGGGTTCTTGTCACATCAGTCTAAACTCCTTCCTGCTTGGAGAGGGTAGATTAAATATTGAGCATCCGCAAGAGCAGGGTTGGAGCTCTGAAAACAGTTGGATTCTAGAAATTCACATGAAAAGTGACCTTAATACTAGAGGATGCATAAATGCCAGGCTGCCTTGAAAACAGTGGCAACACTTCTATTCATGGCAGTGGGGCTAGGTGTTTTCTCACTGCTAGTAATTAGTTACAATGTGAAATGTGTTATTGCTGTATTAGGTACAACGTCAGATGCAGTGCAACATCACCCCCACCAACGAGTCCGAGCATCTTACTGAGGAGTAGGAGTCCCAAACCACGGCATGGACATGGACTATTACCAGATTTAACTGGAAACATACCAAATAATTAGATTGCTTCCTAAATAGCATGCATTTATTGACTGCTAGCCGTGATCTGATCCTTCAGTAAATAATAAACCAATCAATTTGAAATAGCTTTATTGTGTTAATCTGTCTCAAACAGTTATGGGTTACCCCAGCAGAAGATTATGCAATGACTTAAAATGAGAGCTGTGAATGTGGGAGGGGAGGACTGTTAAGAAAAGTAATTAACATTACTGAAAATAGAATTTGTTCCTGTGAGGTGGGAGTGCTGATTGAACACATGAGCTCCACTTACATTTTGTTGTGCAATAGATTACTTTTTTTTTTAATAACACCACAGGCTAATTGTGATGGAAAAGAGAATCACTGGAGTAGAGATTTTTTGAATGTTTTATTTATAGCAGTTTAGGAAGGATGCGGAGTGGGTTCTATGGGAAATAACTGTTCTGTGGTAAACTCACAAAGTTATGAAAGGAAAAAAAGCTCTCTAAACTGATGTTAAAATTAAACAATGTCTGCTTGATATTAGTTATTTCAAAACTGTCATGTTTTAAGTTTAGACTAACAGCTTAGCTTTGGCTATTTTGACTTTATTTAATTTGCTCTTTTCCAGCTGACAATAGAATTTTTTACATTAAATCAAGACAACTTAAGAAAAATGTATTTCTAAGCCTTGGGTATCTTTTGGAGCCCTAAAAACTATGGATATACTTTTTACAGAATCTGCGTATACATATTAAGGACAATGTATATAGATGCTTGTGTTTACATATGAACAATTCACAGCTGCAGTGGTTCATGTGTCTTCTCTTGCAATCTATGTAACTTTTACCTGTTTCCCTAAGCCTTTTTTTTTTTGTTATTGCAGAGGTGGGTGGGGAACAATAGCGCAATCTTCTCATTTCTTTCCTACAGATTACATGTATGTGTTGTGCAAGTAAGTCCTGTCTAACTCTTCAGTATCACAGTGGATTTGTAACACTGTCCAACAGTGATCTCCAGCTTTTCAATAGTGGGAGCGAGTTATTGCCAAGGCAGTATATATAGGGACCTTACAGGCAGTGTGAACTTTGAGATGCTCACATGAGGAGAAAAATTGTAACAAAGATGCCTATGAATGTGCCGGGTGGTTAGTTCTGCTGAGACTTAATGAAGGGAATGTGTTCACTCTACTATTTTTTATTAACAGAAATTTTTTTGTCAACTGAAATTACTTAAGTCTTTTGTTGGAGTGAGGGAGGAAAATATGGAAGCATAATATTTAGGTTCTTCACTTGCGAAGACTTTTAATTTCAAAATGGTCTACCTTTATTTAAGTAAGGGTAAAGTAACACTATGTTGCTATGAGTAAAAACACTTTTTTCTGTCAGTGAACCAAAAAAGGAATTTGGTTGTACAGCTTTGCTGTGGAGTAGTGTGCCATTTTTCTACCACTTGCTTTCCTGACTGTAAATGCATTTTAATTCTATTTTACTTTAACATTCCTCCATCTCTCAGGGCTTTTCCTCCCAGCTTTTTATATATAACATTTGAATTACATGGGCAAGATAAGGATGCTGCTCATTGAAAAGTGTGACAGGCTGGCATTAACCTGTCCAGAATTCATGTCTAATAGAGAAGATACTGTTTAGATGAATTATATATACCGTCTCTAAAAGCTTTTCAACTTTAAACCAAAGCCCTTTTCTTTAACAATAATGTAGTATGAGATCAAATCCCTTGCATGTTTTCAGTAATCCATGGTCAATATGGAGGCACTAGTACAGTGCTATACAAGCTTGAGCTCTTGTTTCTAGGCTGGTGGTGTATTAGTGTGATATTTTCCTTGTGGGATATTAAAAATCCATAAACACATAAGCAAACCTGACACTGACAGAGGGCTTCTTCACTGCACCTATCTGAAGCAGTGACTTTATATGGCCAGCAGTTATGTGGGTGTTTCTTCTCCCTTGCTACCTTCACTTGGACTGGCTCTATGTTTGGCTGTGGAGGAACTGGTGTCATTGGTTCAGCACTAGTCTAGCTGTCTGAGGAAAGGCTTCATGAAGGGGACTGTTCTCTCTGGCAAACCAAAGAAGCTGGTCTGTGGAGACCTAGATTAGGCTTTTGCTTTCTTTTTTCCTTGACAGACGGATGCTCTGTGACCCTAGCTTCAGTTCAGGTCCATCTGTACTCTCAGTAACTTATCCTCTAAAGCAGTGCTTATGGATTCCAGCGTGTATGAAGGAGAATGCTAAGAAAAGTCTAGGTTCATTTGGAGATGGAAAACAGTGCTGGGATTTGCAGTGAGTGTTGCCACTAGTGTGTGCTTGCTGCTTTTGTGGATTTTTATCTTCTCTTAAACTGCACTAGATGGCAGTGGAGGTGAAATGGATTGCCTGGGGTGCTTGCCAGCTTCTGTTTCTAAACCTAACAATGGCTGTAGACACAACTGCCCAGGACTGGCTGTGGAAGAGCTGGACACCCTCTTTGTCCTCTTGGACCCCAGAAAACGCAACTGCTGAACTATACTGGCCAGGCAGAGGACTTTCAGCCAGTCCTGGTTGGAGGAGGGGAGCCTGGGACATAATTAGATGCCCAACCAGAGACCTAGCCCGGCAGCCCTCAGTGAGGGGGTGTGAAGTGAAGCCACAGGTAGGCAGGGCAGACTCCCATGAAAGGGGCAGAATGGTGTGGAGATACTAAAGGATTTTCTAAGCGTAGGTTGAGGAATTGCCCGTGATTTTTAACGTGTTTGTATTGAACAATCCTTAGCACAGCCCTGCTAGTGATCATTAGCTTGTGACAGCTGAACTGCATCCTTTGAGCCTTTTGAAAGCTATTTGTTTCCATCTCTGACAAAGTGCAGTTTCTGTTCCTCTTGGAAGCCTGCTTGTCTTCTGTAGTTAAGCTTTTTCTCTTGCCACAGTGCTCTGGCAGAAGGCCAGAGCTCTAACCTGTCTTCACCCAATCAATCTCTAAGTCCCAGTGGAAGGAAGTGGTGTTCAAAGCTGACCCTGGGGATTTAGTAGAAGATATGTTCTGTTGATGTACCTGAGTCTTTGTCTTGCAGGGTGGCACACAGTTGTTGGCTCTGTGGGAAGCCAGCTTGTTTCTTCTGAGGATCCAGAGCAATCAGGTTTGTGATGAACTCATTTTTTTTTTTTAATTGTTGATATCCACCAAATTAAAGGTCCTTGTCCTGTTCTTAGAGCCCATCAATGGATGGGACCTCTGAAAACCCCTGATGTGCTGTGAAGTGTGGATGGATGAGGTTTTGGCCAGGATGGAACTTTCAGCATGCAAATTGAATGAGGTTGTAGACATAACATGTTTGTGGATCAGCCCAAGTGCATGAAACTCCCCCTAGGAAATAAGAGATGCAGTGCTAGTCTATAAGGAAAGGGTGGTTGGGAGTGAATCACAGGTGACAAACTTGTCTATCTTTTTCACGAAAAGGATGAGAATGGTAAACTGAAACAGAGATGGCAAGTCTAAAGTGGAACTGTCATAATTTTTTTGCTGTCTTCAGAATATCACTAAGGGTGGAATTTCCTGTGTTGCAGACAGCAGAAAAAAGACTGGGCTCTTGTGTTGAATCAGGTACAGCATGAACTCCAGGAAGCCAGATGTTGCTTCAGGGACGAATTTGGCACAGTGAATGTCACATTAGCACATTCAGAACACAAAATGCCCTTTCTGAAAACTTCTATTGATTTTTATGACAAATGAAATATCACGGGGTGTGAACACAAATGCATTATTCCCCTTCTGCAGAGATATTACAAATTCTGTATAATACTAGTGGGACAGCAGCTGCAAGGGTACTGGTTGAGTCATTTAAACATGAAGGGGGGGGTCGTGGTAAATCTCAGACAAGAGCGTTTCAGAATTAAGATCTTTCTGTTTAATTCACCTGGGCTCAGATTGCTTGTACTGAATGCACACCAAATAATTCCTCTGCTTTGCCAGGCTTTCTATGACCAAGGCACAATTGTTGTTGAGTGATTTTTTTGGTGTGCATAATTCAGAGGATCGAGGTACATAACATTTGTGTCCTTAATATTGGTTTAGAGTTCTGCCCAGTGTAATTTCATATTAATAATGAAGCACTTCTATAATGATATAATATTGCTAGGTACTGATGATAACTGTTGCTTAACTGTTGCTTGAAAGGTATAAATACATGTGCCAGCATTGCGGATGAACCACCTAGCACCCATCTCCACACAGAAATGAAATAAACAAATATCTTGCCTCTGTGTATATATCGGCTTCTTGCACACTGGGTAAAAGAACCCAGATTTGGGACAACAACATTACCATTCCCATAACCTGTTATTCTTGCAGTATGGAAAAAGCTTTTCATTATTTTTCTGGTTATTTTAAGGATTAGGAGGGCGAGAAGAGGCACCTTACTGGCTGTGTCACTAAACCACTCTACTTGGTTTTCTTGTCATGGCCGATATGTTCTGTTTACCTGCTTTTGTATTCACTTTGTTCTTATACCACATATATACTTTCATATGTGTAAGCAAGGTATTTAACTTTAAAATTATTCATTACAAATATTTGTGTTCACCTTCCTTCTCTCTTCCCAAGGCAATGAAAATCTGTAGCACTTTCTCCACAGGACCTTTTATTCTTGTAAGATGAGTTATACTTTGGCTTTGAACACGTCATTGTTGTTGTCTTAATTTGAAGACCAGCAACAGCATTTTCCTCGAGAATTCAGTCTGAGTATTTTATTTTTCTGAAGTGCTACAGAAGAAGGCTCCGGTAATCAATCTCGGATATAAGCACAGGATTTAAAGTTTAGCTAGCAGACAAAATAAGGAATAGCTAGATCTTGCAGTATCTCAGGTTTTAACATGATAAAAGATGAGAAGCTGACTAAAAACTAAGTGGGTGTAACTACACAGATATGCTTGGGCTTATACAGGTGCATGCACATGTTTAGGTTAGCTGTGGCTGCCTGCCATTATAGGTCAGATGTGATGATGATTAAACATGGTTTGGAAGACTAGCCTTAAATAGAGATATTTCCAGAGTCCTAGTCTGTGATCGCATCATCTTTCTCCTTTTGTGCAAACTCTTATGAATGAAACCTTCCTTTTAAATAGGAATACATTATACAGAAACATACACCGATTTTATTGTTAGACATGAAAATTTAAGGGATAGGATTGAAATGTGTAGGTTAAATGTTTGGTACAGAGGCTTCCCATGCGAATAAGTTTAGAAATCAGAGTTCAGAACAGAACTGTGAGGTTTGATCTCACAATATGCCACAACAGGCATATAGACAGCAACATCTGTATCCATGGGTGATGTTTGGGAGTTTTGTCACAGAAATAGGTGGAGCTGGGATCTTATACCCTACAAACTAGTGGGCTTACAACACTGGAACAAGTGTTTGCATATCTAGGTAAAGTCATGAAGGAAGAGCCTGTGAAATTCTGGAGGAGATCCCTTATGTGTGTCTGAGTTGACTTGAGTTCTTAGTAGCTTAAAAGTTACTGCCCTAGAACAAAATTAGGTTGCTCAGTGAAAACAGGGGAGAGACTACTGTTTTTTCATGGGTTTTGTGCATTCTAACATTCATTCTTTGGCATATGTTCTTCCAGCAAAATGTCATTTTTGACTCCCTGTGTTGGTCTGAACCTCTACAACTAGTTTCCAAGTGTGTTGTGTGGACTGCTACGTATATTAGCAGAGCTAAGTCCCCTAAACTTGGATTTTGTGAAACCTTCTCCTTGCTAAGAAGGAGCTATGGGTTGCCTGAATCATTGTCTCCTTAACCATCAGGCATTATCTAACTACTTGGCTCCAGTTTCTGAAAGGATATGTTCAATGGGGCAAGCACTCAAGACAGACCTCTAATGGCTTCTTGTGTGTTCTTCCAGTATATTAAAAGGTTTAATGTGATTCTATCACTACACAAAACCAATGCATCTCCAAGAACAGTATGCTGCTTGCTGAAAGCAAATGCATTAAAACAGTGGTTTATTTCCAGAAATGCCAGCAACCCTCTTGTTAATCAATTGTGTATGCCCAGGTGTTCTTCCTGCACACCTCAAGACAGTTTCCAAGATTATTGTGCAACAGATATGAAACTTCATGCTCTTCAGTTTTCTGGTGTATTTCTTGACCCTTTTCTAAATAATGGAGATTTTTGCCATCTTCTTCTTCTCTTTGTAAAGAAATCAAAAGGCACACCAGAAAACTCTAATACTGGAAGTTCAACAGCTGTCACAACACTGGAAAGAGATTGTTTTGAAAAGGGTATGTTACAGAGTGACAGTCTACTGAATATTCAAGTGTACTCCATGTACCTTGTCATTCAACTTCTCTGATATTCAAGGAACAATTAGATTAATCACTATATACAGCCTTCATTTTTTCAGAAGCTGCTTTGTAATAATTGTGTAGTCTACCACAGTTTATTGCTGTTACTTACAGGTGACATAGGAAAAACTTTAGTGGCTGGGTTGCAGCCTATGCTTCTCCAAATTTAGGATAAGGCAAGAGAGCAGGGAGGAGTAATTATGAGCAAGAAGTTGGATGCTATTAAATCAATAGGTCCTCGTTTGAAGTTGCGGTGTGGGATAATTGCTATAAAGGAGTACTGTAGGCTATTGTATGCTTTCTCTCAGATGTCAAGTCATGCAAATATTTATTGCAAGCCTTAAATAACAAATGGAGCAGCCCGTGCACTTGTAAATCTGTCATGCCTCGTTTCAGCTGGGACTCCTGTTGGGTTTGGTGTCCAATTCAGCCTGTTGCCCCTGCCCTCCCCCGCCCCCAAGACACACAGCAAATCACAAGGGTTCACTGACTGGCACTCAGCAAACCTGTCCTGTGGCTAGGAGTACCAGTTGAGCTACCAACAGCAAGCACAACAGACCATTTACTTAAACAGCTTTTTAGTCCTCATCTATTGCAGTTTGTCCTTCAAAATTCCAGTTTTCCTGTTGAAGTGATTCACAGACTTAATTTTGTCAGAGGATTGGTCTCATTTCTTTTTACTCATATCCTAGAAAACATTTCCCAAACCATCTTTGTTCTTACTTCTAGCTAGACATGATGCCTCCACCTCCCTTTCTTATATTATCTTGGTTTGGTTTTTTTAAAGGTTAAAGCTTTTTTCCTCACTGTTCAAGAGCGGCTGATCTGGGAAACTAGCTACCTCTATACTTGCTATACTGCTAGCCTAGGCAGACTGTCTGTTTGACTCCTACCTTCTGAAAGCACAGTAAGGAATACATGCGGAGAGCATGTTGCATTCCCTGGCACAGCCTGGAAACACCCTAACTTGCTTTAAACTTGCTATGGCTGAAAGGGTTATTTAACATAACAAATGATGGCAGAGCAGGGCCCTGGCGAAATAATTGTACTGGCTGTCAGAAAGAGGTTTGCCTCAGAGTAAAAAAAAAAATTGACATATCTCTAGATCAGTTTGCCAAATGCTGATATTAACATAGAAGTGAAACTCAAAAAATTAAGATGGAGTTGCATTAGTAAAAAGTAAAGCATTCCTTGTTGTCAACACCAAATACTTTGGGCATGGTGTTCCTTTCTGAGTATCTGATGACTTATGTGGTTATCTATCTATGTATATATATAAATATACGTGCCTGATATTGTGTAACGCAAATCAGAAGAGGTTTCTCCTAGCTTCCCTGACTTATGTTCTCTACCAGCAAAATAGGAATTAATGTCTATTTGTGCTGGAGGTGTGAATTATGAGTTAGGGATTTATATTTTCCTGGGGCTTTAGTAGTGGTTTGAAAAGTCTTCTCATATTAATTATTTCTTCTCTCCTAATACAGGTTAATTTCAGTTTACTGGTAGGGAAGTCAAGGATATATATTTTATTTTTTTATCTGTGCATACGTTTCTGAATGGCTTTGCAAAGCAACTCTTTAATGCTTAGTAAGTTTGCAGTTTTAAAACATTTCTTAAATACCAAATGCTATAGACACTTTGTACCCTTGAAAACTGCAAAGTCACTCTGGGGTGGGGAATTACACATAAAGAAACAGTTTATCTTAAAAGAAAACAAATAATATAGTCTTCTGTGTTGCTTGCAGCTGCTGTTGGCCTTATGTGAAAGTTACTACGCTTTTTTTCAGGGCAGTGGCACTTTGATGTACATTCAAGTCAGCTGGCAGGACATAACGAACCCAGCAAGTTTTATGAGACTCCTCTGTGTGTGTGCATATGGAGAGGTATGACTAGTTAATGCATTCACTTTGCTTGAATGAAGTACACGAGAATTTCTATGTGTAAATCCAGCGCAAGCACTGGTAGCTTTAGTTTGCATTGGAGCTGCACTGAAGTTGCAGACTGAGATCAAAAGAATAGTAGGTATGGTTCTGATTAACACAAAACAACCGACAGCTGATGTTTTCTCTTTGCTTCAAAGCTGTGCTTTTATAACCCTGACAGTAGCCAGGTAGCATTGAAAATTAGAAAAATAAATATACCTCAACATTTTTCAGAGTTTTTAGTTTTATTATAGTGGTGTATGAATGCTTATGGAAGTAAGTTATTAATAACATTGAATTTGGCTAGCACAAGACATGCTGCTTATAGATGGGGACCAGGGTTTTCTTTTTTGTGCAACTGATGGTGGTACTTAGTCCTGATCTAGAAGGAGCTTTTAATTCAATCTTTCTCTGCTCAGGTGAATTCAGTTAATATCAAATGACAGGCTAATTATAGGTGGTGGGCTATAACTTCTAGTGTCCTGAAGGCTATAGAAATTTTGTGAATTTACAGCGAGGTCTAGAATTTGCTGGGCTAAGGAACCCATTGACTTGTCACATAGGAGTCACTTGTGACTAACAATTAACACCCAGGTGAATGCAAGAATGATAAAAGTTAGGATGACTTTGGAGAAACAGATTATTTTAACGCATTCTAGATTCTCTTCACACTGGCTCTACTAAACATAACAGTATTAACAATTTCAGAAGACAAAGGGCTTTTTTTTGCCAGCAAATGCTGAATCAATGAAAACGAAAAATAATTGTGAGATGTTTTGTCAATTTATCTAAAAACTGTTTGAATTTGTTCATCATACTACTTTGTAAGTCACAAAGGTTGATGGAAAGTATTTTGATCTAGTCAGAAGGAAGTAGTCCGGTACAGCTAGAAAAAGGTAAAGTGTGGGTTTGCCATGTCAATCTCACCCTATTTAAGCTATCTTTGCTTATTTATATAGTATTCGAGCTAACAACTACCCCATCTTGTTTTTGACTCTGAGATGTTGTTTACATTTACACAACTGCATCTTAATTTTAATGTCAGATCTTACTGATGAGTGCTTATGTGTATAAAATAACTCTAGACCTTTCAAGAGGTGACTTGAAAGATATCGGAGATACTGCCAGGATAAATGCACCTGCAATTAAGTTTTCTAGCCCATAGACTGTGACAAATGATGTCTCCTCCTCAATTTTTGCTGCTGCTGGAAACCTTGAGACTGTCTTAAATCATGGTTAGTTTTTTTTTTATTTTGCTACACTTCAAAGGCTGTGTGTTTGTCTCTTGTCATGAGATGTTTAATATAAAGAATGCTCAGCCCTCTTCTGCTGCCTCCTGACTCTTCTGGATGGAGATCAAAGAACTTCAAGTCTGGATATCCCCCTTGTCCCTCTGTGAAGAGTGTAAAATCCCAGTCTCACTCTGAGACTGCGGTCTGGATTGAGACAGGCAGTCAACAAGGTACATCAGGTGCTGAGGATTCACATAGTACCTTGCAGCTGGCTTAGAGGAGCAGGATCCGCAATGTAGCCAGGGGACAGCGCTCTGCTGTTCTGTGTAGCGTCACCTTGTAAGATGATGATGTTCAACTATCAAATGACATAATTCAATGAGACTTAAATACATCAATGGCCTGCTTTTCCCATTTATTCCACGATTCCTTTTGTGTTGTGTAAAGCCAGATTAATAACTTTTTCTTTAAAAAAAAATGCATGTAGGTTCTTAGCATGTAATGTTTGGGTTAACCAATAAATATGGTCTACTAGTAGCAGTTAATATAGTCTGCTTCTCTCCATATGCAGCTGAGGGGGACAGAGGTGGTTGTACCAAGAGCTCCTTGAGAGCAACATAAACCATTTAATATATTTCCCTTTTCTTCAGAAATTGTGATTTATGGCTGCTCTGTTACCAAAGTTAAGTAGTATGATTGTGTTTGATCAACCTGGGCAGATATGGCTGCGTACTGCAAGGGATGTATAAACTCTATTTGCATGAAACATGTCTGTGTAAATACTGGGGGATTCATGTTGGTAAACATTCTTGGGTGACAGAAATTTAAACTTCAGTTTTGAAGTTATATTTTTTTTTTTCTCTTGGTTGAAGCATTGTAAAACAAAGTAACAGCTTTGGAGGAAAGCATTGTGAATGATGTTTCTGGTGGCAAAATGCAATTTCATTGCGAGATTGAGACACTTGAAAAATGAATGAAGGCTGCTAATACTCCTAGCTTAGCACTCCCTCTTTGTTCATATATAACCTAAAAGAGTATTGTGGTTTGTATTGGCAAGACATCAAGTCAAAAGACCAATGTTTTAGAATCTGAGCTGTATTTGAGGGTTTAGAGGTAGATGATATAGACGACATTTAAACAACTTTGTGGGTTTTTGAAATAGCTGGCTTTATTTTTTTTTTTTAAGATTAAACTTTGGTCCCTTTAAATACAATGTTTTAAGTCTGTCTTAAATGTTAGAAATGAGTGAAAAATGTTGGTTTTGCTTTTAAAATTCTTTGTGTAATAACAAACTACTATGTTCTGTAAATTCATCCTGATTATAATTTTTATTACGAACCCTTTGCATTATAACAAAATTGGTCAATAGCTAACCTGGAAGACTACTGTGCTGCTCTTGTATATCAGGGACAAGGAATAAGAAATGCAATCTGATGTAGCTACTGTTATGAAGTAATACTTTAATCAGGGAGGGTTTAGCTGGCACTGTAGATCAGAAAATCTGGGAGGTGTTTCATATGGTTACTTTCAGGGCAGAGCTTAAAGCAAAAGCGCAACATGTTTCAGTAATGATTTTAGAACAAAAGAAAGTGCACTTTGTAGTATATTAAGAGCTTATTCTACTAAACTGGAAGTTTATCTTTTTGAGATAGTATCATGGGTTCAGTGTCTTTGAGAAATCTATTTTCTCCTTGGTGGTGTCACACTACTGACTTCCTCCAAGGCTTGTATCTCTGATATACTTAGAATGATCAAATTTTGAGCAGTGCAGACTTCTGCAATTCTTAAAGGTAAACTGAGCTACTTCTGAAAGTGTGAGACAGACCTCAGACGCATCCCCATTTCTCTGGCATGGTGCCTATTCTTTGCCTTATCAACCCAAATGCATGATTAAAACATTGGGTATCTAGAGAGGGAGTGATAGGAATTGATGAATGACATGTCTCTGTTTATTTTTATCATCAGATAAGACATGCCTCTGGACAGATATTCTGTCTTCAACAGTGGATAGATGTTAAGGTTGGAGGTGGGGTATGGAATGTATAGTGTCTCTGTTCTCTAGTCTCCTCTCTGGGAGTTGATGGTTTGGTGACTCCCTAGCTGGGAGGTGCAGACTGAGTGTCATGATTTGTGTCATCCCTGATGAATCCTATGGACTCATCTCTCAAACCCATTTATACTTTTTTGACCTTTGTGATGTCCAGCGGCAACAGATTTACTATCTATTGTTTGACTGGGGAGGGGTGAAAGGAAAAGGGGGATTTATCAGAATTTATACTTAATTCTGAGCAGGATAAAAAGTGGGGAAGACTAATAGCAGGTAGAAGGCCTTGTAAGGAAGAACAGACATTCTTTGAGGAAACAGGCAAATTTAGCGTCTAGTAGACAGGCAATTTTGTTTCTCTGAGAAAATCTATGACAAACTGCTGTTATATAAAAGCACTTGCTTGGGTGTGACACAGGTGAGCCAAGGGGGTTTTCTACAGTGTTTTGAAGGTTGGCTATTAGTTGGTAGAAGGAGAGATGTTGCCTGTCAGTGATGAGGAGAAAGGAGTTGGTGAGAGAGACTGGCTTATTCAACCCACAGGTAGGGATATCTAGTTCAATAACACTTGCCCAGGCTTCCAAGGTAAAAGCATTGTGCAAATATGAGTACAGCCTTTCTTCTTTATGTAGGTTTTCTTGAGCTTTATGTGTCTGTGTGAAAGAATAAATACATTTGTGGGCTTTTTTTGAAAAGCTGGATGAGTGAGTGTGGGCAGCAAGATAAAAACTGCCACTCAAGGGATTACCTGGAGGCTGCAGTTTCCTCTGGGATTACGCAAGGTGCTTCTATGCATAGAGGTAAAGGCTCCTGCCTTTACTTCCTGGAAGCAGACACCAACAGTTTTTAGAGCAAACAAAGACTTAAAAAACAGAAACAATTGTGGTACAGGTGAACACTTTGTGTGAGTTTGAGACCATCCTGTACAAACGAAAAAATTTAAAGAGAAGAGTCAGAATGTTGTAGGATGCAGGCAGTATTATCTGAATTTGTCTGAAATTCCCACAGGATTCAAGCAAACTTAAAATTAGTGTAAAACCTACCTGGGTTTTTGAGATTCCCCAGCTAACTCTTGTTTACTTGTGTTCTGATGACTTGAATTCTTTTTTTTTTTCACCACCTCTTGGACCAGTCAAATCCAGAAAACTAAGGTTGCTTTCAAGTCTGCTGTTTCAACATTGTTTGGGAAGGAGGAAAAGAAGAAACAAAGATACTTTCTGTTTTTTAAAAATGATTCAAGAATTGCCTTTAGACTATCACCCTCTAGCACTGTTCCAAGGAAATTGAAAGACATGCTTATGTGAAACTTTAGCCTAGGGAGTTTTAATATATTTTGCAGAGCAATGGCATTTGTTTGCTTCTTACACTTTAGATGTGCTGGGATTGCATCCCAGCTGTATGGTTGTGCAAAATAGTGTGATGTAAAAGTAGAAGAATGCAACACAAACTAGGTTCTTCTTAACTTGCATCATCCAAGTCTTGGTTTCCAATAATATGTCCATGCAAGTAGATACGCCAGACCCCTTTTTTTAAAAAAAAAAAAACCAAAAAACCAAAAAAAACCAAACAAACCCCCCAAAAAAACCCAACACAATGCACCCCCACCAAAACCATAGCATATCTACAAGAAAAGATATGAGCAGAAAAAACCCTTGTCATATAGATGAGATTTGCTGGTAATTAAAAAACCAACCAATTTGAGTTAAGAGGTGGATTAATTAGATAAAACACCAGGAAATCTAATTTACTCAACAATTTATTTTTAATCCAAGTCAAGAAGATTTTATCATGGCTTCTATGAAGCTTGTGGGAACCCAGGCAGATTTAATTATACTCCAAAGTAATGACCCACATCTCTTAAGTTTATGCATGTTATAATTTATTTATAAATAGATGTACACTTAAGATCTAAAGAGTATCAAGACCATTTGACAGGCAGTTTTGATACATTAATACTAAAACTGCAGAGGGAGACAGTTTTAGGTCTTATCCCTTAAATGCAGCTGGTGACCTAAAGTAGTGGATTTTCTTAATTCCCTCCCATATATCAAAAATGTATTTTTTCCGTTCATGGCATTAGAACTGTCCTTTTATCACTGGATAATTAATTTTTTTATGGAAGGTGGACTGGCAGCAACTGCATCTTTTGTGTGTAGTTGAACGTGCTTTGAAAGCTAACGTGTCCTAAACACGTTTCCTAACAGACACCTTAGTCAGGAAATGCACAAATCCAAAATTAAAATTGTATAAACTGAAATTGGGTACTAGCGCAGATAGTACCCTGCAGATAAACACATTTGTGTGGGATTAGATGAAGCTATGCAATAACCAGGAGCTTTGTAATATAGGTGCACAGGCATAGTTTTATTGAGTGTGCCCATACGACTTTAAATGTTTTTAACTGCCCTGTGTAAACAGTCTAATCTAGTATTGATTCAGCTTTATCTTATTTTATGAAAGTACATGAAGATTAAGCATCTTCCCATAGACCCCATGGTAGGGCACGTGCACAAGGTTACACATCAGGCCCAAATGTTCTGATGTCTGCCAGCCTGGGAGTCCATATAGTTATTTCATGTTTTAACTGATTCACTTAAAGAATGGAAAACTTAACTTGGGTACACTTTTCCAATATGCATCTGTGTAAAATAGAGCTAACTTGTTTTTCACTGAAGAATGTCTGAGAGACTAGAAATATAGACTCTTATAACTCTCTCCAAAAACCTAGTTCTCTTGCAAGGACTAAAGAGTAGAATCCAATGGCTTTTTCATTATTGTCTGTGCACTGAAACCCTAAAAGTAGGGAAACAAGCAGATCTATGTGCAATTAGTACTAGGGGAATTTTCTGGAGAAGAAAATATTCTGAAGAATGCAATTCTGAGGAGACAAATCACTTGGGTTGTATTTTTTTCAGACATAAATGCACTATTCTAAAAGTGGCAGAAAAAAATTCAGAAATGTTGATTGTTAAGACTTTGAAATAAATGTTTGCAATTAAGCTGCTATTAAATCTCTAGTCTGCAAAAATGCTTCATAGTAAAACTAGAGATTGACCTAAAAAGGAATTTAGATTTGTCTTCCTTTAATACACCTTGATATTCTATTTTTCACATGAGCTGAATGAACTTCTAATGTATATTTTGGTTCTGCTACCAACCCAATATATAAATTATTCATGCAGATCCGCATCTCCAGATAATTATAAGGAACATCCTGAGTAACATCAGAGGTGTTTAAGCTAGCATAGAGAAATGACTCACGCAGAAAGAAAAACCTCACAGTTCTGCTTAGGGAGTTAACTATATCCCAGAAAGGACTTGCATAACCTAAGAAACTGTCATAACTGGACTCTTCTCAAAAAGGGAATTTCTGTTCTTTCAGTTTATCGACACTGCAGATAAGATCTGAATATGCCTAGGTACAGCAGCTAGATTCAAGGCAAGATGTGTCTGGGGTGATGTTCTCAAAGTATGTTCCATATCCATGGATGTAAGAAATATGACTCAAAAGTTTTCGGGCTTCAGACGTTAAACTCAAGTTTGTGCTTTAAAAAAAATGCACTCTCCCAAATAAATCCAAAGGCAATTTAAAAAAAAAATACCCAAACCAAGCAAGCATCCCATACCAAAACAAAACCCAAACCCTCTTGTTCTGATGTCTTACAACCCTTCTAATAAACTAAGGGTTTCATCCTGAGAAAGCAACCTTTTTATAAGTAGGAGGAAGCTCTTATTCTGCGCCCCCCCCCCCCCCCGATGATCTTCCAATTCCTGTCAACATTGGTGTCATCTTTCCTGTGAAAGAGTCTGTAGGTTGGTGCTGCTTTATCTGTGAGCAGTGGTTGGCCAGACAGCATGTCCCAACTGTCTGGTACTTTCCTAACACTTCATAACTCAATAATAGCAGAGAAGTCAAGCTGGCTGCTGAGGAGCACAGGATGTGCTCTGGGGTTAGGTGCAAATGCTGGACTGGGCAATGTGCCGCGGTTGTGAGAGACGCGCCGTCAACAGGCGATAGTGCTGTAGATGTAATACCTTGCATAGTTCTGTGCTGAATGGTACTGCAGGCTTGACAATGACTTGGAAAAAGAACACTACTTGAGTAGTGTTGCAGTAGATTTAGATGGTTCTATCTTGTAACTTTTTTCACTACCAGTTAACCTTAAGTACAATTGGTATGTACTAGTGTCACACTTTGTTACTTTTCAGTAGTTTTTTTTAAGTCCTCCTGGAGTGGTCAGTTCACTAGTCTGTGTAGATACTAATCTTGCTAACTTACTCTTTAAAAGCTCAATTGGCTTTAGATATAATCCAAAGCATAATAGACTGCGATCTGTGAATAGCAGAATGTAGCTCTTGACAGTTGTGTGAAAAGAGCTAAAAGCCACGCTTGACTGTTTTGAGGAAGCAAGGGATGGGAGAGAAAAAAAAAAAGATTCAAATTGGAGTCTTATTGTTTTGATCTGTAAACTAAATTCATGGTGCAATACTGCTAAAGGTGTCCTATGGACTTTTCCCCAAATGTCTGATGGAGTGATACTACTTTAGAGGAAGGTAAATTGACTACAAAGGGTAATTGCCCTTCTTGAGACACTTATCTTAGATGCGCTTATTTGTAGGCACCTTTAAATGCATTATGCCTAAATAACCAGTCTGACCACTGCATTAGTCTTCACAATGCAGTCTAATTGTATACTAAGGCTTTAATATCTCTACTAAGGCTTCACATCTCTGCTAAACTGATTAGTGATGTGACTGAGACGTGACTAGCCCAAATGACACAGTAATAATAGATAATGGTAAAGCATGGCTGACAGGCAAATCAGGTCTGCAAAGTCAGTGTCACTGAAAATGTTTGTATTGAGACCTTGTGTATGTTACAAGTGATGAGAGCTACTGCTTGCTTAAATGCACCTTGGAGTATCAATGTAACATTTATCCAGATTTCAAACTAATATCTGTAAAGGTATACTCATTTCTGTATAACTCAGGTATGAATCTACATTTATGCAGCTGTTTGGCAATTTTAATTTCAGAATCTTTCACTCAGTTATTTGTAAGAATCTCCTTTGACCTCCAACTGTATGATGTGAAAGTTCAGTAAATGCAGCCATATTTGAGGACCCAAGTGTTTCTCCAGCTGATTTTCAGCCTTCACCTGCCAGATCTGTGGCATGTGGGCAGGTCATGCTTTCTAAATTACAAGGTGTATTTTATGTAAAGGAGAAGCTGCAGGCAGCAGTATTGTTGCTGTCTTGCACCAGTACAAATCTTTCTCACCTTGAGTGCCGTTCTGTGCTTGAAGGGCCAAAGGGGAGGAAGTGGTAGCTGATAGATGGCTGATAGATGTCAATTGCTTATGTAGTTTCTTTTATTTGGTAAGACTACCAGCCAAGGCAACTTGGAATAAAGACACTCAAAAATAATGCTTTGTTCCTGTAAGACCATTTGTGAAAAATATCACTGCATGTAGCTACAATTATGATGTATAATTACGTATGTGTGATGCTATGTTCTACTTCAAGATGTAAGACTAGTGATTCAAAAGTGCAAAGCATCCACAGACTGAAGGGGAAAAATAGGAACAATTTTTTTTTAGAAAATATTAAATTCAAAGACCTTAGAAATTCTAAGAAAAACTTAGAATTGGAACTTCCAAAGAGAAGTTCATTACACAATGAAAATGCAATTCCTTAGTCAAGACGGATGAGATGGCATTAACTGGAAGACCTTCCTCATTCAACAGTGAAGTGAAACAAGCAATTGTAAATCAACAGACTGGTGAGAGAAGTAGGAAATAAAAGGTAATAAATGTAAACAAAAGATTAAAAGGCAGTTTAAAAAAAAAAAATCAAAGGGAAAATAGAAGCCGAAGGTGAGAGCCCTTGAATGGTGGGTGATGAAAACAATGAGTTTTATGTTACTAGGAAAAGAACAGTTGTAAGCAGAATTTTTAGAATTTGTATAACTTTTAATAAGGATGCATAAAAGCTAAAAGCTCTCGGGAAATAAAGTTCTATAAGTAGAAGAATTTAATTAAAGTCCATCTCCATGGCTTTGTAGAAAACAACCCTAGGCAAACCTAGAGCTTTCTCCCGAGATTAAAAGTTTGGATATAATTGTATTAATTTAACTCTCTTAAACTCTTTAAAGACACTTGATTTAGAAGTCCACAGTGTTTTGATTCTTTTTCTTAAGCATATAGATTAGGAATGGGCAAACTGACTAACCTCAAAGGTAGATGTCAGTAGGATACCATTTACTTGGTCTAGGGTTCTGTGAGGCATGTTCTTAGACCTGATGATCAATGTTTTATCCAGTGACTGCAAAGTAAAAAAACAAAGCTTTCTAGTGTTGTTTGGGTATGACATGTGAGTTAGGGGAATGCTGAGTAAAGCAGGATTTTGGTCCATTCCAATGCAGTCTAAGTTTGTACGTGAGCTGTGACAGATACTGAATGAAATGCATAGCCCTGGAGGGAAAAAAAAAAACCAGTAGGAACTCTGGGGAGGGGAATATACTGGACAGTCAAGAGGAATGTGGTACCCCAGAGTGACAGGAACAAACGGGACTCCTGGCAATAATGAGCAGGGCTTTGAGGAAACTAATGGTAAACACCTCTTGTTGCAGATAGTCCTGGAGACATAAAACAGAGGCTGCAAAATTAGAGGGTACGGGAAAGATCTATAAAAATGCTTTGGAGGTTTTGGGACGTGTCTTAAGTGAAAAACATGAGTTCAATCCACTTAGTGTATGAAAATGAAGATTGAAAAGTCACTTGATTAGAAAGCATTCCTGGGGATAAAATTCTGGATGTTAAAGAGCCCTGGAAATTATTGCAGAGACACCCAGTAAGTGAGTTTAGAAAGGGAACTGAAACCCGAGTCATGAGAATTCACATTAGAAAGAAAGGAAAAGACATTTGTATCAGTGAATGAGGCACCATAGAAGAAAAAGCCTAGGGCACTAATATATTTTGTTACTTGTATTGCTGAAACGGGACTAAGTAGCCTTCTGGAAGAGATGTTTTAACAAAACTAGTTGAGTGAAGAAAAACCCTGTATTTACTGTTCTCTTAAAACTTTTGCTTTTATCTGAAGGAGTAAATAGCAATCAGTTATTGATCCAATAAAAACTCTTAGCCAGGGTTAGGCAACTTTACTGGTATGGTATGTCTACTACCTCCTAGCCTGCTGTCTAATACTTGTCCAATTTAAACCAGGCTTTTCCTCTTTCAGTAGGCTGGCTCCTCTACAGCATTCAGAGATTAATTTTCATGCCCTCTTAGCCTCTGACCAGGTGTTAGCTTGCTCCTCTTGATTGAAATCCTGCCTAGGTTGCCCTTAATGCTTCTCCCCATCTCTGTGGAGTTACCTGCTGCCTCTACATTTGAAGCTCTATAACTTTTTCCTGGTCAATATTTCCATTTCTCCCTGCAGACTTTTAACTGCATTTTTGATCCCTTAGCCTTCCCTGCTGGGTGTTTGGGCTCTGTAGCTGAGGTCTTTGCTGACATGCCCTCTTGCTCTTCCAACTCATCAATTTGCTCCAGTCCACTGGCCTCTGTAGATAGCTTCATTGAGTGTCTGCAGCAGAGTCCTTTGTTGTGACATCCAGACTTTTCCCTACTACCAGCAATGAAGTGTTTGGGCTAGAAGGTATTTTATAATGCTGCTTTCCCACCCCCCCTTGATAGCCCTATGATCTGTCTCCTGGCATTTTTCTGGCCTGTTACCTCTGGTCTGTAAATGCTGTGTGAGTCAATCCTTTCATGGATCAGATTAAAATTACTATTACAATGCCTCTTGGTCATGTTAACCCTTTCAGTATGTACATATATGCACACCTATTCCAGATTCACCCTTGTGCCACAAAGACCATGGGGATTTCTCTTGCCCTTTATCAACAGAGCTTATATTTTAGGCCACTCCCTTCTGTAAACACTTTAGGCACTAAACTGAATGCTTTATCCATAACTCCCAATTCTTCAGATTCATTTGACTGCAGCCTTGTCTTACCTGGTGCTGTTTGCGAATGTGTTGTGTGGCTCCTCAAGTACATAAACTGAGTCAGTCTCCATTCATAAACTGATGTATGACACTGGAGTAATGGATTGCTCTATCTAGTTTCTTTCCATGCATGTATCAAGGCAGTCTTGAACAGGGCAAAGTGGCCAAAATTGGAAACTCAAGGACCAAGTTTCTTCTTAACTCTGTTTTGCTGCTAAAATCACTAAACTTCCTTTGCTCATTCTGATTTCAATTTACTCCAGTAATGGTATAGTTTGGATGGAAAAATCAACTAATAATCAGCAAGTTTACCAATCGCTGCAGCACATTAATTATTTGCAATTCCAGTGCTGCCATATTCAACATTTTGGACAGAACCTACTATGGAAAGAAGGTTCACTGTTTCACCATGTATATTGCAGCCTCTCCTGTTTTCACTAATGTGGTAGTTGGTCACTGTGTGTTTGTGTGGTGTTCTCTTTGTTTGGTCCTGTCTGTGGTGCCTTGGCAGCATTTTCAACACTAGCTGTTGGCCTGAATCCAGTAGCTCTGAATTAAGCAGCTTTGGCTTAATGTCTTCAGAAGATGTGCTTGAGCCCCAGATTTTTTTTTTTAGCTGAAATCTAGATGACTTCCTGATAGCTTGCAATTATTTTAAATAAATGTTTTCTGGTTTGGGAGAAGAGTAATTGACTTAACTGCACTTGGAACTCCTGCCAAACTCCAGCAGAACCTTGCTAGGAGGAAAAGTGCACTTCTATTTACAACATGCAAAACATTGCTATTTGTTTTCTTTTTTTTTTTACCTAAGTTTGGAGGGGGACCTTTAGCCTTACTCTCATATCTAAGAATGCTTCTATATCTTTACTGGTCCCCCAACATACTGTGAATGCTGGAAACTATGTTAAAATAAATAAACACCTACCAGTAAGTTTGTACTTATTGTGGTGATTCTTTGTTTACTAATTGGCAATGTTTCTTCAAAACAGTATTTGTGATGGGTATTTCTGTGGCCATATTAAGAGAGAGTATAGGCTCAGGAGCCTATCTGCTGAAATTGGGTAATAACAGCCTGATATCAGCTTTTCTAGAGCTTGGCAAAGCAACTAGATCATAGCTACTGCAATGATATCAACATAACAAGCCCTATAGAGAACCCGAGGTGACTATTTTGCAGTGGCTTTTACTGTAGCCGCTGCCTTAGAGAAGCCAACCCAGGACAAAAGTGAACACAAGCAGGAGAAGAGGACAGAGCAAACAGCAGCCTGATCACCAAGCCATATTATATGTCTCGGAGGAAATTTGCTGCCCACTGGAGGAGAAAGGATTGATGCTGTCACTGAGGGTTTTCCTTGACTACTACTGCCTTGCACTGATCACACATCAAACGAAGAGCTACTGAGGAGCCAGTTTCTGTTCTCTGCTTCTGTGCAGAGGTTGATGTAAATCAAAGTTGCCTCTAAAATCATAAGGAACATCAACACTAATATTTCTGCATAATGAAGAGACTCCAAGAATAAGAATCATATTTTTCTTCTACGTACATATTTAGTTATGTACATTAAAAGAAATGCAAAAGTTAATTTCCCTCAGAATTGGCGATACTTATTTCTGTATGTCTACCTGTGAAGAGATTTTATCCATGCATTTGTATCCGATATTTAATATTAGGATTTCACAGAAACAGGTGTTATAAATATTTTCAGGGGATTTCATTTTGTTTGTAAAGTATGTAGGATAAAAGCTGTGTGGAGGAACATGAGCAAGAGTATTTGCCAGGCTGCTGAGCTCATTTTCTATTGGTTTGGTTCCTTTCATTTGATGTGAAAGTGACGTAATGTAGAAGAGAATCAGGACCATCTAGGGAAACAAAATACATTCCTCATGTTATCCAATAGGACAAAGGATTAATTTACTTTGAGCAGACAGAATGCTTTAAAGTTCTATGAAGTCCTACACTAAGGATTTAAAGCATTTTTGTTCATCTATCCTATTTCTGTTTAGAGCTGATTTTTGGCTTCATGTGCTTGTGATTGAAATTTGATGTTGTTCATATTTTAATATCGTTGATATGCAAAATGGCACACACTGTTTGATTTGCAAACGGCTGCTTTAAAATGGATGATCTTGAATATTAATGAAGCTGGCTTTCAAACAAATTGCCATTTTCTTTCCCTTCTCCTGTCCCCTTTTTTGATGTAGGTGCAAAGGGTTTGACAGTATGGAAATTATGAAAATAAGCAAATTCATTTAATCAAGTGCACCATTAATTATTCATTAACCACTTGAAAGGCAAAATCTCAGCTGTGTGTATATATATATAAATATATATATATAATGTCGTTTACCACCTACTCTGGTGTTCTCTGTCATGATTTCAGTAGGTATTTGTTGCTCCATTTTTATTATAATCTAGTCAAAAGACTGTGGTTCCCTTAATCAGATCCTTTTGAACTGATAGGACCATTATTGCTCCTGTTCAAAATACATGGGTATTTTGAGTGATGTATTATGTGCAGTACATCCTTTTTGTCAAAGTATCATACAACACAGCTTTACAGCTACATTAAAGTTGCTTTCATCCTGAAGCTGAACAGTCAGTTCATCCTGTGCATCCTGCTCCATAGAGCAGATTTGCTTCACTCTCCACTGATTTCTGTTGTCAGAAATCTATATTCCAAGTCCTGATGAAGAGATTAGAAACTGTATTGCAATGAACTTGTTCATCAAGGCCAAGTTCTGTCATGAAATGAAATAAAAAGAAAAATTGAACTAGATCTTGTTTAAAAGCAATTTATAAAATAGTACTGAAGGTTATCCTGTCATTAATAACAATAAGGAATAAAGATTAAAAAAGGCAGAACAGCAAACTGCTTTCAAATCCCAGATGGATTTCAGGTAGATCTTCCTAGGCAGAGCCTATGTTGCTCTGACAGTAAACCAAGGTCCAATATCTAATGCTGGGGTGTCATTCACAGAAGCTTTGTGAACTGATTGGTTTTACTTGGGAGACTAGAAGTATTATGTACTTATAAGTGTGTATAAGACCTATGGAAGTGGGTTTTCTGATTCTCATGGGACTCTTAATGCCATTATTTTGATCTTGTCTCAAGCAAATTAAAAGCTTTTTACAAACAAGTTCTGAGTGCCATGTATTTAGAGGCATTTGAAAATCAATAGTGTCTATATAAGTGATATTGAAAAATATTAGCAAATGTCTAATTAATTACACACTGGAGACCACATATACTGCAGTAATCAGAAGGAAAGAGGCTGTTTTCAGCAAAACTCATGAAGCTTCAAAGAGAACAACAGATGCCTAAAGACGAGGTTGATAATAAAATCAGAAGCATCCCTGTATATGTAACTTTTTCAGTTTACTATGCTCTTTATCCAATTTGGCATATGCTATGGGATATAAATTTTGTGTATAAGTTTTTTTCTCTCATACACTGATCATTACACAAAAATACTAAAAACTTCATTAGGAGAATGCTAAGGATATGGTGAGAGCAGGGATCAGTGGAAACAAGGACATCAAAGGAGGAACCTCTCTGAAATTATAACATGGGCCATTGAACTTGAGTTTGTCAATTTATGATGGTAGTATGTTGTGTGGACCATGCTGGGCTAATAACCTGCTGATAAACTGCACTGTCTAGACCTTGATAGCAGCAATGGGAAAAGGAGGATGGGATCTGAAACTACCTTTTTCTTTTCCTGGTGAAAGCTCCAGGGGGAAGGGAGAAAGAAAGGATGAAATACTGACTTCCACTGTTTTTGCTTGGGCTTGACTTCTAGTAGGCCTCCTGTGTGTGTGAAGGTCTACACGGGTCCTGTAGAGAACTAGGTCTATATGTGGCTGTGTTGGGGAGGTGGCAGAGCTGATGCACCCTCTAAGCTCTAGAGTGAAGTCTGTGGCCATTAATGTACATTCTTGTCAGACAGAGTTTGGAATCATAAGTAGTAGATGTTTTTTGGCTGTATTCTCTTCTGTTAGCTGAAGTTAACCTGCGCTTGCTAGACCTCTGCAGGTCTGTGCTACAATCCAGATGTGCCTCACTTCAGTACCAGGGACATGTCTCCTCTGCAAATAAACTAAATATTTCTAGATTATATTTATAATTCTCCAAATACTAACTGGTTGGAGACAGCAGAGTCAATCAAGACAGCAGAGTGTTTTATTTCCTGAAGCGACCTGCCTGGCTTGTGTTGTCCGTGTGTGTCTGTTTTTTTGTTTTCTTTTTGGAATATGGGAAAATCATGGCAGGGAGCTAGAAGCTAATAATGAAACATGTTTATTCTCAGAGAACAACAGAACACTTACTTAAAGGCAGACAATCGAAGGATGTGTTCAGAATACATAATTTGGCAAATGTTAAGGAATAAGGCTTGAAATATGAAGAAAAAGAGCCTGCAGTTGAATTAAATATCCAATTAAGCTATCTGCTTGGCTGCAAAATATCTTCTTGACAGACAATTAGTTCTGGGCAAGTCAAATGTTTCAGCTATAAATTCATATAGGGCAATTAAAGAAACTAATCTATATCTGATGTGAGGAAGTGGTAAATTGGAAAGCTTAAGAATGAATATGGAAGTTTAGACTGCAGTCTTGCCACTGCATGGAGAAGGAAGTGGTGGTTTTCTAGATGGCCCTGGAGTACACTTCTTTCTGTATAATGTCTCCAGTTGGACAGTATTACTGATTTCTGATTAATACTGGAAATGCTGAATGCCAATTCGGTTTTAATTGCCAGACACAAAAGAAGAGTGGACAAGATTGTAGATAATATGTGGAATAGAATTCCAAATTGTTTTGCTAAAACTGAATCATAATCTCTCTTGTTGACTCAAAACTTTTGCCTTGCTGCTGGATCCCAGGAAATGAGTTCTCTCCCTGACTCTAGGATTTCTTCTTCCTCTCAGATGCACAGCTCAGTTAGTTGACTGGCCATTGATGACTGTCAGTACACAGCATTACTGAAATTACCAGCATCTTGCTCCCTGCAAAGTGAGCATGGAGGTTTTCAGCAGTGTATCATAGAATAGTTTGGGTTGGAGGGGACCTTAAAGATCATGTAGTTCCAACCCCCTGCCATTGCAGGGACACCTCTCACTAGACTAGGTTACTCAAAACCCCATTCAACTCAACCTTCAACATCTTCAGGGATGGGGCATCTGCAGCTTCTCTGGGCAGCCTGTTCCAGGGTCTCTCCACGCTCACAGAATTTCTTCCTAATATCTAATCTAAATCTCCCCTCTCTCAGTTTAAAACTGCTACCCCTTGCCCTATTGCTCCACTCCCCGATAATGAGTCCCTCCCCATCTTTCCTGTAGGCCCTCTTTAAGTACTGGAAGGCTGCTATAAGGTGTCCCTGGAGCCTTCTCTTTTCCAGGCTGAACAGCCCCAATTCTCTCAGCCTGTCTTCATAGGAGAGGTGCTCCAGCCCTCTGATCATTTTTGTGGCCCTCCTGGACCTGCTCCAACAGGTTCCTGTCCTTCTTATGTTGGAGGCCCCAGAGCTGGATGCAGCACTCTGGGTGGCGTCTCACCAGAGTGGAGTAGAGGGGCAGAACCACCTCTCTTGACCTGTGCTTCTTTTGATGCAGCCCACGATGTGTTTGGCTTTCTGGGCTGTGAGTGCATATTGACAGCTCATGTTGAGCTTCTCGTCCACCAATACCCCTAAGCCCTTCTCCTCAGGGCTGCTTTCAATCCATTCTCCACCCAGTCTGTATTTGTGCTTGGGATTGCCCTGACCCACATGCAGGACCTTGTACTTGGCCTTGTTGAACTTCATGAGGTTCGCACAGTCTGACCTCTCAAGCCTGTTCCTCTGGGTGGAATCGCTTCCCTCCGGTGTGTTGACCACTCCACACAGCTTGGTGTCATCAGCAAACTTGCTGAGGGTGCACTCAATCCCACTGTCCATGTCACCAACAAAGACGATAAACAGCACCGGTCCTAGTACTGACCCCTGAGGAATGCCACTCATGACTGGTCTCCACTTGAACGTCGAGCTGTTGACCACAACTCTTTGAGTGCTACCATCCAGCCAGTTACTATCCACTGAGTGGTCCATCTGTCAAATCCACGTCTTTCCAATTTAGAGACCAGGATGCCCTGTGGGACAGTGTCAAATGCTTTGCGCAATTCCAGGCATACAATGTCAGTTGCTCTTTCCATATCCACTAATGCTGTAATGTCATTGTAGAAAGCCACCAAGTTTGCCAGACAGGATTTACCTTTAGTGAAGCCGTGTTGGCTATCACCAATCACCTCCTTATTTTACATGTGCCTTAGCAGAGGATCTGCTCTGTGATCTTGCTGGGCACGGAGGTGAGACTGACCTGCGTGTAGTTCCCCAGGTCTTCCTTTTTCCCTTTTCAAAAATGGGGGTTATGCTTCCCCTTTTTCCAGTCTGTGGGAACTTCACTGGACTGCCATGACTCCTCAAATATGATGGATAGTGGCTTAGCAACTTCATCTGCCAATTGCCCTGGGACCTGCGGATGTATCTCATCAGGTCTCATGGATTTGTGCACCATCTGATTCCTTAGATGGTCTTGAACCTGGTCTTCTCCTACAGTAGGCAGTTCTTCATTCTCTCAGTCCCTGCCTTTGCTTTCTGTGACTTGGGCAGTGTGGCTAGAGCCCTTGCTGGTGAAGACTGGGGCAAAAAAGTCATTGAGTACCTCAGTCTTCTCCATATCCCAGGTAACCAGGTCTCCCTTTTCCTTCTGGAAAGAGCCCGCATTTTCCTTAATCTTCCTTTTATCACTGATGTATCTGTAGAAGCTTTTCTTGATGCCTTTGATGTCCCTGGCCAGATTTAACTCTATCAGGGCAACTCAGATTTTGCTTTCCCAAGATCAAAAAGCTGCAGCTGGCCCAGGACTGGGCTGCTTCTGCCCAAGCAAGAGAAGAAGGAAGAGAGGGATGGTGCTGAGGGGAGGCTTCCCAGAACTAACTTTGAAGCTACAACTCTTCTGGAGAAAGCAGGAGCAAGGAACAATTGGAGAAATGAGAAATGACAGTATCTGTTTCTGTAAGACTCATCTTAAGAACTTGAAACTTATCAAATATTCAGCCTCAATGCATGTGGTACTACATGCCTCATTTGCATGCCAACAATGTGTTACAGAATGTCCTTTCTAATTTTCTCTTGAAAAACCTTGTTTGTTATTAATTTATATGAGGTAAAATAGCTCAGGGTACTCTTAGTGATGTAGAGCTGAAATCTATTGCTGTTTTAAAATCTTTTTGTTCTCCTCCATATGTGTCGTCTTTTACTTAAGAAACTGCTCTTGATCCTCCTTTCCTCATCTCTCAAACTTCTAGTCAATAAAAACTTTGGATGTATAAGAAATTCAGGGCATGACCTCCTTGTGTAATCTTTAAAATACATGGTACTGTATTTTTCCTAGTACATAAATAACAGGGCTCTTTTTTTTTTTTTCTCTCAACTTCTGGCCCCATGGGCTTCACTTTAACCTGCCTAAGGGTCTTTTCTCTTCCTTATCCCTGCAATGCCAGACACATTGAGAAAACCTTGGAAAAGGCTATGAAAAAAAAAAAAGGCACCTTACTGTAGCTAATACTGTTTCACTGTTCACTTGTGTTCCTGGTAGCAAACCTTCTTCTATCTCCCCCCACCTCTCAAGAATATGCCCTGATCTTAAAAATGGACTTTATGTGTTTTAGGTGTGGAGAATTGCATCTGTGCTGATAACTTGTTGATATGCCAAGTTCTAGTTTAATACAAGATAGAATTGTGGAATTATATGAAGGTCTTGAAAAGCAGGGTTTATAATAGAAGTAGCAACTGACCATTAACTATAGTGGTGCTATTGAGTCACCACAATAATAAATTGTTTTGACTTTATGAAATGGTGACATAAAGAAGGCACGTTTTGTTTTAGAGCATAATTATCCCATTATTCTACTTTCTGAGTTTTGTTTTATTACTTTCTCCTAAAATAAATTTTATTACAACCATAAGCATATTAAGCCATAAAAAAGTCTGTCCCATGGGCAAGTGTTTGCAGTTTTAATGTATTCTTTGTATGTGTAAGACAAGCCGTAAATTATGTAACATGTGCAAGGACCATAAACCCAACTAGCGATTGAAAATGCTAACATATTATCGTAATCACAGTTCAAAAGTTTGTACAGTTTTCCCCATTAAACTATTGCTGAGCAAACATATTGCTCAATACATGAAGCAGAGCTGTAAGACCTATTTTCTGAAGCAAGTTTATAAAAGGAAACAAGCAGCAACTGTGGTTTTTTTGGTTGGATTTTTTTTTTAACTTACTGAATTAGTATTGGTTCTGTGGAGATCCACCTGATGCTCTTCTTTGTGAAGTAGCCTGTTTGATATTTTATTTTGGGATGATGCTGAACTGAAGACCTGAAATTCTTTGGAACCACTCATGGAAATGAAGTTGCTAGTGCTTATCCTGTTCACTCAGTTGGAGTCCATAAGATTCTGTTTCTAGATCAGGAGCACTGTCTCCTGTGTTCAGGTGGAGTTGTTCTGTGGTTGTAGGCATTGAGCTTAGGAGGGACCGAACCACAAAATCTGAGCAGATACCCAACATTCAGAGTGATGGTCTGTCAGGGGATGAACCCGATGATATGAAGATGTACGTTTATATTCTGTTTTGCTGTGTCTTCAAAAAAGCATGTTAGTAGGGGAAGTATTCTCCATTCCTGTGTACCTCAAAGCAGAAATATTACTCGTTTGAGAAAAGGCATTATCACTTATTTAGTCAACATGAATCTTCATTCGGTTTCCTGCTCTTTGTGTTTTTCTTTGTTAGATATGTTTTATTATCTGAAGGTACCAGCAAGGGTTGGAACCCTGTTGTGATTGGAGAAGTGCCACTAGAGAAGAGAACACTTATGGCTTTTCACTTCTTTTACTTATTTACTTCTGACTCATTGAAATAATCTCTCTGTGGATCAAGATGACTTTAAAACAATGGACATGGGCAATAATTTGCTTGGAAGGCATGACCTAGTTATGCCTATCCAAGTAAGGAATGGAGTGGTACCAGTCAGGTTACTTTTCTGCTACATCAGGTAATGAAATAAAACATTGGTGGTGACATTGAACCACCATGGAGTTATTTTGTATTTACATATGAAACAGTAGAGTTCAGCTCAAAGTTGTTTCTCAGATTGGATCCTCTGCTATAGCAGACTAAGAGAAGATGCATAAATCAGGTAAACTACTACTAAGCTCTATTTGCCTTTAGCTCCTTGAGCACAATGCTAATAGACCATGCCTACTTTGCCCAGTCCTTTGGGTTTCCAAGTAGCTCCTGGGAATGAGAGAGATAAAGCTGTAATTTACCACAGGTCCCATGTGATATCTGTTTAAAAAACACTTATTACACAAAGAAATGATTCAGCTTTTTGGTCTCTGTTACCATCTATGGCTGTTTACTACATAATTACAACAAGTTTTGTAATTAAAAGGTTCTATCACAAAACTTTTTATTAAGGGTTAGTCATCTTCTCATTGCCAGTCTGAGCACTTTTCTTCAAGATGGTGTGAGTGTGACATCAGTCTTTGTGGCTCATCCAGGCTTCCAGTCTCCGAGGTACTTCTCCCCCCAAACCCCATCTTCCATGTCATACTGGCTACATGTCTAAAAGTGGATGCTCCTTCGTTATAAGCACCCCTCTTACATGCTGCATGTCCTAAATTGTGGCTGTAGACTTCTTTTGCCTCTGCAATGACTTTCCTATATCATGGTAAGAGAAACTGGGCAGAGCAGGTACCTGGTACCTATAATACTACCAGTATGTGACTACAGACAAAATGATGAAGTAGACAGAAAGAAATAAATATCAGTGATATCCGCAGTCTCTAGGGTATGATGGAACACACTTCAAAGCAACCTGTTCCTCTCTCCCTGATTTCCAAAGTTATCAATGAAGAGACAACCCACAGGCAGCTAATCTACAAAAATAACTTATGCTCATGAAAAATATTTATTCACTGTTCTGGCGATTATGAGTCCATGCTGTGATGAACTCTGTGTATCTGAAAAGGAATAGAAGTATACTGATATTAAGCGTGAGCTGTATATTTAATGCCACTATTAATAATATGCAGTAAAATCTTTGTAACCCGCAAAAAGTAATTGAAGGAGAGCATTGAGATGTTATGGAATATGTATCACCTACAGAAGAAAAAAAACCAAACCACAACATCTTCCTTCTGTATTTTGTATAAATAGATCTCAAAGCTTGTTTACTTAACTTAATTCCTTTAAGATGGTAGGGAACCAATAGGCTAGTATGTGGACCACCTCGCAAGACAAATACATTATTCATAGGGAAGTATTGACTTGTGTACTACACTTCATGTGTTCTGCCTTAAATTTGGAAAGCCATAATTTATCTTCATAGTTTGACGTTTTCTAAATCTTACTGAGCACTACACTCGCTGGTTGCCTATTCTCATTGGGATTTAGCTAGGCATTTAACCTTGACAGCATTCCTGATTCTTTTTATCAGGAAGATCGTGTTTGAAAGGGATAATCTGTAATAGGTGTCCTCTAATGATTAATGTAATGGAAAAAATAATAGAAGGTTCTGGGGAATACATTCAACATTTTTCAATTAGAGAACAGCTAACATTTTAATTAATTATCAGAAAGTTAGTCGATTAGGTATTATTATCCCTTTCAAAGATGTTAGGCTTCCCCTCCTTCCACTCCCTGCTTTCACAGAATGTTAATTTAAGGAAAGTGGTCTTTCTTGGGAATTAATTAAAGTGAATGCACCAGCGACAACATTCTCATTTAAAAAATTTGGTAAGGGTGAGATCAGTCAATTCCTAGCTTGCAACTGCCTTGCGCAGTTTGTGCAGATGGTGCTGTCTGCTCCCATGAGAGTAGCTTTGGGAAGCAGGAAGCATGGGGTGGAGAGGCAGGAGAGAGAGGGATCACCTCATGCTGAATCCCCTGCGCTCTGCCCCTCCTCCCCCCAAGTTATTTCAACTTGATCCTGCAGTAATCCTGGATGTTGGATGTGACTGTGAGCTGGAAAGCTTCTAGGAAATGTTCTCCTCAGCCTGTATCTTGCCTTGTCAGGAGAAAAAGTCTTTTGGATCCATCCGGAGGTTTGAGGGCGGGGGAGATACAGCTATCTGCAGGACCTCAAACAGAATAATGTGTATTATTCTCACTGAATGATGAGCAGAGGGGAAGGGGTTTTCTTCTGTTGCTATCTTCCTCCTTCATTTCTGCCAGAAGTGGTTTACGTTGTGCATTTCTATGCCCTTAATAAGGAAAGAAAACACCCGTTGTCATCCAAGGACAGAATATGAAAGAGTGATTGTCAAAAGAATAGTTTTTCCTGTTTCATCTCCTATAACATCACACCCCCACGCACCTACCCCCCAAAAAAAAACCTAACCCAAAAAACAACAACAAAAAACCCACATAAAAACCAAACAAACAACAAACCAACCTCCTAAAAAAGACAGCACTCTAAAGCAGCAACCCATGCATCTGTTTGTATTTCCCTTCTGTCCGGGAGAGGAGCTGGAAAAGATGACATTTTGTCCTCTTTTTGCAAAACTCTTGAAGAAAGAGGTTTGTGGTGTGTGGGTTGTTTTTTTTTTATTGGCTTAACTTATTTCCCTGTTCTCAAGGTTTTGGGTAGGTGGGGATGAATTCTGCAAACTCATACCTAAGTTTTCTTTGCTGTGTGATATCATAATGCTTCTCCAAATCCTGTGGATAGAAGTGTGAAGCTTTCACACTTCAGTTACAGCTAGCAGTTGTGATAAAAAACTTATTGTTCCTTTAGGATAGGGACACACACCCACACCTAATGTGTTTACTTTCATAGTTAGTAAATTCCTTGGTGTTCATAATGGTGAGAGATAAACATGGGTATTCTTTTTTCTGTTTTTCCCTACATCCAGATTTTTATCTCCCCATTTCAATAAGTTTCATCTACCCTTCACTAGAGGCTATTGTCATTTCTTACTACTGCAAAAACTAATGCAAGAAATTAAATTACTTGGATGATCTTTTTTTTAATACATGCATTTGCACATATGAAAAAGGTTTCCTGTTAGACCCCTCCTTTTCTTCCTCGTGTCTCATGTTTTAACTTGAAATAGAAACATTTGTCTGATACACACTTGAAAGCGAAACACCACTTGCTTTTTTTTCTCCATGTTGTCGCTTAAGTGGAAAAGTGTGTCAGGATGATCTATTGTGGGCAGTTAAATAAATCCAGCTCCAGTTTGTATTCTGTACTTTTATCAGTAGAACACTTCCCATGGCCTTATCAGGGCAATTTAAAAATATGCAAACTATTGTCAGGTTCCATGGAGAAGAACAAAAGAATTACTGAATAATTCAAAGTGAAGCTCTAGTGGTGGGTCTGTCTCCAGCTCTGTCATGTTTCATCATGGTGTATATAAATGACTGACTAACTGCCTCTGTCCTAGTCTTAGATGTTGACCTTCCTGTACTAACAAAGAGCTTCCTTACTCGTTTGACAGTAACCTTTTCAATACGATCGCTTCTGTACCATACAATATTAATGGAGTGACAATGAATAATAAATGCTTTCCAAGACAGTCTGCTTGTTTCAATTAGATCATTGGATTTCCCAGGAGTAGCTCCCATATATTGTCAGGTGTGATGTAGATGCTCATGCTGGCAAGGACAGCCTGATGTTTTAAGAAGAAAAGGTAATTGGCTTTGTTTGAACACCTTTAAGCACAGGATACTGTGTGACAGATAATAAAGACTTTGTAAATTGATACTTGTGATGTAGATGTACATATGTATAGTGTAATATGTGAAATAAGAGCAGAGATTTCAGACCAAATACATGTGAAATCTCCTGCTGAACACCAATATTAGCATTTGTGCAAGGTAGTTTGGAGAAGGTAGGTGAGAAGTTGCACATAACTAAGTATCTAACTGAAATCATGAGGGACTCTGTCAAGTATTGTTGACAGCAGCCCTGAAGAAAAGGACTTGAGGGTGCTGGTGGATGAGAGGCTCAACATGAGCCGTCAGTGCACTAGCAGCCCAGAAAGCCAATCGTATCCTGGGCCGCATTAGGAGAAGCGTGGCCAGCAGGTTGAGGGAGGTGATTCTCTCCCTCTACTCCGCTCTTGTGAGACCCCACCTGGAGTACTGCATCCAGTTCTGGAGCCCCTACTACAAGAAAGATATGGACGTGCTGGAATGTATCCAGAGAAGGGCCACGAGGATGATCAGAGGGCTGGAGCACCTCTCCTATGAGGACAGACTGAGGGAGTTGGGGTTGTTCAGTCTGGAGAAGAGAAGGCTCCGAGGAGACCTTATAGTAGCCTACCAGTATCTCAAGGGGGCCTACAAGAAAGCTGGTGAGGGACTTTTTAGGATGTCAGGTAATGGTAGAACTAGAGGGAATGGATTAAAGTTAGAGATGGGACGATTCAGACTGGACGTTAGGAAGAAGTTCTTCACCATGAGGGTGGTGAGACACTGGAACTGGTTGCCCAGAGAGGTGGTGGAAGCCTCATCCCTGGAAGTTTTTAAGGCCAGGCTGGATGGGGCTCTGAGCAACCTGATCTAGGGGGAGATGTCCCTGCCCATGGCAGGGGGGTTGGAAATCGATGATCTTTAAGGTCCCTTCCAACCCAAACCATTCTATGATTGTCCAGCACTTCAAACTTCACACTGACGTGGCTTCATACCAAAAACAAGTAATACCCATAGCTGGAAGTATGCCTGCCTTTCAATTTTTGTGCATAGAGAAGAATCACTCGTAATGTTTTCATCAGTAGACATAATACAGAATGGTGAAAATCTGTACATCTGGGTTATTTTGCTTTTACTTTTTTCTCTTAATTATTTCTGTATTGCTATTAAGCTCTAAATTCTTTAACTAGTTATAAAATTTGACAAACCATATTAGGTATAAATTTAAAATGAAGTACTTCTGTCTTTTGCTGACAGTTAAAGCAGCGTATCATTAACAAAACCTGCTGCAGGTTTCCTGCAGGCATTTCTCACAGGATAATAAGCAACCCTGTTTCTCGTCCTGTGCAGCAGGACAAAACCCCTGCTTTTATAGCTTGGTGCAGGGTTTTATGCTTGGTAATAACCTCAATTTTCTTTCATTGAGGAACTAAGTTTGGGAAAAAAAAAATAATCATGTTTTCTGGTATATCTCACCTAAATATGTCGGCTTGCTGACTCCCCTGCAGGTTGCCCTGTAGGGGGAGAGAGTCTGTTTGCAAATATACTAACCACAGTATTCTAGTGGATCTAAAATTATTATTTTTTCTTTCTCCTGAAAGTTTCTTGCAAAGACATTATTTGTATTTCTTATGGCTCTGTGTGGGGATAAAAAAAAAAAAGTCACATTACCCTCCCTTCCTTCTCCCACATGGCCGGTAAGCCAAGGGATGCTTTAGTGCTCTCCATTGGTTATTTCCATGACATCCTTCCATGAGGTTGTCTACCCAAACTCACAAAGATATTTCAGTATGTGTTTCATTTGGGCTTGTAGGAAGCAGGCAGGGCAGCTACTGAGTGCACAGATTGTACGTCAGTAATGTTCATGGATGAGGTTTACCCTGGTCTGATGCTCTACTGGGGAAAAGCATAGCAATCATTGATAGCTGACTGGACAGGGACAGGGACCTCATTTCACCCGTTACCCAGAGATCTTCCAAAACATACCCCCATTGCTGGGAAGAGGTAAGGAGCTGGCAATGCTTCTGTCTGCATCCCGTCTCTGCAGGGGCCTCAGCATACACTTTCTGAAATGCCTCTCTCCTCATGGAGACCTCACTGAACGGTCTTTAGGAGGAATGGAAACTGGTGGAGGTGATGTTGTGGGAGGAGCTCACACGTGGGGCAGCCATGGCTGAGGGAGAGCCACCTGGCTTTCCACTTCCCCAGAGCCCAGATCTGTGCAGTCTTCTGTGTAAGGAGGGGGAATGACCTGGATCAGAGTCTTGCAAACCTTTGCTTGCTGTTTCCTATGAGGCTGGTAGTTAGAAAATATGTTTCAAGAATCTATTGTGCACTCCTTGAATTTCTGTGAACCTTAGCAATACGAGTGCACTGAACTGTTTTGCACTTCTTTACAGCATCTGTCCATTTCATCCTGAATGCTGCTTCTGCATGATAACTTAATTGCTTAATGTCATCTTCAGCGTTTAGCTCTTGAGCTTGAAAACCTGACCAAGTGTCTTAACTGAATTTGTGAATATAGATGGATTGTGAAAGCATGAATTTTCCCATGGAGAGAGAGGCTGCCAGACCGTGTTCCCTTAGCTGTGTTGGAATTGGCTGATCCAGAAGAGATTATTTTTTTTGTATGTGTGGCAGGACAGGATCCAGGAGATCACATATCACCACATCTTTGATAATATTGTGTTATCATTATCATGTAGCTGTTATATAAGGGTGTGATATCATATATTATCATACCCCTATGGATATGATCCTGTCATCTGCTAAGGCAAAGTAAATCAAACAGCCATGGAAACACCCTGAACCCACTGACGTCATGTAGGCATCCCCTGTGGTTAAGCGTCTTGCTTTTAGGAAAGAGCAAAACATAAATGACTATATTCATCCTTAATCTGTGACCTGTGTATATTTTAGTGGAACAGCTCCAGGCTGAGCACAAAAGTAATTCTGAAGGATCCAAGGGCCCACAGGTATAACAGAGGACAGGTTTTGGCATGCAATTTCCAGTTCAGTGATATCAGGAATGAGGTGATTGACATAACAGCTTATTGCTCTCCAGTAAAGTGTCCTTAATTAAATTTATAGGGAAAGGTTTTCAGAAATAAATTTAAAATATAAGCATAGGATAGTTTGAACTTTGTTTTGCCTTTCTGTCTTGTCTCCTCTCCTCGTCCTCCTCTTCCCATGTGTTTTCTTATGATTATTCTGCTTCTCTTTCTCAAATCTCTGCCAGATTCACTTTAGTCTATTAAGTTTGTAAACATTAACTCAAAGCGGTGATGTGGCTTTATGGGGTGATGGTGGGGAAGTGCTGGGGATGTTTATAAGGTTGCTTTGAACCAACCAACCTGGTATTGCTGTAATGAAGAAAAAAAAAATGGAGTGGCTTTAATTATGTTGCACATAGTAATTTGGCAGTGAAATTATTTTGAGTAAAAATCTACTCCCAAAGTGCCAGTGAGCCAAAAAACAGGTAATGAAGAAAGGAGATTAAAAATGATCATTGCTGGGAGCATCTTTCACCTCCTGCGTGAATAAAGCAAAGTTATGAAATGTAGATACACAAGCAGGTGAAGGCAGTTTGTAGCATCTTTAGGTATACATAAAGCAGTCTTTCTGTCATAAATTTTACAGCATCTTTTACCACTCTGGGTATTTAACTTGCAGATGAATTACTTTTTGCTTGCATCAAATGCATCATATGTGGATAATATTTATGCAAATCACAAGCTATTCTCCATGAGTTTATATTATGGTTAGATATTTGAAATAATGTCTTTGTATTGGTTTGATTTTCTACCTTTGACTTGACGCTGTTCTTCTAGGGGAAGGGGTGTTGGATGTATTTTGATAAACAATGCTGAAATGACAGATTTAGGCTTTAAATGAAATTGTGTTCCATAAGCTGTGAAACAAAGAGTCATAACTTACCCTTAGCTACGTACATTTCAGGGAAAATTATCTTTCATGCTTTGATCTACACTGTATCATTTCACTGAGTGGCCTCATGTGCAGTATCAATCAAATCCACTGAAGATGGGCAAGAATCTCATTTAAAATCAGAGAATACAAATCATAGATTCATCTGCCTGGTGCGAAGGAAAATGTTCCATGAGTCCCAGTTTCTACAGTTACAACTGAATTATTTTTATGAGATTCCTGCAGTCTTGGTTCTCATGTATTTATCCATTTGGATTGACTTCATATGAGAGACCTGAACCAGGGCTGCCTAAGAGCGCCCTATGGGAGCTGGGCACCCAGCTCTGTTCCTGAACCCCTCCCACCCCGGCTTGTGCTTCTCATAAGCATCCAAGCCTGTGAAAACCAGAACGGCAAAGTTTCAGTTTCCAGAAGGGCAGTTATTTTAAACAGCCCTTGCCACAGGATGGTTGTCTTGTCAGGTACCCATACTACCTCACTATGGTCCCCAAGGTGTCATGGAGAGTTCATAGCCAGGAATCTATGTGGCAAATCCACCTATTATCAGCCCTGATCAAGGGCTGGGTCCACTGATAGGCTGGGAAGGGGAGAAGGCAGAGGAAGGAGCGATGTTGCACCTTCCTGTTCACTGTCAAATGCTTCCAGGTACTGCTGGCAGGGAGTTCACCCCAAGCCCTGCAGTCGTGGTGAAGGACTATCCTTGCAGACTGGCCAGAGGATTCCCTGAGAAAATTGTTTCAGACTGCCACTTCCAGAATTGCACTGCATCTGCTGCACTCAAAGCAGAGGAAAAGAAAGAAGAAGGAGGAAATTTGTTCTGAGAACATTTTTTAGAGCTGGAGTGAGAGTGATTGTTTGTCAGATGGGGAATCTTTATGCAGGGCAATGCTTCTCTCTAAATACAGTTCTGTTTTCCAGTCATAACTTATTGTCTCTTGCTTGATATTTGTAGCTATATCAGTGTGTTGCCAGGGAAATAAGGCTTCTGATGTGATAAATTCTGTGTTAGAACTTCAGTCCCAAGATAAATGAGATCAGAGATTAGAGAGAGGAAAACAATTTTTTAAATGCCAACAGTGGTGCTAATGAGCAGAAGTAGGAGGGGAGTTAACTCCTGCAGGTGAACTCTGTGAAGCGGGAGGCCTTGCAGAGTTGTGAGAGTCCACAAACCTTTCCCCCTTTTATTTCTCAGCTGGAAAAAAGTGTTTAATTATTGTTCAGAATAGAGAACTTCTTTGGAAGAGCTGTGCTAGCTGCATTAGTGAGAAGAAACAAAAAAACTATACATCATTCCTCTTCACCCAAGCACTGGTTTCCTAGTCTGCCTTCCAACAAGACTCCAGTTTGCTGGGCAAGAAAAGGTGGTGATTGTGATACGATCTATGTAGCATGCATTGAACACTTATGTACTGTTGTAAACTAATAATGATGAAAGTATATTTTAACAAAAAAAAAAAAAATTATCTAGGGTTTTGATGTCCATGTCTTTGCACCTACTTTTGGATGTAAGACAAATTGCAAAAGAAAGTTATTTAGCTTACTAAACCTCTCTGAGTATGGCTACTCTGCTTATAATTACCTGCTGAGATGATCACATAGTATGTTTTAGAGGCGTGTAGCTCTAGATACTAAACCACTTAATCTGTAGCTCGTAGAGTCCTTTCCAGCATTCTCTACCCTCCCTTTACCTTGTCTCCAATTTCCTGCCCATTCCTAATGGTGCAAGAGGAAAGGCTTAGGAAAATATGTAGAGAAATGTGATTATGAAGTTGTCCATACTTTGCATCTGTCTGTGTTTTAATTTTAAAATTTTTAAAATTTACTGCTGTTTTCTATAGAACATGTGTTGCACAACTGTAGAACACCAAGTTGGTCATACAGTGTTGGTCTGGGATTTTGTAGGCAAGAGAGTGGTCTTTCTGTGACTGTAGGAAAGCTGCTATATTTTTTCTGTTCCCTTCAGTACCATTGCTTTTTTTCATCAGCTTAGCATGAGCAGGCTTATGCAAGAGACAAGCAGAGGAATAGTGTCACTTTGTAAGATGCCTTTCACCAGTCTGCTTCTAGTCTCAGTCCTGTCCCTCATCTGCTTGCTCCAGACACCTGCGAGAGACCAAATGGGACAGTCTGCTTCAGCCTATTTTGATTCTAGCTGCATAGGAGGTAATAGAAAATCTGACTTGCGCCACAACAGACACCCGTTCTTCATTGCTGAACTTCCCCTTAGGAAATGTACATTCTTATTTCTCTCAGATTTGTAGTCGCTTTTCCTGCCCATGTTTCTGTCTGATGTCTTACCTAGTTCCTATTCTGACTGCTGCAGTGCTTGGGAGTTGGTAAGGCAAAGACAAGCCAACAAATCGTCTTTTGGATTCTCTTCTCTCAAAAGCTGCTGCCTGGTCTCTGCTCACTGCCTGCCATTAACTTTAAACAACAGTATTCCTTATTAATATCATTACAGGTGACCTTAAAACTACCAAGAAGTAGATCTTTTCAAGTGCTGCTTGCTTTGCTTGTGATTTTCTAGCAGCTTGGCTTGGCTTGGCTTGGCTGTTTTGACCTGCCTGGAAGGGGGAGTGTCTTTGGCTTCAGGGAGACTATGTGAGAGTGACAGATGCCCTGCAGGATAAACTGGACTTGGGTAGTGTGGTGCCCCTCTGGTCTTGCTCCCAGTCTGTGGTGGAGCCGATTTAGGGGAATCTGGCAAGGCTGCCATTTGACGTTTTTTGTAGTGCTCTGTTTCAAGCTGATATTTATTTTAGGAGAAGGTTTGGAGAGGTTTTGGTATTCTCCCTTCCTCCCTCCTGTCCTTGATTTTTGGACTCTTGAGAAGTTTCCCCACCCCCCCTCACCATCATATTTCAAAATGTGATTGCTTTCTCTTGTTTAGACTGTAAAGAATAAGGGATGGGCTGCTTGCTGCTGCCTTTGCTGTGTGTTGTTCAGTAGCAATGGCTCTGATAACGGCATTAAACGTGTTTATTAGCAATCTGAAATCTGCAACAATGTGTCCCTGGGGACACTGGCAGGGACACTGCCAGCCCTTAGCCTTCTTATCTCTCTACCCTGGAGGATCCCTGAGGCAGGTGGAAGCTTCTAGAGAAAGACTGCAATGCTCAGAGCAAGGAGACCCTGTGCTATGAGACGTCAAGGCATTTTTGTAATATGGGTAATAAATCCCAGAATTTTCAGTCTGTATGGAGATGATCAATTAGTTATCTCCTTAGCTACGTAATAAAAACTATAGAAGTCAAGGTACAGTTTACACCACTCTATAGCATGTAGGGAACCTGCTGTGGATACATGTGGATGCAAAAGTTCTTTCCTCTTCAGCTCCTGGCTGTTTGTGCAGGTATCACAAAATGTGCTCTTAGCCTATAATCAGCTGCCTGCATTTTGGTATGTGAACGTGGATTTTCAGGACTGAGATAGAAATTCCTTTTTAAATATACCGTGAGGGGAACATCTGTGAAAAATCACAAGAACGACTTTAACATCTGCCCCTCTAGAAGGAAATTGCTGATGATCTCATTTTATATCAGATAAATCTTTGAGTGCTGCAATGCTTACATATTTAAATGCAGATTTGAAACGGAAGAAGCGACTAATTAATTTAGCTTAAGCTCTTAACGTTTGCATTGTTTTTAATTTTAATTGAATATTTTGTTCATAGGGTTAGTGATTTTTTACCACAGCTCAGACTATGCCTTTAAGTAGTTTTATGCCTAGGAGGGCCAAAAAGAGAGAAGACTTTATGGAAAGGGGGAATGTATGGGATTGTTGCTAGGAATCTGAAAACAAAAGGCTCTGATGTTACTCCACTCTATCTCCTTTGCATTTCAAAGGGAATGTTTTTGGTTTCCTTTACATAAAGTGGGACCAGAACTGGACCTATCATGCAGCTTTTAATGGAACTGAGAATAAACTTCAGTATCATGGTTGTCAGCTGATTATCTCTGGGTGAGGGAAGTCTGGGAAGATGCTTTTCTAAAGTTAATAGCATTATAAAAGTGAGAGAAGGCAAACAGCTCACAGGTCATCTTCTGCCCGAGTGAAGCTGTCCCAGGCTACCTATTCTGGGGAGGAGCTGGACAGGTAGAGAGTGTTTTACCTACAGTCTTGAAAAAAACCAAAGCAAAACACTTTCACCACTTTGCTATTCCACCTCTAAATTTCATCGCCTATATGAGATATAATTACCAATAGGTTTATTCCGTTTGTCCTAACTTTTTTGTTATTTTCATCCTTTTCTTCTGAATTCTGCCCATCTAATGCGTTCTGTAGAAAGAGAGCTTTTGTCTTGGTTTTGAGTGTCATGAATCCCAGTAAACAAATCATTGCTTCCTTCCTTTTTGCTGGTTCTTACACTTCTCAAATATTTGTAGACTTCTAACTAACCTCTTCCTCTAGCCCTTTAAATCTTTGTGTCCTCTTCCTCCCTCCTCTGACCTCCAGTTCAATTTTCTAGTATACTTGAACAGCACGGTATCCAACGTGAATGCAAGTGGGATTGTACGAGGCCACTGCACTGGTGCTGTATCCTGACAAGAAGGATATTTGAACCATTCCTCCACACAGGTTCTGGTAGATTGAGGGTCAGTCCAGTATGTACTAATGTAATAACAATTTTTCTCTTTCTCCAAAATGAAAGAAGAGACTTCTACTCTGATGCCAGTGCCATCTGACATTGGACTGCAGGTGCATAAACCTCCTGCAATAAAAAAGGAGAAAAGGTCAGTGTATCTGTAGAGCAAAATGCACTAGAAATTTGCAAAATTAGAATTGCATGGGCAAAATGCTTCTTTCCCTCTGCTCTTGTCTATTGTGAATGTAAATTCTTTCTGTCTCAGATTGTTTCTTACTCATGTAAGAGACCATGTTTTTGTGTCGCGCTCAACATTGGTATGTAATTTGTGCCTGTGGGTGGTAAAGCAATATAAATACTGGCACTTCTAAAAAGATTAAGCAGACTGAAGTCTAGAGGCAGTGAGTCTGGTAACTGGCCTACACTCCAACACAACAGAAAACGTGTTTTGTAAATCATGACTGGGTTTATGTTTTAGACTCTTTCTGTTCTTTCCATAATTCATACGGAGACCATGGATATTGTCCTATACAAAATTCTGGAAATAAGCTATGAGCATCTGTATCTGCCAGTGAAGGGAAAACAACCCTCTAGAAAAAGAGCTGCTCTGCAAGTGGGTCAAATTCATATCCGAAGTAGTTTGTAACAGTTATTTTGAAATACTAAAGTCATCCAGTTTGAATAATACCTGATACTCCACTTGCACATTAAATAGTTATTTGTGCAAAAGATGAACTTCAGACTGTTGAAAATATTAAAAACAGTTACTACAGGCTCTAAACAGTACATCTTCTACTCCCAGTTTTTCTAGCTGGGGTGTTTTTTCCCCTCTTCCTGACTTCGTCTGTAGCAAAGGCAAGGTGAGAGTTTTGTTAAAAACAAATCAAAACAAAGAAATAAGACCCATACCAAACTGCATGGAGTATGGCAGTTTGTTTCCTTAGTTTTGGCCTAATGGGCCTAGAGAGAGGGTCAAAATACAGCATTTGTCACTAAAAATTGAGGTGTACATTGAAAGTATGCGAACATCATAACTATTATGAAATGATAAAGTAAAACAGCTATTTGTACTAATAGGTAGGTTCTAACAGCACCAAGCAAATATGGAAACAGAAGTTGACAGATTTGCATAATGATCAAAGCCAACGTTGTTTCTGCTTGAGCAGACAATTTTGATTTAATGGTAAGTCTGCTTGTGGTATACTTCTCACCAGCTTGTCAATCAAGGGAGACAAGGGGCTCTAGAAAACCTGCATCAGTACATTGCATATCACCTTTCCATCAGACGGTTCAGTCCGTTCTGTATTTCTTGTGCTCTGAAAATCCCTCTGGGATTTCTGCTATGGAGTTTAAGAAAATTTTAAAATCTCACTACCGGAAGATAAACAGAGGAGACAGAGTAGCAGCCCTGTGTGAGAACAACATTTGGTAGTGTATGTTCTAATTTTAGGCCCTTGGAGGAAGATAATTATCACAATGATTACGTATTAATGTGCAGAGCAACGTGCTGGTGTCAATTTAAAGCTAGAAAGTACCTGAATATCCAGCTTGTTTGTGTCTTGCTGTCACGTATTTATTTTAGTTTATTTATACAAGCAATAGCTTTGCTGCGTTGTGATGTAACTAGTCACTTATGGGAGGATCTGGCAATACATAACTATCAATTGCAAGCAACAGATTTTGCTCCCCTAACAAAAAGGTAAAAATTAAATCACTTATTTTATGGAAGATTACTTGGTAAGCGCTGGAGAATTGCCCATATGTTCCTCCCAGTGTCGGTTGTGGGGTTCCATGAGAAATCTTGCCACTCACTTGTATTCTTTGGTGTCGTATGTTTGTGGCTGAAGGAACTCTGCTTTTTGTCTCAGTGGTAACTGCATACGAATTCCTCAGGTGCTTGGACTGGAGAGTTACGCGTTTGTTTTTTTTTTTTTTGAATTGGAAAGTAGAACAAGTGTTTGTTCTTAGCCTCATGCTGTTTCAGCAAAGCTCATCTTTCCTTTCATGCTCTCCTCTTCTCTTCTTCCAAACTGAACTGAATTACCCTCTCTGCTTCTTTTTTTCTTTTGTCTTCTGTCATATCACAGCCCATTACAAAGCTACGAGATTACCCTTTTCCAATTTTGCAAACTGCTTCACACCAGTTGCTTATCTTTTGGTCTTCCCATCTCTCCTATTGCTCATCAAAATTTTAAAACCAATACAGAGAGGAGAAGTACGCTTCCATTTTTAGTAGCACCCACTAGTTTCTATTCTACAATATTTATACTTGTAAGAGAAGGAGAAATAAGAAAAAGGCAATTGAATGGAAGGTTGTGTTGGAAATGTTAATGATGCACTGCTTTCACATATAATGTGAAGAGATTGTTAGCATGTTTTAGTCTGATTCAAGTCCTAATCTTCAGCCTGTGATTGCTGCTGGAAACTGTGGTTGAACTGGTATGATCTGGTAGGAGCTGGTCTATCCTCTTTTTGTTTGCACTTGCTCGTGTCTTTGTATTACAGTTTTGGTTCTTACTTGACTTTAAAGGAAAACTATAGACAGCTTTCCAGGTATCAACTTGGCTGGTAGAGGCTCCAGTATAAGGAAGGAAAAGGCATTCCATGTCAGTTCTCCATGGTCTCTCAGATCTCTTGCACTGTGAGCTGCAGCCCAGTCTGTATCAGTCTTCTCCTGGAAGATATCACTGCAGAAGGAAGGCTGTCAAAGGGGCATCACACAGGAGAAAAAAAGTTTGGCTTTATGGAGTAGCTGAGGAACAGCAACCTCTGCAGAATGATACTTGTCTGGAGGAATCGAATTCGGCTTCTTATATAAACCTTGATTAAAGAATTACATGAGAAAATAGATTTCAATATGCAAATATAGAAGGTTTTCCCCACTAGATGGGTGCAAGGAAACTGTCAAAACAACTTTGAAGTGGATGCAAGTGCGTGTATTTGTTTCTGCAAAAGTGAAACTTACAGGACCTCAGTGGGAGCACAGGATGGAATGAACCTCATCCATGGTGGCTCTGTTATCCTCGTATGCTTTCAACTGGTCATAATGACTGGGTCTGCTGATTTCTTTTTATTGCCTTCCAGCTTCTGCTTCCAATGGCCTGCATTTTGACCTGAACTTCATTGTTATGACAGAATGACCTCTTGAATCAACAGCAGGAAATCACTTATGCTTAAAAACTGTCACTGGAAACACACAGTTGTAGTAATTTGGAACAGGAAACATGTTTTTCTGTTACTAGATAAAGTGGGGTACTTCTGCCTGCACATTTTGCAAGTGGTAGGTGGTGCAGGCTTGCTTTCTCTCCCTCACTACTGGAAGCTCTCGCTCTTTTTTATGAAAACCCATCTGAACACAGCAGCATCATTCCCTACTTCAGAAAGCAATGTTTGCTGGCAGGAACTAATGCAATTATTAGAACTGTCTTCTGCTCCATGTCTGGGAAAGTAGGTGGTGACAAGGGCATCAATGCTTTCTTATCTTACACTTCTTACTAGCTCATGAAAGGTGAAGATATATCTATTCTACTTTTTACTACAGACCAATATCTTCCCCAGTATATCTGTTAATTTTAATCTCTGCCAGTCAGGCAAAGGCTGATGTCCACAATGAGTTGTTTGAAACTCCTGGTATCACTGCTTTTCCCACTATTGTTAGAAAAGCTAAAATCTACTGCATACTACGTATGTAAAAATTATTTGAGGTAGAAAAAAAGAGCTGTTATTCTTCGCCAGTCTTTCAGAGCTAACAATTTAGCAATATATGAATGGGCTTTTTGAATTCCTTGCTTTGATATTCTGCTAGTTAGGAGACAAGAATGCTTCAGGAGTAAGAAAACTGAAAAAATGTATGACTGAGTTTATTTAATCTAATGTATGAATGGAAAAAATCCCCGTAGTTCATGACTATTTTTTAGTATTATTATAACTATGTTTCATTTTTCCCGATATCTTATGGCCTTTGCTTTTGGCTGATCATGTGATTTAGTTCTATCTATTTTCCTTAGAGGGTGCTCAGGGACACGGTTGTTAAGGGACCTTTAATTGATCAAGATAAAGGATGTCTCTGAGCACCTTAAATCCTGCCTCTTCTAACAGCTTTGAAAGACATGTATGTATATGCACAAGCGCACACATGCGCTTTGTCTCTATCTTCTACTTAGTGATAAAGGTTTCAGAACAACCAAACCACCAAAATTACAGAATACCCATTTCTGTGGCAGTGCAGAGCCATGTGAACCAGCCCAGAGTTCGTGCATTCACTCTCAGCTAAGCTGTTTGAGGCAGACCAGGCTACACAAAACCCACTGAACTGTTCTCTTAAAAGATGACTCAAAGCCTCTATTCCAATCTCCTGACAAGAGCAGCCTTTTGCATGCAGTATCCCCTCTCTTTCTCTTTTCCATTCCAAGTGTTTTCAACATTGCATGAGATTCCGGCATAAAGATAACACTTCACTGGAATCTGAACTGGACCGAGTCCAGGAAAATGTTTTTGATTTGGTAGAAATTTTAAATAAAAAGTGAAATTGAATTTTTAAGGTGAAGAAATGATTTGTGGGTGAAAACAAAGCTTGTAAAGAAGGTTGTAGTAAACCACTTAAAGGTAGTTTTATGGTTCTGACTGGCAAATACAGCTTCTTGGTGCATTTAACCTGTAGTATACCCATCAACCCTAAGGTATCATTTTCATTAATATAAAGCTCACTTGAGTTTAGACCCTACAGAACTGTGTGCTGCCATATAGCATAGAGATTCCCATATGGCCCTGTTGACTTCTTCACCAAAGGAGAAACAAAACTCTGTAATACCGAAGTCCTTAGTGGGATTTATATTAGCTGTGAATTTGGGCTACTATATTTGTTATTTGCACAAAGCTCTCAAAAATCATTCTTCCATTTATTGTTTTCTTTTTTAAACTAGTCAATATTATTTTTAAAAATTACCTCTAAGGGTTCTTTTCACAAAGTTTATCTAGTATATATTTGATATGGATTAGTTTGATTCTGGTTTATTAGTATTGATTCTCTCTGGAAGAGAAAGGACACATCTCTTCAGCCCCCTGCCATGACCTCAAATGCTCTTGAATGATCTTGAATTTTCTTTCTGTTGTGCTACGAAGGAAAAATAACCTATTTAATTTCTGAGCACATAAGAATGCCAGACCAGTCAATCTGGAGTCTAGAGACGGTCTTGGGCCACCTGATGCAATGTACCATAGCAGGTGGTGATCAATCACATTAGATTACTCTGACCAGGGTAATAAAAGTTGTACCTGCCAGCTGCTTCATATGTAAGATAATGCCTAGCTAAAACTGAATGCTTATAAAAAGGTGTGTATGATATAGTTTGGGAACAGAGTTGTCTGTCATTTGTAATAAAGGCTCATGGAATTTGGTACCAGAATAATTTTTTAAGTCTAGTTTTCCAAAACCCTGAAGTGAAATAAGAAAAAAGGAAAAGGAGAAATAGTTGTTATCCTGTTCTGGTCCTGATGTTAAGCAAATTATTCTTAATTCAGATGAAGGGCACATTCTTGCTTTTTACTGTGGGATGAGGAAGAAGAAAAGGGAACAGAAAAAATATCACGAGGAGGAGCATTCAGTCTTGGTACCTAGATATTTTGTTTAGCTGTTACTAATTTAAATATCATCACTGTTGAAATATTCTTTGTAATCTTTGAAGAGACCTTCTAGCTATCACTTGTGTTTAGCTGGGAAAATCTAGACAGCACTCCCATCCTCTGGTGAATTCCAGCATTGACTGAATACATGAAAGCATAATTCTGCAACAACATAAAAGGCACTATCCTCAAATTTTGAAGGGAAGCAACACTGAAACTTCCAAATAATGTTATACTTTTTTCATTAGTTTTAAAGTGAACCTGTAACTGGTGCTTGCAAAGTCGCATATTTTTGTCTGTTCAGCTGGGTAACAACTATCTTGTACAAACAAAAATAGGGCTGTGTATTCCAACGTAGAGGTGGGATTTCAGGAGTCATTTCCTGAAGTCAGGCCCTCAGGAATGATACAGCTCCTTTTCTCTGCAGCTCACCAACCATGTCTCTTCATCTCTCCACTGTCAAGCTTTCTACAGTAGACCCGCAAATAGCAGCAAGTATAAAAAGAAAAAAATTATGTATATGCATGATTTCTTCCCTTATTATTGATTCCACACCAAACAATTGCTAGATTAAATGTCCTAGTTCCAAAATGCAATTGCAGAACCTCGTATGAAAGATCTCAAGCACCATAGTTTTCTTATGAAAATCTTGCTATTAACCTCTAGATTATTATCATCCATATTGCATTTGCTCTTGTTGAGGCAAAAGCAGACATAATGGCAGGGGTGTTATGCAAAATTAAGATGGGCTGTTAGAGACAGAGGAATCTTTTGGAACTGAATGCCAGCTGTAGGCCAAAATATCTTGGATTAGGATGTTAAGTTTCTTGATTGGGAGAAAACCAAATATTGTTAACAGAAGACATTTTTAAAACAAAAGCCTATGTAATTTTTTAATTTGAAACTCAAATTTCCACTTAACTTTTTTTTCTTTATTTGTTAGGAATCTATAACTAAAATCCTCTCCTGCATATCCCAAGGTGATTTGCAGTTGGGTCATCACAGAGCAAATGTTTGATTAACTGATGGAAATACTGTGCTGCCTTAGTTCTGTCCTGTGTTTTTAACAGCAATATATTTATGGGGTACATATACTGCATGGTTGCTGTGAATAGATGAGACAGTGTCACACTTGGTTTTGTATGTGAAGTACAATGTTTAGTTAAAATTATATCTTTAACCCTTGTCTGTCTCTGCTTATAACTATAAATTCCAATTATCTTACAAACACTGCTCTTCTTTCAGCTTATTCTGCCAGATGTAGAGATGTGCAAAAATACTACTCTTTCAGGAAATGGAGCCAAAGTTGCCTTTTTCTTGCAAACAAAACAATACTTTCCGCCTCCCGATATCATGCTTTCTTAATTAGAGAAGAGGCATTGCTAAAGGTCAAGGCCTGTGACACTTGAGTTCACTCAGGCTGAATATTACCCAAAGGAGTCACAAGCTTCTGCTGTCACAAAGAGATGCTTTGGCAGCAGAGGCAGAGCTCTGGCTTTCCGTGTGCGTGAGGAAAGAATCATTTCTCATTTCTCTGAGAAATTGTGTGATTACTGCCTGAGCCTTGAAATCCTCATTCTTGGGTGCTGAATTTTCAGGCTTTAAAGGTTGTGGTGTTATTTTTGTTTTGTTTTTTACAATCAAGTGATTTTTAACTTACTATTTTGTGTCTGTTCTGTAGCAAGAATGGCCATTAGTGATGAGAAAGTATATACATACCGAATTTCGCGTGATATTGTATTTGGAGTGTTTTCATGGAAGATGTTAGCTCTCTTCCACCAAATTTGGATTTGGGAAAAAGATGTGTTTGCAACATAGTTGTAGAAGTGTAAAGCAGCAGTGCAAAGGTAACAGTGTGAAGACCTTGTAAACGGGAACCTCTAATACAACTGCTTGTTGAAACCTCTCTGAAAGGAGGGGAAGTTTCATCTTCACCCACAGTGTTAATCAAGAAGAAACACAGAGAACCGTAGCCAAGGTCTGTGCAGAATGAATGAGAGCTTTACCCTGTATAAATTGATGAAACTCAAATAAAGGCAACCCTGTCTCTAGCTGACATAAATGGGTGTTACTCCATATTTCTCTCTTTAGGGTAAGACTGTTATGTTCTTAACTCCATAGTATTCCAGTGATAATTTCAATATTATAGTTTGACAGAAGTGTTTGTTGCACTTGCATAATGAAATTTTATATATTTATTAGGTCTTTGTTCCGTCTGGGTAAATCTGTGCCTTCTATCCATCCAGACAAAAAATAAAACCAGTATTTCTCAGAAATTTTCTTTGAAACATTTCTTGGAAAATTTTCAGGAATTGATATTAAGTTTGTAAAGGCTACGGTATATCCAATATATTATCTCTGTAACTAACACATCTTCCAGATACTCTTAGGTTAATACGACCATTTGCAAATTTTTTCAGTGGTTGCAGTGCAGGTATGCTGTATGTTTTGACTGAGATTTTGTAATGGTTCTCACTTCTGCTCAATTGACAACGTGTATCTTCTCCCAGGGCAAGTTTGTGCTATATTATCAGTAGCTCTTGAATTTTGATTAAGTCTTTGTTTTGCTTACATCTTGTCAAGCAACATCCAAAATTACAGGTAGGGGTTCTCCAGTAGTGTTGTGTGATACCTAGGCTAGCCTTTACAAGTTGATAGGATCAGAAGAGGGAGATCATCAGCCTGAGGTGGCACGCCAGGTCTTCTGTTCCAAAGAAACATTTCTTAATGCCAGTGTGAGAAGCAATCCAATGCCATTTGCTTATATGAAAGTAAGATATCAATGTAAATTAATTTCTGTTTCTGTAGCAAGTACGCTGCCATCTAGCCTATGAATGATCGACAGGGACTCCAGATAATAGACGAGAGACCGCATAAATACCACTTGGGTAGCATGCATCCTTGGTGTGAGTGCTGAGCTTTACTAGTGTTTCAGCTGGAGAGCCTGGCTGCTGTTCTTTCCTACATTTATTCCCTGGCTTTCCAATTGCATTGCTCAAAATAAGAGTTATCATATTGTACAGAGTTGTTATAGAACATCTATTGTTAACCCAGCATCAACTTTGGTTAAAAAACATTTGCTTATAGGACAAGAATATCCTTTTGAAAGAGAGAAGTTTGATTTAGGTGGAAAGCTTGCTTTCAGTTAATTCATTGCCAATGCTGAAGTTGATAAACCACTTCAATTTAATTTTTTCCTTTTGCCTCCTCAACTTTGTAATTTAAAATTTTCCCAGACTTCTTTGCATGGTAGGATTTTCTATTGGAGTGAAGTTTCTATTGCAAGCTTCTCTTGCAAATAATTTTTTCCAGTAATCTCTAAATCATTTGGCATATTTCTATTCTACTATCAAAATGCGAGGGCTTAATATAGATCTACCAGTCTTACTTGTCTACAGTTATATATATATATCTGCAGGCCAACTCATTTCTGTCATATAGCTTTCATCTTGAAAATGGATTCTGTATTTCTGCACCTACTGTTGCATTTCTGTTGAAAACACAGCAACCATTTAAATCCTCTTACTGTGGCTAAAATAGCAGTTAAAGCTTGTTGGGGTAAGGTGTGTGCTTTATAAATATGAAATATATCTACATAAAGAATAAAGCAAACTTTTGAAAATGTTATTTTCTGGAGAAAAGGTATAACTGCATGTTCTTTATGTGAAGTTTTTAAGGAGTCTTTCACTATGGCAAAACTTGTAATTGAAGTTTTTCAAGCACTATCAGCATAACTTCACCTCTATTATTCTGGCTTTACTGAAGAGGTGTAAATACCCCCTTGATATCTGCTATTCCATTATATTTACAAGATCGTGGGCTAATACACAAAATTCCTATACACATAGATTTATTAGGTTTTTTTCCAAAATGTCTTTTAATCTTTTTAGTAAGTAGTCATAAAAGGTGTACTTTTCATTGTCTTATGTCAATGAGAAAATTCCTGCAACTTTAATTTTAATAAAAATGTATAAAACAGAACAATATCAACAATATCAGTAAATTTAGTATCCCAGCACACATTTCAAGTAAACATGCTAGGTATGAAAGGAATAATCTTCATATAAATATATTTGTATTTTAAATCTCCTTGGAAGATAACCTTTGAGAAAAAAGTTGTTTGTGCAGTGATTGAGAAGCAGCCTGACTTTATCACAATGACTCTTGACAAAATTACTTTTTGCACAACACAGTGAACAAAAACCTAATTTAATTTGTTTTATGATGCATAAAGATGAGCTGGAAGGGTTTGTTTATTTCCTTTCCTGGTTCTTGACCATAGGTACATTTGGAGCAGTTGATCTTCCTTAGTTTTGCTGGACTTGTCCTTTGAAGACGGAAAAGCTTTTTAATGTTATCTTTCTCTGATTTTACTTCAAGGAGAGGAGTGTGTGTGTATCTTCATTTTTCTGTATAAGCCTTTTTTTCCGATCAGTTTTCATTCTTTGGCAGAAGCTGGTGCTGTTGAAACAAATAAGCAAAACAGAATTATAATGCAGTGTCTAAAACTTTCTCATTCCACTGTTTACACAAAAGTAGAGAACAATTATATATGCCTATTGGTGTCCTAAATCCTCCATTTGCACTTTTTTAGTAGATGTGATAATCAGTATTTTTCGGGTTAAAAATATTCTCTTTTAAATGTTAGTGGTTTCCCGTGCCTTATCATCATAAAGAAATAAAATATCTTAAATCAGTTTTCTAATTTTCAAATCACAGTTTTTATTTTCTTTTTTGTCATATTGTTAGATATAATAGGACAAATTGGTCCAAACCTGGAGCATTTCTGGGTGCACGTGCCTTCATGCTTCAGTCATTACCTACATCATCTTTAGTCAAACTTTAAAAATGTTATTCCACTGCTACTCATTAATCTGGCATCAAGCTGGAGATGTTATAATTAAGGTGGTGGCGGGATTTCCATTACTGACTATTTTCTTCAGCAGAAGGAATGGTTAGTGCCTGCCAGCAGAGGAAATAAATTATGATGCTGGCTGCCATCAATTCACAGTCCTCTGTCTAGCTGACCTCCAGTCACACTCTCCTGAGATCATCCTTGACAGACAGCACACAGGTAGGGAATGATGATTAATTATTATATGTACTATAAGGAGTGTAAATGATATTGGAGATGGGGCACATAGGGCCAGTGAATTGCTAATATCCTGCCCAGACTCCTCTTTGTGTATGTGGACTTTGGATCGGTTCCGTTAAGGACTGGCTGAGGTGTACGGGCACTGCATCCTGTGTGTGGGACAAGTTGTTTTTCAAGTACTTTTTTCAGTCAGTTAAAAAATTCATCAATTCGATGAAACGGACTTGCAGTATTCAAAGGAAATTAATTGTGTTCAAATTTTAAAAGCTGCAAAAGAAATGAAGCTAATCCTTGTAAAACAAGCATGGCATCCACCATCAATATTGCAGGATATAATTATATATTAGTTTAACAAATAATCCCAATTGGTATTACTTGTTTGTACTGAGTTGGGCAGACAAGGGACTCAAGTGTATTCGCGAAGGACTTTTTGTCCATTTATGTAAATCAAGAAATTACATTTTGGTGTTTCAAGCATCTTTCTCTTGCCTCTTCTTTATTTTGTGTTTTCACTTGCTTGAGTGTCTCAGTCCTTTGCAAGTCCCACAGCACACATAGCATATCTTATTTTTGGACACTGTTGGTCTAGCAGATTAACACCAAGGAGATAACATTTGCATTTGGCATGATGTGAATGCTTTTAGGAGGATCATGCAATGGTCAAAGTTGTGTGCCAAAAGCATCCAGCCTCTTGGTGCCATGAGCTTTCAGAAGGTCTGACCACCTGTATGGTGCATTCACACACCATTAGAAAATAGGGTTTGGCATATAGTTTTGTAGCATTTATTCACATTCAAAAAAAGGATTTGTCATGTAAAATCCACATGGAAGTTTATAGTTCTCACTTCTAACTTTCATTGATGTCCTTAGTTAGCCAGAACAAAGAGATAGATGTTGTTTATGTTTATTACCTAGACTATTCTTGCTCTGTCACAATCCATACATCGAGTGAGACTGCGCCACACCAGTTTATAATATTTTTCATTTGAGAAGCAAGTTTAAACTGCCACTGTCTGGTAGATTTCTCTCTTGCCAAGGCCTGCTCTCCCTATTTGCATTCTGGTTTCCTACTTTGGTGCAAATATAACAGTTCCCTGGAAGGCCATATCAGAGCCCATATCCCAGCCTTACCTGCAATTCCCTTATGATGTTATCTTTTTTCTACGTTTTGCTTTTAACCATAGTATTTGCAGTTAATTCTTCATTTTTCTTTATATTTTCTTCATATGGCCACTTCCCCCCCCTTTTTTTCTCTATTACTGTCCAGTCCTCTGAATCTTGTTGATTACATAAAACTCCTCATAGTCCCTTCAGTACCATCGTTCACACTTAACCATTTGTTTGTCAGTCTTCTTATCACTGTCTCAGTATGCCTTACTAGATGTTTTGCCTTTCAGTGTCATTTTCCTCCTCTATGCTGTTCTTCATGTTTAAAGAAAATTTTAAATTTTAAGTCTGTCTGTTTCATAAAACAGACTTTAAATTAATTATTTTCTTATTTTTCTTAAAGTAAGGTAACAGGTGTGGCAACATTTGTGCATTGCATCCTAACTAAGATCTCCTTCTTCAGGAGATTCTTTTGTTCAATGCAGATTCAACTTACCATCACATTGCAGTGCTCTTGAGCTTCAGGCATGAGAGTAAAAGAGGACAGAAAGCCCTGTTCTGCTTTGAGCGCTGAATTTGGTTTGTGCTGTAGTGAGGAGTGGAGGGCTTGATTTAAATATTTAAGAGCATCTCCCCTTCCACTGTTATTTCTTCTTTCAAGACTTTTGTATATTCTTCATTGCAATCTCTGCCTCTTCCCCAAAATCTTGATTTTTATATTGCAGATCTGTTCCTCCCCACGGCTTCCGTCCCACTGAATGTCATTTTAGAGACATGGTTTTCAAAGTATAGCGTGTCATCTTCCATATCAGGGAGTGCACTTGTCTGCTCTGTTACCCCTCTAGCAGCTGCCATTGGTTCTACATGTTCTGCAGCACTGTTCTACATTTCCACCTCCCCCTGAGCTTTTCCACTTCATCTTCTTTTGGGGGTTGTAATGAGAGGTTTGATCTGACAGACTGCTCCCCTGAATTTAGAGAACTGCATGCTTCAGATTCTAGAAACCCTCCATGACCACAGTCACTCACATGATGCGAAAGTAACTAATTCCGACTCTGTAACTATTTTCAAATGTTTATGTTTTCTGGCAAGTTGCTGCCCTGCAAACTAGTACATAAGTTGACAAGTCATTTTTAATGAATCCTTTGCTGTGCAGATGGTTTGGGAACATATATGCCAGTTGTACCAATTCCTAAAGACTGATGGGTGGTATTTACAGTCTCACAATTTACACTCGTGTGTGGTAATTGGATTTTTCTTAATTAGGGAAAGTGGGCAGACAGTTTTGTCACTTAGCAAGGTCCTTACCAATTAAAAGGATCAATAACTTTCTTCATAGAGCCTCTAGACTGAATATACACAGAACAGATAACTGAACTGGAATAGATGAGTAGGGTAATTGTTTATCTGAGTTGTTTGCAGTAGATGAATGTTATGTGCTAATGCAGAGTCTAGTTTCAGCTGGATGCAAGCCAACAAATACCTTTTTGCAGTCTAGCAGCCTTTTTGTTTTTATGCTACTTACTTTCTTATGGAGAAATTAACTGCTGTTCAGAGAGCAAGCCCAGGACCCTCAAACACTGACATCTTACCTATAACCCATTTAATCTTTCAATTTTTTTATTAAATTTGTTTTGTTCTTATTTTTAAATGGTATTAAAGAGGGCATAATCTTTGTACTGTCTCTACCGCACCACCACCATCTTACCTTGTAAGACACGGTGCAGTGGCCCTGGGGTACAGGTGATTGTAGGCTGTGAATTCTTGTTGTGCTGCTCTTCAGAGGGCCAGAGTCCAAATGATGCTCAAAACCTTGTGCCTGCTCAACACTGATTCACTTAAATGTGAATTCCCAAGGCTGTGCTGTGCTTTCCATTTAAAGCACAGAAAATATCCATCTTAGTCTGTGAGACTGTTCTGCCTAGTGTTGTCTTTACCTAAACATAATTTTTGATTTTTATCTTGCCTCAATAACTTAAATGATTGAATCACTTTTTTTTTTTATTTATTAAGAGGCTTGTAAGAGACTGATATTTAAACACAAGCCACCCATTGTTGTTATTAATACCTTGCCATTAAGTGACTTTAATCCTGGAAGTTCAGAAAGCACTTTATAGACAATATGCAGTGATGAATTATGTTGCTGGAATGAAGCTACCTCCATAAGAAAATGTAAAAGTGCCTTGTATTTAAGAAAAGAAACAAAATGAAAAGTCATTTCTCTGCTGTGAGGCTTAGAGGGAAATCTTGAACACTGGGCAACGTGATAACTAAAAGTGGACATTTGGGTGATTATTTCCTCGTGCATTAAGAATATTTGAGCATATCCAGGTGCTGCATGGGAAAGCCCTCACCCTAGATTTGTAAAGTTGTGATGTAAAAATGAAAAACTTGCAAATATTCCCATATTGCTCCGTGCTCCTCCTTCACTCCATCCCCAGAACAGAGAAGCACTGGAGAAGACTAAATTCAGACTAATATTAGGATAACAGCCAAGAGCCTTGAGAGTAAATGACCTTAATTTTTGTAGGTGAACCTGGAGAGATGGCTCTTGACGAATGGTTTCTAATGACTGATATTGAAAAGTGACAGACAGACTGTCTGTGGAAATGATGGAGACCCCCAGTGAATATGAGCTGTTGAGGATGTTAGCATCATTTGAAAATTCATCTGATTTAATTAGAGAAGCCTAGTGGGATTAAAATAGCAAATGAAGCTATTGGAATTCTCTAAGCAAATAGCTTTATTTGCCCTCAGTTTCTATTATTCAGCAACTGAGTTAATTATTTGGATCACAGTTCTTTTGGAGGTTTTTACTGTGTGTCAATTCAGGAAAAGACATCTTCTTTCTCTTAAAGAAAGTACGTAAAAAAGGAAAGAGTTTCCTCTCCTGTCTCATTAGCTTCCCTCATGCCACACCATACAATGGGATGTTTCAGAGTTTTCATTGCCTGGCTCTTCTGGAGTGTGAGAACACTTCGTCCTGTCACAGTGTATTGGGCTATTTTTTCAGACAAACATAGAAAAAGTGACAGATCTTCAAAGTCTGTGTTGCTTTCTGTCTCTCTTGCCTTCAGAGCAGCTTTTTTAAGCAAGTACAGACCTGGGCTCTTGTTAGTTAGCTTAAAAAGCAAAATCCCAGGCTAATATGTTACAATTAGATTTTAACCTATTACAGCTTATGGACCTTATGTAAAGACTCTGAGTTTTATAAGAAATAAGTCAGTGAAAAATATTTTCAAGGAAAGAGGGGCTTTGCACCCTGTTCTTTGGATGGTTTCTGCTGGCAACGGCTATCATATGGCTGAAATGGGTTCCCCAGTGGAGCTGTTTCTCTGCTATGCAGGTGGTAAAATATTCAGTATTTTTTCACCAGATGTGTGTGGAGAAGTTCATTAATTGGCCAGTTCTTCACCCGTTCTTGCCAGCACCCTCTGGCTAACAGACATAGATTTTGGCAGATGGATACAATAACGTCATTATCTGGAAATAACTGATGTGCTACTTGATCTTGCTGTAGACGTATTTATTCATATACAAGCTTGATTTCTGTGGCCAGATTTTCAGACTGCTGGATGGTGTTTTAAGCTCCTTTCACCCCATGTATATGGAGCCATTGGGTACCTGCTTCACATCACCAGCCAAACATTAGATATGGAAAAAATCCCAGCCCGGTTCTGCTGCTGGAAGGAACTTGTGTTTCTGAAGGCGAGGAATAAGTGGAAAGCCAGGATGCAGCAACCTTGACTCTTGCTAGAGTTCTTAGCATCTGCGACTGTTTCAAGGACAGTTTTGTGGGCTAGACCAAACAGCTCCACAAGTCACTCTAGTGAGCAAAACCACTGTGGCAAACAGCAACTATTCCGGCCTGCTGTGTAAGTAAGCACTACAGTAAGACCGACTGCACTTCGATGCTTTAAAAAACTTGTGGCGTATTCAGAGTGGGATCTTAAATAACTTTCTTTGATAAAAGGAGAGTCCTTTGAATTTTCATCCTTGTTTTGAGGTTTCTAGAGGTAAAAGCCTAAGTAAATGGGGGTCTGAGAAAGTTTTAAGGAATGTTAATTAATGTTGCAGAATTTTACAGCTGGAGCTCAGCAGTGGGGTACAAAGAAGGACAAATAGAAAAAAAGAAGCTGTATGATGGTTGAATTTTGTTAAGTTGGTAAGAGAAAAACTGAGGTATTGGAGTTAAAATCTGTGTTGACGGATGGACCACTTGGTGGGTAAGGAATTGGCTCGATGGTGATGCTCAGAGTTGTGGTCAACAGCTTGATGTCCAAGTGGAGACCAGTAATGAGTGGCATTCCTCAGAGGCTGGTATTGGGACTGGCACTGTTTAACATCTTTGTTGGTGACATGGACAGTGGGATTGAGTGCACCCTCAGCAAGTTTGCTGATGACACCAAGCTGTGTGGAGTGGTCAACACACTGGAGGGAAGGAATGCTATCCAGAGGGACCTGGACAGGCTTGAGAGGTGGGACTGTGCGAACGCCATGAAGTTCAACAAGCCAAGCATAAGGTCTTGCACCTGAGTCAGGGCAATCCCAAGCACGAATACAGGCTGGGTGGAGAATGGATTGAGAGCAGCCCTGAGGAGAAATACTTGGTTGATCGTTGGTTGATGAGAAGCTCAACATAAGTCAGCAATGTGCACTTGCAGTCCAGAAAGCCAACCACATCCTGGGCTGCACCAAAAGAAGCGTGGCCAGCAGGTTGAGGGAGGTGATTCTGCCCCTCTGCTCTGCTCTGGTGAGACCTCACCTGGAGTACTGCGTTCAGCTCTGGGGCCCCTAACAGAAGAACAACATATTGGAGCGAGTCCAGAGGAGGGTCACGAAGGTGATCAGAAGGCTGGAGCACCTCTCCTATGAAGACAGGCTGAGAGAGTTAGGGTTGTTCAGCCTGGAGAAGAGGAGGCTCTGGGGAGACCTTATTGCGACCTTCCAGTACTTAAAGGGAGGGACTCTTTATCAGGGAGTGTAGTGATAGGACGAGGGGGTAAAGGTTTTAAACTGAAAGAGGGGAGATTTAGATTAGATATTCAAAAGAAATTCTTTCCTGCGAGGGTGGTGAGACACTGGCACAGGCTGTCCAGAGAAGCTGTGGACGCCCCATCCCTGGAGGTGTTCAAGGCCAGGTTGGATGGGGTTTTGAGTAACCCGCTTTAGTGGGAGGTGTCCCTGCCCAGGGCAGGGGGTTGGAACTAGATGATCCTTAAGGTCCCTTCCAACCCAAACCATTCTATGAGTCTACGTAGGGATTAAAAAAAAAAAGGATTAGGAAACCATGAAGTGGCAAGAACAGAAGGGCTTTTTTTTGAACTGAGCTTCACTTAGTTCTAATCTGTCTAATTCCCATTATTATTTTTAGGCAGAAGAAAGTTTCATTTTCATAACGTAATTGCCATGCTATTTTCTGTGGTATTGCAAGTCTCACTTTGTATCCTCCACGTATTATTTTTGCTTCTATGTTATTTTCTTTTTTATATAATTTACCAAGGCTGATTCTTCTTTTTAATCCCTTTGCAGTCTCCTATTTCACTGCTAAAATGTTGCCTTGAGATGATTGATGACATGTTTGACATTTACATTTTATTGGAAAGAATGTAGATTATATCTTTCTTATCTGTTCCTAAAACATTTCCTCCATTTTCCCACAACACATTTTTGGGGACAATAGTTGCATCCCCATCCCCATCAATTTTCTTCAATTCATTACACACTTCTTAGAATACTGACTTTTTCAAAGTTTAATATTTTTGTGCCACTACTCTTTGTACATATTGTAGCCTCATGAATATTTCAAATTCAATAGCATTATGATCACTCAACCTTATAAAAGCTCACCACCATCTATCTTATTTATCATACAGGTCCTGCTTCATTTCCTGGGACTACATCCAAAATATCCTTCGAGATTTATTTTTTTTTTTTACTTGCTTATATAAATTATAAGAGAAAACAATCTTACAGTACCAAATGTATTTTTTCTCAAGCATTAAATAATTCTTATTCCAGTCAAACTTGACGTAATTGAAATCCTGTGATCAGTGCTCTATCGTTTTAATGAGTCTCCACAAGTGCATAAATATTTCTTGATTCACCTGCTTACGTTCTCATGAATAACATGGTTATGATCATAACCGTAACCATTTCCAGACTGTATTTTCATAGAATCACAGAATGGTTAGAGTTGGAAGGGACCTTAAGGATCATCTAGTTCCAAACCCCCAGCCATGGCCAGGGACACCTCCCACTAGACTGGGCTGCTCAAAGCCTCATCCAGCCTGGCCTTGAACACCTCCAGGGATGGGGCAATACCTCAGTTCTTGTTTATCAGAATGATAGTTTGTGTGGTTTTGTTCACTTACGTTTCTGACTAGGACAGTCTCTAAATCAAGATTCTAATTGTGACTTTCGCATTTATTATTTCTATGCAAATTACCAGTTAATTCCTAGTATTCTCCCATTCCTTTTAACACCATGCTACCCATCTTTTGAATGTATTGGTGTCATCCAGGATTTATCAATATTTTAAAGCTAGATTGCGTTTGAATCTACGTGCTTGATTAAGGGTTAAATGGAAACAAGAATCTTTTCTCCCCATACTAACAGGATTACTTGGACCTTGGGTTTGAAAGTACAGGCTTACACAGTAGGTCTAAGCTGCTTAATTACCTGAGTGACGCTGAGCTTAGACCCTTATGCATCTGTTGTAAGGATAAATACCATCTATGGGGTCAGACTTGGTGGTTCCTCTAAACTGGTGTCCTTGCTCTGATAATAACCAGAAAGAGATGTTTTGGCCATCTAGGGAGCAAGGACAAAGCACGGGGACTGATTTGCCCAATATAATCTCTCCTGATTCTGCTTTTTCATAGCAAAGTGGGCTTTAAGGGCTAGGTTACTCTCACTCTTGTAAGAGGTTAGAATCACATGCTCTCATATGAAATACCGTTTGCTCACAGTCATTATTTTCTATTAAGGATGTGAAGGTGGCTGAAAATATTTGTGTAGAAACAATAAGAGAAAGGGAGGCAACAAAAATGAGCTCCTGACTGCCTTACTGATTGCTGGCACTGCTTGGCTGGCCTAGCAGAGGTCCTGCATGTGCAGAACGAGCCCACTGAAGTCTGTGGTGTTATGCCTGTGTTGATTATGGTTGGAAGTATTTATACATTAACAGAATAGTTACCTCTCTCAGTACAACATACTCTACTTTCTCCTTAATTTGCTGGTGATTTCAGTTCCTTTTCTGTAATAGTTACCAAATTCTTTCCTCCTCGGTGTTCTGAATGATGCCTTGTTTTGTAGCAAATACCTCTTCTATCCTTATGTGTGTTATTAATCACATCTGTCAGTGGTAAAGACCTTGTGGGATCCAATGGCCCAGCTGTGTAAATGACCCAAATTCTTTATTTGAACCTCATTTACTCTTTTCTTATGAGTTACTGTATGCCAGGAGGAGTAATTACATATTTCTTATGCAAGACTGATGGTTCCTGATTGTTTCACAGTTATTCTAAAGATTAACTAATGTAATCTGCTGTGCTCTTCAATTGCTTAAGAGGAGTTATAAGTTGTGCTCATATTTTTGTGTCTAATTAAGAAGACTGACAGATTTGGAACAAAAATTAACTTGAGATCTTCCTTGTCTCCTGAACTAAAATTGTGTTTTTAAACAAATAGTGTTGTAGCTGACATCATTAGAATTTTGTCATTCCAAATTGATCTTTCAGACTGTCAAGGAAATCTTCTCTCTTCTACATGATTGCAATGCACTAAAAGATGAATATCCAGTTCTAATGATTATTTTGTTAAGTTTTTTTTTTTAATTAGGTGAAAAAGTGACTTGATCACTTAGTGTTGACCACAGTTTGCTGTTCAGAAAGGACTGGGGTCTGCATCTGGGGAAGGGATCTTTTGGCCTCCAGCACTACTGCTGTGGAGATGAAATTGTTATTTTCGTTACTGGAAAGCTCTGTTTTCCACAAATTGCTGTCATTCTGATTAATCAACATCCCACACTATTCCATTCAGGTATATTCTGAGTTAGTGTTTGAATATATGTATGGTCCAGGTTTTGTATTTGTCTCAGGTCAAAGAAGGACTTGGGTGTCTGTGTTCAGGAACTCCTACCTATCAAAGTGAAAAAGGGAACCACAAGAAGCAAAAAGGCAGATGAAAAACAAGTGGTGAAAATGAAGTCAGGAGCGTTAACGTCTTCCAAGGTCGAAGCAGGCAAATGTATACACAAGCCTGTTCTAACACTCTTTTAGGTCTTTCCTAACTCTCGACTTAATTTCTGTAGTTGTGGACCTAAGGTTGTCTATACAGAATTCATCTGTGGCTGGTATTTTATGTTCTGAGGGGTTAATATATTTTAAAGGCATTCATTTGTGAAATACGGTTTGGAAAACACAGATTGCAATTTAGAACCTCCAAAGTTTGCCTTCACCCCGTCCTTTCTCTCCCTCTCTAGGATGTGTCTGCTAGGTAGGAAGCTTTTTTTCAAGTAAAACTCATTCCACAAGGTTGCAGGGAAGTACTCAAAAAGCAAAAATTTTGTTGTCTGGAAGGAAGTTTGGTTAAATTCAGCCTGAATTAATATTTATGGTGATAACAAAGACCAAAGTAGCCATCTCCACTTAGTCTAAATATTCCAGTGGAGATGTTTCACCAAGTCCTAGAATATACTGACACCAGTAGTGAAGATACGGTTTTTAGTGGAGTCTCATGGGTCAGCCAGGTTTGGGGTTAGTCCCCAGACAGCTTCCTGGCTGCCAGCCCAGCCATGCAAGCAGGTGTGTTCTATACAGAACAGTTATTGCAAGCTTGTACCTGGCAGGGCTTCTTTTCCTTGGTGTCCTGTCCTGGGTCTTCAATATTTTGACCATACTTTATTCAAAAGGCACTTTTTATTCCTTCCCCTGCCCTTTTTCTTTTCCCATTGTAGGAAAACCTTTGTGCCCTTGCTGTTTACAGAATTGGATTCTTCTGCTCAACTGACCTTAAGATATTCATTGTTCTGTGGTTGATTTAGTATGCTCACTTACATGCTTAGGAACAGCATAAATGCCATGCTTATGAACCCTTCTATCTCGAAGTGCTGAAAGGAACCCAGAATCCATCAGAGCTGGCAGCTACTCCTTGTGAGTCAAATCCAGGATAGTCACAATCATAAAAATGTCTGGTAGTGGGTCCAAATTTTCAGCTGGTGTAACAAGCCTTCCAGCAAAGTCAGCAGAATTGCAACAATTTGTATCACACAATGAGATCTGTCTTGCTGTGTCACTTGTTTATGAGATAAGAATGTCCCAGTTGTGCTGTGATGTGAAATGTCTGTAGTGCTTGTTCAATTCATGGTATAATCTCTGTCCTTCCCTAAAAGCACTATGGATGTGGGGATCTGATTATTCTTCTTGTAATTCAGGAGACAAGTGTGGGAAGAGAATGCTCTTAATGGTTTCTTCTTTTTCTGTAAAAGTGGTTTTCTGCGCTCATTTAGCATCTCAGGTATTTAAGCGTGGGTTGAATCATGTGGAACAAGGGGCACACATTCAATGTCTCCGCTAGTAGGACCACTTAGAAATTCTTCCCCCCTGTCCCACCCCACCTGACCTTAAATATTTTTTTCTCAACGAAGTCAGTCACCAATTTGTTCAACTCAAGACTCTCCTGAAGTCTCCTCCTTCTGTGACGAGGACCTTTTGATTCAGATTCACTTTTCACAGGAAAGCAGCTTCAACTGTTGTTTCAATGGAAATGACACTTTTAGGATACTTTTAGCCTTCTACTTATTCTGAGGGGTTTTTAGTGCATACACTACAATTTTAGCCCAACTAATTCAAAGGGTCAGTGAACAGTGTTAATATCCCAATCTTTCTCTCTGCTTTCAAATGGCTGTCTTGTGTAGATTGTGATCTTTACATTCTGGGGAAACTTACTTTTTTGTAGCACTGAAAATGTTTTGAATACATCACCAATAAATAAGAATTGAAATTATATATGGGGGAAAATAGCGACCACAATTTATGGTTAAGCATCTCAAAGCTGTTTTCACAAGGCTAACACTGAAAGACAGGCAATAATAAGCTAAGCTGTTCTCCTCTGTCAGTGTGTACAGAAACATGGACATCAAAAGAATCTTCTTTAATTGAAGTTGTTTTGAAATTAAATCTCTCCAGTGTTAATACTTGTAGGAACGAGGGTTGCTTTTCAACCCATTTATAACTCTGGTAATGCAATCTAAGCATTTGCTGGCTGTAGGAGTGTTGGGAGGATAGGAAGATTTGATTGTCTTTCTTGAGACCATATTATGTTAATTTTTCTGCCTAGACTATGGAAGCACAAAAAGCAATGACTCACTTATATGAAGACAAAATTCTTAGGGTTGTTGTCATGGAAACAAAGTGGAAGCAGTTCCTTTTCCTTGAATAAATTCAATAGCCAGGCTAACAAAGATTAAACACACAACTCATATACATGCTCTCACTGAATGGTACTGATAAAGGCAGACAGCGGTCTGTACCCAAACCTCCAAATGTCTGCCCATGTGTGGGGGCAGCTGGGTCTATGATGCTCAGACTTCCCCAGAGGAGTGAAAGAAGTGGCCTTGGGCTGATGTAGTGTGTGCTGGAGCAGGAGACAAGGACAGTATTAATTTGTTTGGACAGATGTGCACAGGGACATTACAAGACAGGCTGCTCTTCATCTGTATTTTATGTTACCTTGATTCAAAGTTCAAGTTCATTAACCTTGGTAGACTTTGCCTCCTGCTCTGAGTAGAGAGACTTCAAGAGCTGTTCTGTTCATTGGTACAAATCTTGTTTGTGCTTATGAAGTTGGATAATTTGAGAAATCAATGACAAGCAAACCCAGGAGCTCCAGAGTATTGGCTTCTCTGAATAAAGGGTGCCTCAGCAAATGATGAGCTTGCTTTTTCTGTAGAGAAAAAGCCAGTAGCTTTCCAACCTTTGTGCATGCTTTTGCACTTGAAATATGGTATTTTAGTTCTAATGATTTATCATAATTCATCTATGTTTTAGCATTTAAATACCTGTTTTATGGGGTTGGCTCTATCGAGGAGGAAGAGTTTGCTAACATGTTTCAATCCTGACAGCTGCAGGACAGCAGGGAGTAGGAGGAAGAGCATTTAAAGGAAGACAGAAGGATTAGAAAAGATTTTATTTTAGTGAACTCTTGGTCATTTGGTACTCTATACCTGTTGGGCCTGAGCCAAAGTGTATCTCAAGTCAATGGAAAGTCTCCTTCTTAAGGGTTAATGGGCTTTAAGATGACACTTTCCTATGTTACCATGAAACTATATGGTTCTTCAAAGAGCGTTGAGTTAGGCTGCTCTAAAGGAATATAATGTATCTGAGAATCCTGAAATAAGCTATGGAACATGTGACCAGACTTCAAACATGAGATTGCTTAATGCACGGATAAAAAAAGTTTGAGGAGAACTGAGGTGGCTAAACTGAAAGTTTTGTGTGGCATTGTGCAACCCGAAAGTATATTTTGTTCTTTCTTCCAAATTCATTGGCATCTGGTCTTGTGTTGCCTTAATGTCCCTTCATTACTCTTTTCACATTATTAAATGTGAGAAGGGCAGGAATTATCCTTGTAAACGCTCATGCAGATTGATTTTTGGCTTGTGCAGGAATTTTACATTTGAGAAGCTTGACAGCAAGTACATTTTGTCAGCACTGCAACGTGTAGTCAGTACATGTTAATGCTGTGGAACAGCAGGCAGTACGATCAAAGTTCATTATCAGAGCAGCTGCAGCAGAGTTTATTTTATTTTTGTTAATCTCAGTCATGAGATGTGTATGAATCTCTGATAATACATTTTATGTTGGGTGCAATAGGAAGTCTAGGATGATACTTGAGCAAAAATTCTACGTATTTCTGTTGATGCTTAATATGCTGTTCACTGGCTTATGTTCTAACACGAAACACACCAGTGCAAGCCAGTACAGCTGCAGAGCTCGCATCGCATGTTCAGAGAAGATTTTATTTAAATTTAAAAACAACTACAAGGCTAAATCCCTAATCCAATTAAGAAAAAAATAGTATCACAAAAAATTGAATTTGAATCTGAGTTGAATTTGCTTAAATTAAACTCAGGTGAGTAAATATCTGAAAAGTCCAAGTTTTAAATGTGCTTGGCTGTTGCTGTTTGGTGTCTATGTGGCAGGTGGAGTCCATTCCTGCTTATTGTCTGCCTTTCCTCTTTACTGGTGTGGGGTTTTAAAATAAATAAAAGCAATAAGGGCACTTTTTTTTCCCCCCTTGATCCTGCTTCTTGTTGTTAACCTTGTGATTATTCTGGAGTTAGTGGGAAAGTTTCCCATTGCTTTCTCAGGGAGGATGTTTGTATTATAGGCATCTCTGTCTGGTTCAGTGAGGGGGGAAAAAATCTGTCACTGCTTACTGGGTAAACCTGAGTTCTTGATCTCTTTTCATACCTTCCACATGTCTGTGTTGCAAAGGTAAATCCAGATATTAGAGCTGAATGAAACAATCTCCTTTGCTACAGAAATTTGAACAGCTGCACATGAAAGGATAAAATGTTTTGCCAAGTTAATCTCATATGATTTACTGCCTACGCCTAATCTGTTTGGAAGCAGCTATGAATATTCTAATACCTTTTGGAAATTACTGACTGGGATGACAGCAGCTGAGAAAAGCTGTGAGAGCTTTAGGATGGCTGCCTGTAGAACGCACACCTGCCTGCATGCCTGGAGCAGTTGCAGTCAGATTCTTGGAACAATGAAAATTCATTGTTATTTGTTGCAGCAATAAAAATAATGCTGTCTGCATTCCCAGGAACTTCTGGAAGAGTCAGCAAATATATGGATGACATCTGCAACCTGTTAAGCAAATTTATGGTTTGCGTTTGGGGAGTTAGTGCTGTCAAGAAAGATGAGGCAGAAACCCCCAGGGAAGCCTACCCCAGCCATGCAAAAACTGGTGGCAGTCACAGCTCATCCATGAGCATGGATTCTAAGATCAGTTGCCTTGTTTCATGGGTGTTTGTGCACCTCCACTAACCTCACTGCTCTGATCAGCTCCTAAAACTGACATGGGGCACCATGTAAATATAGAGTAGAGGCATATGTAAATGTTTTATACTTTAAAAAAAATAGAAATTAAGCAACTTTTGATGCAAAATTATCTTTTTGTAAAGTTGTTGAGGCAATCTGCAGCTACACCTGTCAACTACGTTCAGCATACTGTCCGAGTTAAATGCTGAAGGTTGCTTAGGAGATATCTGTGTAGAGTCACTTAATTTCTGTAAAATCCTATTGGGTATATTATGGAAGGCCATTCCTGGTTATGCTTTTGCTCTTTGAAAGAATGGTAAAACAAAAGGTTGAAGAGAAGCGAGCTACCTCTGAAGTAGCTGTGTCCAGGAAGTGTCAAAAAACATAGAATGCATGGTTGCATATTGCCCTGAGTTTGCGGTTAATTTTAGTGTTGTGCCACTGTCCCTTAAAATAAATTGAGAAATTACCTGTACAACAAAAGTAGAAAGAGGTTAAATATATACAAATGTGGTTGTGTGCTAATGCAGGCAGTAGTTCTCCATTCCCATCTCTGGGGTTGCAGTGCCTAACAGAAAACTAATAATACACTCAGGACTGCAAAAGTCCAGCAGCAGCCTGCCCTTCATTCCCAGCAAACTCATGTGAAACTTCACCCCCAGCAGCCGCAGGAAAGGAGGGAAAATACAGGAGTCAAGGGCCCAGTCTGCTACAGGGATATCGTTAAGGTTTATCTCAAAGTGTTGTGTGTGTGTGCATGACAACAAGTGGATGGATGTGTCAGCATGAACTCAGTAGATAGCAGATTTTGGTGTCACATGAAAAAAACAGACTGCAAGACTACTTGCAATGTGCATCTGTTTTACTTTAAAATGAGAAGTTTAAATGTATTTTTTGTAATTTTGTAAACATTTGAACACATGCTTAATTTGTGCAGGATGTCAGTGGAGAGCAGTGGTGCAGTTGTCTGTCAATGCAGGAGGGCTCAGAGAGTGAAGACTGTAGAGTTGGGTGCATCATACGGGCAGAACTGTAAAATCCTCCAGTTAATCCAGTTGTGCCAGCTAATGGTCCTTGAACTGAGGGCAGCACTGATGTTTGAATCCAGCATTTTGAATGCTTGAGCCTGGTGTGAACCCTCTTTAGTCACCTCGATGACTTCAGATCAGCACATCTAGGTCTTTAGATCTGACCTAGCAAAATGTGAAAGTTACAAAAAACTTTCAAGGAAATGAATGCTTTTTTTCTTCCTTTCTTTTTCCCCCCCCCCCCCCCTAGATAACTGTGGGATACAGCTTAATGACATTTAAAAATACATTTTCCTTATGTATTTATGGTATGTTATAAATGAGTCTTACTCTTCCTAATCTTACTCTTCCTAATCTTACTCTTCCTAGTAATCACTGAATGTTGTTAACAGTACAGGCTTGTCTGACAGTGCTGAAAATTTATGGCAGTAATTCTAAATACAGGCAATTTATACATTGCCAGAAGACAGGAAATATTCTTCCTATTTAATCTTATTTTTTTATAACTCTAACTGCTAGCATATTCCCCAGAAGATCTCATAAAACTTTGCAAATACGTTCCCTAAATCCCATGTTTTAGCTATTTGCTTTTGCAGTCATTATTCTTTACAAGTTTTATGTATTTTGAAAGTACTGCAATTTTTTGCAAATGTAACTTTTAAATTTTTTTAATTGGGACCTAATTTGAATTGAGGATTTCAGCAAGGGGACTTGTAACAGTGAAAAGTGATAGATTCTGTTAAATGCAGCTGTTGCTAATACATACCAGAGGAAAAAAAAAAAAACCACCCTCAATACACCACCTTGAGATCTAAATAATCTGTATCGGTCCAGGAGAGAAACTGAGGTGTCACTGTGGGCCACTCAGTGCTCAGCTGCGATCAAAAAAGCAAGTGCAATTCTCCTGTGTGTGAGAAATCTGATAAATCATGATCCAGCTGGGAAGCTGGTGCGGAGCTCATCCTGCCCCCTGCACAGTGCACTGCAGTTGTCTCCCTCTCTCTGAATTTGTTGTAGAACTGGGGAAGGTTTGGGGAGGAGGGAACAGTTACATAAAGAGACATTTTAAAAAGCTAATTCATTTACGGTAATTGATAATTGAGGGATTTTTTGTGTTTTTTTTTTCTTTTCTGTTTTTGAACTCATTTGTTTCACCTTTTAATATTACTGAATACCCTTTTTCAGGATTTAATGAAATTCTGACATAGCAAAAGGAATTCATTCTCACCCACACTGCAGGACTCATTGCCATGAGGGTTAACTGGAATCCAAAAATTCAGAGTGGGGCTGTGTCCTGGTTTGGGGTGGAGCAGAGACAATTTTCTGTTCAGTGAGAGAGGCCCGTGCTCGCACTTGTTGCCCTGCCCAAACCATGACACACTGGAAATCTGCATAAGTAACGGGACTATTTAATCTACCAAAGTCTTTGGGAAAAAATAAAAACTCGTGCTCCAAAGTTCAAGCTCATTTTTACCTCATGAGAGTTGGGAACTGACCTGTTGTAGACCAGATTATCTGTTCCTAAATCCACCCTGGAGCATCAGGTAGAGCTCAGCCACAGGAGTACATCTGACACAGCGCAGTACAGGACCTGATCAGGAATGATCTCACCTTCTTCTGTAAAGGGCCTTGGCGAAAGGGGAAGAAATGTTTTGTAAGAATTGATAGCATAGGTCCCTGGGTATCTGAGCTTGGTTCTTTGCTGTGCTGTGTTTTTCTGGTGTTAATATGGGAAAGTCACTTGGACTTATTTCTAGTAAGGACTGTTGAGCTCTAAGGCTTGGATTAAACCATGAAACTTGTAACTATTATACTTGAGTTACCTGGTATGCCACTGCAATGGTTTGTCTGTATTGATTACATGAGTAACAGAGAGCAATTAAGCTCCTGAATTAGCCACCTCAGTTAATTGCCAAAGGTAATTTGGAAGATGGATCATGGCCTAATGTAATATAAAAGAAGAAAGACTGCAGATTGAGATAAATCAACTTAGTTGAGATCAATGTGTCCTCTGGCTTGTGGTGGGAGGGACAAAACAGTAACACGAGCTTGCTTTGTTTCTGCACCTGGCTCTCCCAAAAAGAATATCTGGTAAAGTAATGCTTTTTATTTTTGAAGAGGAAGCTACCAATAGAGAGCGAAGATGACCTGATATAATTTTCCCTTTATTCCATCTTTTCGCAGATCTTTTTTTAATGCTTATGTAGCCTGGAGGTTCAGGGAAAAAAATAAAATATTTTTTATCAACAGTGACTTATATTAGTCAAATAGTCATCAAGTCTTGTGTACTTTGAACAGGACAGGAAGGTTGGTCCTTGAGCTCTCCTGCATTAGGCAGTCCTCTGTAAACACAGAACGTCCCTTAAATTGTAGGCTTTTATAGGTTTTAATACTGGCATTTGCACTGCTAGTCCAAAGTGTCAGACTTCGAACTGGGAGAATCAAGCTTTGGATGTCAGTTCTGATATGGTAACTATAACTGGACGCAGCACTCGCCTTCCATTTCTCTTGTCACTTTTGAAATGATGTGGTGTCAGTTACAGCTGTCAGCTGGAGTAATTCAGAGTATTTCCTGCTAAATCCCATTAAATCACAGGCTCTGTCCTGGCTTGCATTTGCTCCAGATCTTTCTGTTTACAGGGTGGCTGAACGTGTCTGAGGAAATGAAAAAAAGCAATATTTCCGTTTCCCAGAGATTCATGTTGTGGCTATGAAAATAATCCATTTGATTTGAGACTGGGAACTGAATTCAGAAAGTGGGAAGTCCTGTGCAATTACTGATGGATTTTTGTGTTCATAAACACAATCTATTACAAGCACATAATTCATAAACATGTGAAAAGGAAAGAGGTCTTTTTTTCTCCCCATCATGTGAAGATTGTTAGAAAGCTGTATATTTTTGAACCAGCAATGAGACAAAAGATCTTGCAGAGATTTCTGGAGGGATGTGGTAAAGCAAAGGTGAGGGTCTATCAGTCAGGGCAAGGAGAGACAAATTGGCGTCCCTGCTCTGCCCAGTTGTCACCCCAAACTGGCAGCCTTATCTTTGCTGGGCTTTCATAGAGCAGAATTGAACTTGGTACTGGGGAGAGGATCTATAACCAATATTTTGTGTACTTCTGTGGGGGAGGAAGGGGGGAGTGTTGGGGAAACTTTTGTTTGGGTCATATCGGTGTTCTTTGAGAAAGATATCTTCTGTTGCAAAATTCCTGGTTTGTCTGATCTTCTAGTTCAGGTAAAATATTTTGGGGCTAGTAGAAACAGACATGGCTTTTTCTGCCATGCCAGGAAAAGGAAGCCATGGCTTTTCCTAGCTCTGTTTCTGACCCATATGAGTAGAAAACTGTTTAACCTGTTTGCAGGGCGGGCCCTGTGTCTGCAGAGGGTTTGCTGATTCCTGCCTTGCTTCTGCAGGGCTCAGGCTGTGAGGGGACAGGCAGGAGTAGCCTCTGTCTCTACAGGATTTTATTTTAAGCCTCAGTACAGACCAGAATAGTTCACTGAAAACCTAAAAGACATTAAAACTGTAAAAATGAATACAATACATTCTCTGAGTCAATAGAGACTTGTATTCATTTGCCAGATAGCTTTAGTGATGGCTATTAAGCCATTCTTCCTTTAACAAATCTTGTTTTGGCAGTTGAGGTTATTTATTGCAGATTTTTTTTTTTAGTCTTATAAAATAGGGGCTGCTATTTAGAAAGTACTCTGTTAACAGTAAGATTTGCTGTGCATAGTAACTGCTCACCTGGCCTGTCCTGCATGCTCACACCAAGGCCTCCAGCTGCTTCAGAAGTCATCTCTACAGGACTGGTCTATGTCACTTTTAGGTGTTATCTGTGATTATGGGATGTAGGGGCCTGCCAGAGTAACTTTGGAAGAAACTGCTGTGAGGTCTTGAGTACGATCTATTCACAACATTATTGCTGTTACAACATATTTGTAATAATGTATTAATAACGGCTTCTCATTGCAAACTAGGCTGAAGGTGCCTTCATTCTTAGGGGACACGTTGAGGTGCCAGACTGATACACTTTTAAAAATATGGTCGTTACAATGTGTCATGACTTGGGCCCTCTAGAGCACAATAATACTAGAAAATTTAGCTCAGTCTATTTTAGCATATACTCAGGATCTTAAAGGACAGATGTTGCTTGAAGGGGCCAAATTATACTTAGCAATGATGCCTTTCAGACCTTGTTCTGTTTCCCAAAAGTAATTGCTGCTGCCACAGGGAAACAGTGAGATGTGGTTATATGGCTAAGGATGGGGCACTTATTCCGTTTTTTCACGATGTTTCTATTTTCATGTGTCCATACTTGATGTTTTAGCACTTTGCACTGCCTACATGTATTTATCTCTTTGTTAATAAGACAAGTACTCCTAGACTCATAAAAAACAGCTGACATGAGCTAAATTGGGATGTCCTGACTAAAGACCTTAAGTAAATAAACAGGCTTTAATATAGGCAAGTAGTGCTAACTGTAATTACCTGGGGCTGTGTGCCATGGAACTGGAACAAAAGTCCAAACAAGCTAATTTCATTATTTTAATGGAAGTCTGCATCCCATTCATTAGAGTGACATATGACTAGTCATTAGTAACAGTTCGTTTCAAAAGCTATGGTGGATAAAGGTTGATTAAAAATTAATGAAGCCCAGACCCATTGCATTGCCACAGTGTCAGGCTTAAACTCGTTGTTTAAGTCTGTGGAGCTAAATAAGATCAGACTTTAAATACCCCCTTGGGTTTTTCTATTTTATATGATTTACATATTTTTGCTCTTTGCCGTGGAGAAGCAAGAACTAGTGAATACCTTACCTTGCTGTAGATCTCACCAATAAATTACACAGTTAAATAAGTTGTTAACAAAACAGATTGCCTTGTCATACTGATGTTTCTGCTATGCATTTTTAGAAAATATATTTTGCTGATAATCCAGTAAATGTGGGACTTCATTAACTGGAGCTTTCGTTGCCCTCAATTCCCTGGGAAGTCAGTGGCATTTGATTGGCACCTAATATGCCAATTGATCATGACTTGAGTGGTCTGCCCTCTTGCCAGCATCACTGCTTACATTTTGTTTTGGACCATGACTCCACTATGAGAAGACCAATTTGTTTAAGCACGAGCATGTGGGTAATTTCACTGGAAGCGGTAACTGGAAGGCTGTATGGTAAGTGCTATCAGTGGAAGTCAGGCTGATTTCCATCACTGTGTGGCTGAGGCCATTTACTGAAGCTAGAAATGGAGTTCCGAATCCCTTGTATATTTGTTTAAATACTTGCAAAGATTGAGTTAATTTTAAATTGATCATTTTCCCTGCTGAAAAGATGTGTCTATTTACATGACAAGAGGAGAAATTAGAAGGAAAAGTTCTTACGTAGAAACAGAAGAAACCCAAGCCAAAATCTAGTCCATAAAATTGGTATGGAAATTTGTTCAAAAAATGAAAAGAGGAGGGGAATATGAGCTGGTGAACTACTGTCTGTCAAGACCCACAATTACATTTAAGTTGCAAAAAATCTTGGAACAGCAGCCCCTCTGCATACTCATACTCATTCCTCTGTTGTCTAACAGTCAAGGAGGACTGCAGGGCTCAGACTGACAACAAAGTTAGAAAGTCTTTCATATATTTTAAGATGAACTACAGCTGAATTTAGAAGGCTGTTCTAGGAGCTCTGCTCCATACAGTAAAATTAAAATACTGTAGTAGCTGCTCCTGGCATGAGTAGTGACAAACTCGTGAACTCCAAGAACTTGAAAGTGATTAAGGAAAAGGTCTAAGTTTTGTGGCAATTTCAGCGTACTCTGTTACTGCAGGGCACTAGGTCTTCCATGGCTGTTGCCTTTCTTATGAGGCTTTTTTTCCTACCTCAGTAATTGTAGGGCAAGCTGTAAATAAGCAACAGCGTGCAATCTTTCATTTCCCTGATTCCAAAATATTTCAACATCAACAAGAATCACAATGTAATTAAATTATATGGAGCTGCGGTCAAAGGGAACGTCAGAAGGGATGTGTTTGGGAGAAGAGGTGGGGACAGAATCGCTTGTTAAATTCCTAATTCTCAAATGATTTGAGTTGGCTTGGCTGTCCCTGGAGGACTTTACACCACTATGGACCTGTGGCTTAAGATATAGTGTAAATTCCTTTCCTGCTCCACTCCTCTAGAGAGTATGGTACTTCTTCATCAGCCTCCTGGTTGGAGATGTTGACCCCAGATCTGCAGCAGCTTTGTTCTGGCACCTTGCTATGGAGTGGAATTGACTGTTAGAGCCCATTTTCAGATTTTCCTTTCTTTGTTGCTGGAACAGAAAGACCATACCTAGCGCTGTCCCAGCTCTGGAGAAGGAGAATGGTGGAGGATGGCAGAAGCATGGAAAGACTGGGTTAGTTTGCATAGTGTAGCAGAATGTGGGGTACAAAGCTAATGTAAGTGGCAGTATCAGTGCAGAATTATGATATCCTCCTAGTACTGGGTTTTCTTCATCCTTGCAAGCTTTAGCAAAATGGAATTACTTTTCACCTAGATGAACGATACTGGGCATGTAATACTAGTCTGCTGTTCACCTCTTTAGGCAGCACAGGATGCTGTTAAGTTCTATAAAGCTTTAAGTATGATATACCTATGTGCCCATTAGCCTATCTGTCTGCAGCAATGGTGTGTCAACATGCTTTGGGGGGTTCATTGTGCTCTTGGGGTCATGCTTCAGTTCAGCCCAACAGTCTGCTTGTGAGGACTGGGCGTTGGTGTAACCCTCATCTGGTTGGCCAGACCCCAAAGACCAAAGGTACTAAGCATTTTATTAACAAATATTAACTCATTCAAATAGCAATCTGCACTTCTTAGTATTTTTACAGCCCCCAGTAAAGTATCTTTGTTGCTTATCATTATATCTTCAATATGTTTAACTTCAGTTTAAATGTTCTATGAAACAGATGAAATTAAACCGGAAGATAGTCAGAGAAATCTGTAGTGACCATATGGTGTTATAAAATTACAAAAATGTGAGAGAGGGTTGAGCCAATTCCAATTGCCAAACTTGCTACTTGCTTCTAATAAACACTGAACTATCTGGCATCTGCTATCCCTCAGGTAATACCATCAAGAGTGGAAGTAAATGTTTCCTTTTAATTGCATTGTTTATGTCTCGGAGGGTCCAGGGAGATCATGTGATGTTTATCTAGATTTTCCATGCATACTAAATCAGCCATTTCAGGCAGAACTTTGATATTCTCTCCAATTTTCTCTTCAATTAGGCTGAAGTTTCACTTGTCATTTTTGAGAGTCATATTCTGTACATCTTCAAAAGAGAATGCCCCAGCAGTTACTTTCAGTATATTTTTAGATAGGATTGTTTCTTTCATTTTCACTCTTAATTAGTATTTTGGCAAGAATAACCTGTGTCAGTGCTTTCAAGGAAAACCTCATCTGAAAAGTGTAGAATGCTACAGATTCAGGGTTCCTTGGGCAGAGAAGGGTTTGGGAATTGTGTTCTATTATTTGAACTAAAAGGAATTTAGTAGAACAACAGTTGAGGGGGATTTCTGTGGAAAAGTTCTACTGAATTTAATTGCCCCCAAAATGCAGTTTGAATCTGTTAAAAAATGAAGAAAATTCTTTATGCAATGACTAGGATTTTGTACAGTTACACAAAAGTCCTTATAAAAACAAACAGTCAATGATGCCCTTTAATAAGTCGTTGTTGTTCCATCAATAGAAAATTTTATTTTAACTCTAGATATAGAACTGATTTGGTTTTGGTAAGTTCTGTTGGGCTTTATTAGGAGAAGGAGCAACACTACCACTTCCAGATCAGGTTGGCACTGAGTGGATCTGAATGGATGTCACACCTAAAAACAGCTCATCAGAGAGGGTGAGAAATTAGCGTAATTTCAGAGTAGCAGTGAAGAAGTATTCATCTGCACCTGATACGATATTATGATATATTGTATCACTATCAGTTAATAGCATAACTTACAGTATATATGGATTTGTCTGCTGCCAACACAGTTGTTGAGTGTTGGTTGGTAATTATAGGATTAATGTATTCTTAGTCTACACAAAAAATGGCGTTGGATTTTGAGGCCCGAGCATTATGCTATAGATAGTAAGATGTCTACGGGCAGACACAATGTTTTCCAAAAAAATGGTGGGACACAATCTACCTGGTGTACCAATAAAAATGACAGGTGGCAAATAGACACATTCTGCTAATGTTAAAACTCGTTTTAATATAAACTGTGCTTTTCAATTCTTTCTTTTACTGTTGCCCCATCTTCTGGAGCTACTGACTTGAAAGTGCGTAAGCTGAAATGTCAGACTGTGGAAGGGAATTTTGTATCCTTAGATCAGCTCCTGAGCTCTCATGCTTTGTGTAGGAGATGATTAGGATCAATTGTGCTTGTCCTTCTTGGAATGGTGTTTCTGTGAATGGAGGATAATCACATCAACAGGACATTTCCTAGCAATGACTCTGAACAGAAATGAACTGTTGCCTTTAAGAGTGTTAAGAAACATCTGGGACATGCTCCCGATTGAATTGGGAACTGACCCAGGAGCACAAAGAATTATGTGGCATAAAGAAGGATTTGCTGTGTCAGTGGTGAAATCTTTTGATTCTTGCATGAAGGCTGGGATTTGATTCAGCTAAACTGAATGTCTGCAGGAGCCACCGCTATAACGTGCACAGAAAAAGCAACTATGCAAAAGTGGAAACCTGTCAGTTTGACAAATACTGCTGTACAGCTCATGTCACCCAGAAGCAGTAATTCCCCATTGTCTGATTGACGAGGCCTTGAGATAATTTCCCCTCCTGGTTGAGGCTCTGTTTGTGGGCACCGGTATGAGCTGTCACAACCTCTTCCTGGGACGACTCTTCTGAGGACTGGACACATTCTTGCTTGATGCAGATTGTCAAATTTCATTCACATCTCCTTAAGTATTTGAAATTTCCTGTTCATCTACAATGTGTGAGAAGGTGTTAAGAAAAACCAGTTCTATGAGATAATTTTTAGGGCCTGATACACAGAGTGCCAGATCAAGAGAAAGTAATGTATGGCATTAGAAATATTTAAACTGGAATACTGAGGAGAACAGTGACATTTGACGCAGAGAAATGCCATGTTGTAAGGTATTTGCTTTTGTCCAGCTGTTCTTGAGGTAGCTCTTTATCGGGGAGAGAAGTATGTTCATGAACATGACAGGATTGCTAACCTGTTTATTGATATGGATGTAATTATCAGAGAGGTTGTCTGTATTTGTCGTGTGTAGACATGAACATTGAAAGAGATGGCTGAGCCTGAAGTGCAGAGTGTTTTTGCGTCTTGAAGCCGTGGAAAGTACATAGACCTCTGCTTCAGTGAATGGATGAATAAAGGTGTGAACTGCCTATAAAGACTAACCTCTGTCCCTGCAATCCTGGATAGAGAGGCTCCTGAGTCCCCAGACATGAACAGACTGATAAATGCACCTGCTTGGGACAGGGAGAAGGCGATCATTGGGAGTCTCTTCTGTCATCTCCCCTTCCATAAGAATCACATGCTAATAAATAATGGTGCAAATTGAGGACTTTGCTGTAAGCATTGTTGTGCAGGGCTTGCTGCCTGACAGTGCTTGCAGTGTGGATGGCTCAGCACCTGGGGAATGGGACAGGAAGGTCTCTCACAGAAAGCAGGCACCCAAATGGAGTGAACTTCTGAAATTGCCTTAAAACAGGGGCTAAGGCCATAAAGAGACAGGAGAGGGTAAGTAGGAAAGTATCACTAGTTAAAGGCTACCTGGGAAGGTATCCAGTGAGCCCGTAAGCTTTGGCGTCCATGGGAATTAGCTTTAATGGGCAACTTCTAGCTGTTTGAACCTGTTTTTTGTTGGTGCTGACAGCACCTGGCAGATGTGTTCATCGTTTTATGTGCATGTAATTAGGTTTCTGTCTCTTTATTGACACCTCCTTTTGTGCCGAACTACAGGGTCTTCAGAAAAGTGATAGGCAGATATAATATTTGAATTAGAGAAGAAAGATAATAAAGGTCACATATTGTTGGGGGATTGTCTGTTTGTTATGATTCAGTCATAAATAATTCATTGTGCAGGTACCAGTGATATGGAAAAGGATTCATAATTTCTTTGAGCCTGTAAATATCCAAAAGTGACACTTCAAAATTAATTAAAAAAATTTAACATCAAACATATCCTATAGCACATCTTGCTTAATCTGAACATGTAGAGCTGCTGTTTTTTCCAGGCTTGTATTTCTCCCTAGAAATAAAAGGATTTTCATAAATGTTCCATATATAGGTACTGCAGATCACGGCGGAGATAAGTTGTTGAATATGGTTTTGTCTTGTCTTATTTGTGTTGTGGCAAAAGAATTGTACAACGAAGTTCTATGTACTTACATAAGGAGGTTTTTCTAAAGCCGAAAGATTAAGGTAGGCAGGGAGTCTGTTAAGACAGTCCCCAATAGCTCAGTGTCTGGAGCTTTTTAATAACAGATAACAGCTGTTATAGTATATCAATTCATTTCTATGGCAATAACATGGCTGTAGAGGTGCATATTTTGGCATGTCAGAAGGAAGCTGATGTCTTGAATTGGCACCCCTAGGGAGCTGCATTGTCAGGTGAAGCCTGTAGATTCTCCCCCGCCATCAACACCAAATGTGGGGATGAAAAATCTCCAGGGTATCAGTTGTTTTGAAAAAAATATTTTAAAGGCAATGATTTTAACTGAAAATCAATGATACTTCCATAAATATAACAATACTTTTCTTGACTGAGATGACTTCCTACCCCAAGGGACTGGGGATGTTGGCAGCCAGCACACGCCTATCATTGTGGTGCAAACTAAATGTTTTCTGATTCTTGATTAAAGGAGGAATGAGGCCAATTTTTGAAAAGAATAAAAGGGCTGCCTTGGTGTGATACAGGCAGCAGGGGCAACTGGAGTTGGTTAAAAATGAAAACAAGATACCTGTTTTAGGAAGTTATTTGTATTTTACAGAATTAGAGTCAACAAGGGGGTTTAATTTTTTTTCCCCACAGATGGTTAATTTTATTTCTCCTTTAGTATTTTTTTGCAGCTCAATGCAGTAAGTAGTAACGAGATGAAAGAGTGGCAAAGTGAAAAATGTAACTCTAGTTAGATATTTTGTCCCTATGATTTTTGGAAGTTAAAATTGGGACATTAAATTTTTTTTTGGGAGGAGGCATGTTTGGAATTGCAGACATCCTTCCCTTAATGTTTAAAATGGGAGATGGGTTAAAAGAAAAAAGATTGCCAAAAGAAGAGTTAAAGTTTAAATAGCATTTAAATTTTTGTTTAGGACTGATTTTAAACAACATGAAGAACTTGTGACATTCCTACTGAATTAATTAGGCCTGGATTTCATCCAGTTTTTCTCCCAGTCTGATTTAACTGCAGGTGACTAGCACAGATGGGAGAGCCTTGATGTAGGTGCATAGACAGTGATAGTTTTTCAGTGATTTCTCTCATTAAGATGAAGTTCGAAATGGACTTGGACAGTGTATTCATGGTGTATTTTGTGATGGCTGAACAGTGGAATGTTGCTCAGATCAGGTGTCTCTCTTCATCAAGTACCACTTTCTTCTCTGAAATCAGGCACAAGGGGAGAGTATTGTATTGTCCCCTGTTTTTACAGACAGACAGTACTCAGCGGAGCAACTAATAGATGTTTGAAATAATCTTATACTTCTAATTAGTGTAAATTGAATAATTTAGAGACTAAAATACGAGCGAAACAATAACAAATGCAGTAACTTATGATTCCTTTGATATGGTAAAAGGGAACATTTGAGAATCTTAAGCTTGTTCTAACAATCCCTCCCCTGCCGCCGCAAACTGCAGGAGGGGTATTTGTTCATCTGGAACAGACAATGTATATCTTTTAAATACCTATCCCAGATTTTATAAATAATAGTTAGACCCAATCGTGTACTGGAGATGTAGTGTTTGTTTGTTTAATTAGAAAGCTGAGCTGAGCTGAATCCTGTGGCAGATGTTGCCATGTGTAATGTAATAAATAAAAGTCTTTATGGGACCCAGCAGGCAGCAGAGCTTTCAGTTAGCAGATGGCAAAATATTAAACTGGCAGTGCAGTAACTTAGCTGACTGTGTCAGCTGGACCTTACCCAGCTTTAGCACAAGCATGAATCAACTTCACATAGGAGGTGTCAACTAGCCTCATGTTTCTGCAATGGCTGTTAATACTATTTTTAATATGATACCTGATAAAAGAAGGCTTTTTATCCAGCAAGATATTGTTGCCATAAAAGTCAGTCTAGGCTTAACATGATCTCTGCTGTGCAAGACTACAAAAGATTTTTTGCAACAGCACAGCTATTAAACAGAACAGATGTGCTACTCAGTCCAAACTATGTGGTGGCACAGGGATTGGAGATGGCAAACATGCTACAACTAACCCCTGTGGAGCACAGCAGGTGAGAGAGTGCCTTTTCCTTCCGAGGAGAAGTTGTTGCATTCAGCACTTGGCATTGGCTGTCCACCATGATACTCGTGTGCGTCTGTGAGATGGTTGGTGTAGAGAAGACGTCCCTGCCTAACTAGAGCTAACCTGTCCATTGGCTCCATAGATCACAACTCCTGGAGGCTAAAAGGACTTCTGCAACTCATTGCCATGTGGACTGGTTATGCTTCTCACCCTAATTTACCTACTGGTTTTCCTTTACATGCCTGTGTAAATATACACACATAGGCAAATGTAAAACTTCAGGCATCATTTAGATTTCGTTGCCCCATGCTGGGAGCTCTGTTTCCTGAGGTTCCCAGCACTGCAGAGCAGTTTCTCCAGATGGCAATCTGGGAGTGCTTTCAGCCTGTAGTTTCCCCTAGTCCCACATCTCTCTAGACCCTTAGGTGATGTGCCTCCCAACTTAGCTCTGAATGAAAAGCCCAACTTTAGACAGTGCTAACTTCTGTCCCTATCTCCTCATCAACTCTCCTCCTTCCAATGAAGAATTCTGGTAAGGCATTTTCTCCAGGGCCAGCTCATACTCCTATTGAAGACTGATGTTATGATGCTTTAGTCCATCTTAAATGCATGTCGGAACAGCAGGTGTTTATGACAGGGTAAAACAGGATAGATTGCAAAGCAACTGGGAAAGCAAAATTCTTTGTATGACCTTCAGAGTCTAGCATAAAGCAGTTAATCACCCACTTACTACAGTGGCTTACATGTGCGTATGGTGAATTTAATATACCTTTGTGTAAAAATAAATAAATAAATAATGAGTGTTTTCAATGTTTAGCTGCTTCCTTTACGTTTAGAGAATGAAATAAAGTGATGATAGTGAATAAGGGCCTTTTGGCTGTCCGATTTCATTCTTTAATCTCTTGATGTCTCTCTCCTGTTGGTAGGCAGATCACGTCAACTTCTGAGCAAGGCAGAAGGTTAGAAAGGTTTTCAAATAGTTTTGAACACCAAACAAGTTAACATAGCTATATCTTGAAAATACAGGCCAGATGAAGTGCAGCTTGTAAAATAGCAAATTGTTTAAGCAAAACAAGGTATTGTTTGCTATTTCGGTTATATTCATTTAACTGGAAAAGAGGCACTAAAAGTTCCATGCCTCTGAGTGATAAAACTTACTGGCTTTTTTTTAAAATAAGTATTGCCTCTTGAGAAAACAACTGCCCTGATTTACTGCAAGGTTGTGGTTTGTTTTTTTTCCCCTAAAAACTCTGAGAAGCTGGGATGGATTGGGTTGAAGTAGAATGCCCAGTATCCTCTGAGAGGATATTGCTGTTCTACAGTCAAGCTCTGCTCTGACCGTGTTGCATCAAAACCCCATAGGAACAACACAAGTAACCCATTCTCTTAGAAAACACCTTCTGAGATTGTGGAGATCTGGGAATGTTTTGAGTCATTGAAGGTACCCAGAAGGCATGTAGTAATCAAGTTTTATTTTCTCCCATGCATAATGAAGGCCCAAAGCTCTGAGTAGAGTTGATCAAGGTGGGGTAGGAGGGGAAGGTGACTTTGCACTGGTTTGGTTTCCCTGCATTACCGCATTAACCGGGATTGTTCTGGCTCCTGCAGTATAAAGGCTGTTCTAGCAGCTGATAGTCTAAAAAGTTTGTCTAACTGCTGAAAAAGACTTTCTGACCATACCACACATGGTGCCGTGGTCTTGAAAATCAGTAGCTATTTCTTGCCAAGAGAAAACAATGAGGCTTTCCCATGGGAGAATCCTGTGGGAGATGGTGGCTAAGTCTCAAGTGTAAAGCAAATGGCAGCGCACAAAGAGCTTGCTTCCTTCTTACTTGAAAAGGTGGGATTACCATAATTGCCAGAATTTCTAGGCATTGATATGTTAGTGTTGAGTTAGGAAGAATCTTCAGTCTGGATGGTCTAGTTGGTCACTGAATCCAGAAATCCACTAGAGGACTAGTTCAGTAGTGCCTGCTGGACTTCAGCTCTGTACACTTCTTCAAGAAGCAAATATCTTGGCAAGAAAGGATGAGCACCAAGATCACCCACAAATAATTGTTATTTTGGGATGTGAGAAGCCAATCATGTTGAGAGATAACAAGCAGGTATAAAATTCTTGAAGATGTGTATATATATGTATTAGGAGCACCAAATGATATCAAAGGCATCTAGAATGAGCACCATGTTCAGAAATAATAAAATTAAATGTAGATGCTTCCAAGTGTCAGAGTACTTCAGAATCAATTTTATTGCCGCACTTGCACTGCAAGTCTGGAAAGCAATCAGCTTTTCATTGTTACCTTAAGATCTGCCCACACTCCTCCAAATATAATTTATTCTGATATAGCCAGATGAGAAAGCATTATGTTATTAGAACACCTGACAACAGGTTCTGAAAGCATGTGCATCCACTGTTGAGTTGTGAGGACAGGGAAGAAATCTGGACCACCTGTACTGCACACTTTATCCTCATCTTTTCAGGTAATCCTTTGTGAATCAGTACTTGCTTGTTGAGATTAAAATAGTCCCACGGCTGCTCTAAACTCTGCAAAGATTAGTACAAAATTACGCTCACAGTCAGGGAACTATAAACAGACTCTGTCCAGATGCTGTACCAGCACTGGAAGACGAAGATCTAAAATCAGGCAGTGCTGAATTATGTGTTATACTGTACTTTTCCTGAAACCAGTCTAGACAACATCCACAGAACTTCAGTATTTGCTAACCATTGGCATAAACCTACTTCCACCAAATACTAAAAGTCCCCAATTTCAGACAAAACCATTGAGGTTTGGAAAGTCTCACCCTAAAATTCAGCTGTTGAGTCCTGACACTTAAAGCACCTTATTAGTATTAAATGGAGTTATTAAATTAAGATTATTCTTAGCCTCAATGTTTGCTGAGGAAATCTTTCAAAGAGCAGCTTTTAAGTCCATCTAGGTTTACACAGTCCACGTTAAATTCAGATCAGTACAGTGCCCCCAGTGATGGTTAACACTGATCCTTTATCTCCTAAAGACTGTGGAAATTATGTTCTTTGTAAGAGTTTACAAAGCAACAGATGATGTGTCAAGACAGTAATTTAAACCATGAATCTGCACTTGCTTAAAGATGAACTTTTGGGGAAGAAAAATGAATGAAATGCTAGTGGCAGACAAGCAGAATCTCTGGATGAGTGCATCAATTTTTGTTACTGACAAGTCTTGTGCTTGTAATAAAACTGAAGTGCTGAGGTCAGCGTCAGAGTGAAACCACACTTATTTTCACAAACATATTTATGTGATGGTAATAGTACCTATTAACAGGGTTGACATAGCTATCTGCCAAATAGAAAAATGAGTTCTCCTGCATCACAAGATGAGCAAAGTTGGGGGAATAATAAATCATAAAATTAGTTAAGATATCATTTATCTTTCACAGCTTTCCTACATTGCAGCTTAGAGTCCTTCAGGACTTGAATTCATTTATTGCATTTTATTGTTATGAAAACCTGTCAAAGCCGGTAGCAGACTGTGGGAAGTTAGATGACCAGAGGCAACAATATGTGTTGTTAATTAAACAGGCATTTGCATGCTTTCATTCAAGATGTGGCCAGTTTGCTGTAACCTTTTGAATTGCCCTTCTTGCTCTGAGCCCCGTAAGGTAAATGAGAAGATTCCAAAATGAGTAACTTCTGTTTAAAAATTTGTGGCTATGGCTATCACTGGTGCTAGTGAATGGATAGCAGTAACTGTTATATAAAAATAAGATGAGGCTATGCCCTCTTTAACTATTCATATCTCTGTGTAGGTTCTGTGCAGTTAATCTAGACTTTCAATTTTTAATTTTAGGCTCTGTCAGCATGAAGAACTAGTGCTATCTAAATTTTTTATTGGGTATCTTTTTGTCCTGTATGGATCCCCAAGTATTTTGTAGTTAGATGTCAGAGGATTGCTTCACTTGTCATGGAAATGCACGTGCCATTGCTTCAAGAAACACACTGCCATTGCATAATAATTAGAAGGGCAAGAGAATGAGATGAATGTGTTGATCTGAGACTCTAGAGAGGAAAAATAGTAGAATTCTGTCATTTTGTACTTTACACTCTGCTATTCCCTTCAGACAATAGCTAATCACACGTGATGAAATTATTTCCTCAGTATGGGGTTATTTACAATTTATGTAATGTTTTGAAAACTGAAAGAAAAGTAATTGCCTAATACCAAGATTCATATTTTAATCTCCCAGCTTCAGTTTTGGTTTTGAAACGGAGATTTTTAAGTCTATCTTCAAATCCTAGAATGAACACACACACAAAATTAATGCTAAATCTTCAACCAAGGAAATCACTTAACTGTGTTCTTCCTCCAGAGAAGTTTGTGACAACTACTATGCAAAAGTCACCCTGTGAGAATGTGCATGATGCGGAAATGGAGGGAAAGAAAATGGATTTTAACTCCTTTTCCTTTTCTCCTGAAAATGTTAAAGCATTCCTTTACATGATACCTTAAGCTATTAAAAAAAAAAAGTCAGAATGACTTCTTCCCTGAAAGCAATTAATTATTTTTCAGACAGTATCATGATTGCACCTGGTGGGACTTCAGGGGAAAGGGATACTGCATAGAGTGTGCAGAAAACTTCGGACATATTCCTCTCCTTGAAAAGATGAATAAATATATATTTAAATAGCTTTAGAGGAGTATTCATATGAAGTTTACATTGGCAGCTTGAGTATTTTTTGCAAGTGTTAAGCAGTCACTCTATCTGAAGCCCAAGGGGAGAGGCTGGGCAGGAGATGGAGGGTTTCTATGGTGTCTGAATGTGCTCAGCAGTGCCAGGAATTTGGAACAGATTCCTCGAGTGGGCATGATGCCATTCTGAGACACCAGCTAGCGCGGATGGAAAGGGAGGGAAGAAGCTGCTGGAAGGAAGGATGTACTCAAAGGGTCCATATTGAACACTAACACTTCTGTAAAGGTTTTGCCAGATTTTAATGAGAAGTGCTGCAGGACTGGGAATCCTTATCAGAAGATGAAGGGTGGTATAGACTGTTTTTGGAGGGGAGGGTTCAAAGTGTAATTTGTTGGCAAAATAATCACAAAAAAATGACCATACTTTTTAGCTTTTACCTTTTTCAGCAGTATGAAGAACAGAGAGTCAGAATTTTCATCAGGTGAGTTTTTTTTGTTCTTTTCCTGTTGAATGTGTCTTGTTATTTAGTTTTCCACAAGAATTTTTGCAATCCCAGCAAGCAGCATATCAATTGTATAACACCACTGACTTTCCATCTGTCCTAGGAACTGAACTGCTCACAGATCGCCACTAGTGCAGTGCTATATAACGAGCTGAGTTTCTGGAATGACAAAACTATTTTGCTTCTTTGAAATGCAGGTCAGGTAGCCTGTGGCACCAAGCACAGAATCTCTGATGTGGTCAGCATGATCCCAGGGTCACGTGAAGATTAATTTACACATAGTCTCAAAGACACAAAGGGTATGTCCTGCATATGCAGGAACACAAAGAAAGGATGTGGTTTTGCTTTTTAAATGTCTTGATATTTCCTTTGGGTCCTGAAAAAGGAGGTACTTAAGCATGGATTTGCAAAGGAACTTCTCACCTCTGTGACTGAGGCAAGAAAGGTCAGCTGTAGATCAGTGTGGACTTTGTTCTAGGCTGTTGTTATTTTGCGATATTCTTTCATGCCTCCGTTCCCATCTAAAGCTGCTTTTTGCATGCAGCAGATGTGTGCATTCACTGAATATACTCCTAATGCAAAATAAGCTGGTCTTCCCTTTGGAGACTAAAAGCCTCAGCAGGGGTAGCTCTGGGTTTGCTGTGACTGTGCTTGACTGAACTGTACATTTGCTCACTACTACAGGATATGTTTCTGAGTACTTGTGGTCAGTGCTGTTACCTCCTCACAGTTAGAGGAGGAAGCCCTGCTACTTTTGCTTTCTAACTGCCTATAGAAATGGGTATCTCCTTATGCACCTCAGGTAAGGGCAGAGCTGGTTGGAAGGCTTTCAAGAGTAGAGGGCTTCATGTTCATGTGGGAAAATGCCAATTGATTGAAGTCACAACAGCTTGTCTGTTTGAATGAAAACTTCATCGGAGAGGTTTTAAGGTCCAAAGCGAAGCTAAACATGGGTGGGAAAAGTAGTTCAACATAGTCACTAGCCTGGGAGTGGGCACTCTTCTGGTGTGAGGGTGGCAGAGATCTTCCTGCCATGAGTTAGGCAGAGCAGAGATTTGCTGGGCCAGGACTGAAATCTAATGAAGTGTGGGGAGGTGAGAAATAGAGGGGAGCAAGTCTTTCCAGACAGCCTCTGAGCAGTCCTTTAGAAGGTAAATAAATGTCGTTTCTGTGCTCTCTTTTTGGGCCAGGCACATACCTGTTGTTTCAGCCCCCCATTTGGAATCTGCACATTGTCATTTAGAAAACAGAATTGCTAAACTATGGTCTCATTTATGTGGAAAAGCTTGTCTGCTCCCTGAAACGGACAGGTTTCCTCAAAAAGTTTTGATTTTTGACTGTTCAGGGAAAAAAAAAAAAGGATCTTTTCTCTGGGAAATGCCTGGCAAGCTCTGAGAATGTGGGAGTGAGTGTCCCTCCAGGAAGCTAGGCTGTCTGGAGACAGCAATGGCAGCAGTCAGCAAATCACCTAACTTAAACAGAGCCCCATCACAGGAGGAAGCAGAGACTGAAGTTGGGAAGTGCAGATAAGGGGGAGCTCCAGAGAGAGGTTGTAGTGGAGGGTTTCCAGTGGTGAACCTTGGGCCATAGGTTGCAGTGCAGTTGTGGGGCATGGATTGAGCTAAAGACGACCTGGAGTGCTAAAGGTAAACAACAGGGCCAAGAGAGAGGCAGCTGCATCATCCTTAAAAAGAGGTAATATATTCTTTGAGCTCTTGTGCAGATGCGCTTTAAAATTCCCCGTGTAGATGGAGACTGCATCCCCTCCCTGGTAGAAATCTACTTGTTTTTGCAAAAGGTTGAATAACTCCTGAAATAAGAGACATAGGCCAGGTGTCGGAGCCAGCTAGGCATGCCTCAGGCTGTGCCCCTGGGCAGATGGAGGTGGTAGGGAAGTGGGGGACACTTGCTGCCTCAGCAGCTCAGTGGCCTGTGTTCTTGTGGCAGAAAAGAGAAATGTGGAGTGTAGAGAAGGAAGCTCGCTGCAGTAGCACTTGTTTGGAAGAGGAGGTTGTTCCCACAAAGGCGGTTGTATTTTTTTTTCAGGTGCCTATGTAGGTAGGAGCATTGGGAAAATGGATTAACTGTTTTGATGAAGCATGGGATGCAGCTGTTCTCCTCGTGCCTTTCCTATTCTCTCTTGTATACTGCCAAATATATGTTCAGCATTTAAGGGCAGCAAGTAGCAACTTGGTGGCTTATGAAGAAAAGGCAGAAGCACAATCATGGAAATTGGTACGTTTTAAAGTCACTACAAATGTTACTACATGCCCTTTGGGGGTGTGTGGCTTGTTCACCCTGCCACATAACGCACCCTTCCTGCCTTGACAATGCCGCTGCTCAAATCTCTGTTCCCCATGTTCTGTATGCAGACAGCTATGCTGTCTTTGCACTGTTGGAGCTTAATCCCTCCAATTAATATTTCCACACACATATTATATCTGTAATGATGAGGCTTGATCCTCAGAGATACTTACACCCCTTGTTTTTGGTTTTTTATTCCCCCCTTCTGCCTTCTGCTCCCCTTTGCTTTCTCTCACCTCCTGTTTACCTGCATACATTTGTCCACCGCTTCCTTTTGCTGTCAGGGGACACAATGGGGACTTAGCCATCAGCTTTACTGGGCTTTTGCATCAGGACTGCACAAGTCTCTAGGCTTTGAAGGCTTTACTGGCTGCTGCTCTGACTGAGATGAATATTGTGTATCTGTGCAATGCACAGCAAGTAACATAGCACATCCAGAGTCTCTGTGCATTGGGCAGAATTTCTCACTTCATACATCATTCTCAGCTTGCTGCAGCAATTTCACAAAGTCAATCCCTATCCATTAACACATAGGAAAAGCAGCAGAGAAATATACGTGTGTGGCACAGGATTTTTTTTTTTTATTTTGAGGAGGTTTTCTAAGCATATTAGACACAGGCTTTATCATATTGCAGTATCATGAACTGCATTTAATCCTCCAGAGTCAAACTTCCTTTTGCTAAATAACAAAAAAATAAGTGTTTGGCTATTTGACACGTTCTGTGCAGGAACTGACTTGCCTGTCCCTCATGCCGTGTTGATCACAGGCTTGACTTCCTAAGTTATGTAGTTAATTTATCTGTAGATGATCACCTCAGCATAGTCAGGGTACTGTCTCCAACCCTGCTTTCATGATTTTTCTGATCATGTTTTTTTGTATCCTCTACCCGAAGTTTCCAGCATAGGCTTTTTTCCTCTTGTCCAACTTCCAATGGATCTAACCACTCAGATTGTGATTTTTCACTGTAAGAAGAGATCTTGGAGGCTTTTGCACCTGAGTAGTCTCCTGATTTTGGATGCATAGAAGGTAATGGGTTGGCAAGTGACAACAGAGTTCTGGCCAGATGGAGGAGCTGGTGGGAGCACGGCCTGAAATGCTGCTCTGCTCTGGCATAGCCAACATCCAGCCATCAAATTATCTTTAATTTTCACATATCTTTGTGTCTGAGAGCAGTTCACTTGCCTCTGTTAGTGCAAAACTTCCAAGTTATACGAGCTTGAGTGTCTTGTGCTGCCCATAAAAATCATGGGAATGTGTGTGCTTCACAACAGACGATGGGGAAGCTGGTACAGAGATGCCTCTTCTGGGTGCTTGCACACCAGTTTCCTTACGTTAGGTAGCTAGGACTTGCACAAACCTGGGGATCTGCATATGAGGGCTATGAGTTCTTACTGTTTTGAGCGTGCTATTCACAGTCTCTAAACTGCAGTGAAAGCGCACTCCGCTGCCATCAAAACACAAAACTGGATTACATAGTTATGTGATTATTTGTTTTTACGCGGTAGAAAAATCCAGAGGTTCCGTATGTTAAAAGCAAGGTTCTGGCCTCACTTCTTTAGCATCGGATTTTATCTTGGGCTTCAGAAGGCACCTCATGCAGTGGACAGACTGAAGAAACAATTGGAAAAGACTGGAGCATATATTTCTACCTGGAATAATCTTATTTCCAGGCAGGGACTCCAGAGACTTCTCTGTGAGGAAGTTGCTACAGCACTGGCAGGAGTTATGGAACAAGCTGCTTTACTGTGTTCCTCCATGAAATTGTTTATGCAATGTCAGACTCCTGTGGCATTACGTTTTAATGCAGTAGCTGCCAAGTCTGTTGTGACATGCAACAACCCAGTGCAGTCCGTGGCACTGCTGGGAAGCTGTGTCCTGCTGCTAGTCTCACCCTTGACTTTGGGGGGTACTACATCACTCATGAACTTTGTTTATAACATGCCATCTGTGAGAGGCCCTCAAAATAATTCAGCCAAATTAACAGCCAAATTAAGCGCCTCCTAAGCACTTCAGGTTGTTCTCACTGCCCATGCTCACTCCTGTCCAGAAGGCAGAGGTGGTCTCCAGTGCCGCTCAAGCACACAAGCTCTTAGCATTGCCAGTGTCTCCTCTTTCCAGAGACCTTTGACTGGAGTCATGCTTCCCTACAGAAGTGGTGTTGCAAATGAGCCCCTGTTGTGTTTCTGAGGGATTTGATATTGTTGAGTGGCTCAGTTGAGTGAAAGCAATTTTGGGAAGAATAGCTGGGAGTTGGAGCAGCCAAGTAGAGTTGCTGGAGCAGGTAAGCGGAGTTGCTGGAGCAGGGAGAAGCTGTTTGGCACCCGTGGCTCTTGCATGCTCTATCAAGTTGGAGCACAACTTGTACAGGAACTGCAGGCTGGCATTGAGCATCATGCTCCAGCCTTCTCGGGCTTTGGGAAAAGAATGGCTCCTATCGCACTGGAGCAGAGAGAGAGCATGGCATGCTGTACACTGGAAGCAGGCACATCTCTGTGCTAATGTCACAGCTGACAGGCGACAACCATGTTCTGCAGAGGTGGGTGGTACAGAGCCAGGGACTACTTGGAGAAAGCCCAGGGAGACAATCTGTCTTACAGATCTGCTCTCACAGCTCCCTAGTTGAAAAGCGGTCTGTGGCACCTTAGGCCTGCTGCATCTTTCATTCTCTCCAAGCAGCTGGGCTGGCTGGCACCAGGGAAGGAGGGCTGCTTGTCCCACAGACACTATGAAAATTGCTCCCAAGAAAGAGCAACTTGGCAGCAGCTCCCTGGGATTTGTGATTTTGGCATGTTGTTAACAGTAGAGAGTGGGGAAGAGGTGTGAATGAATTATTCCATCTCCACAAGTTTCTTCCCTCTGGGGGATCCAGGCATAATCTTCTTCTTCCTGAGCTTGCCTTGCTGATTTTGTAAATCTGCAGCATGTAGGCAAGGTCCTAAATATCACCTAAAAATATCTGCCCATCGTGGAGATTTATTCATGCTGGGCCCTTACGGAGCATCTCTGCCTAGAGATGTTTTTTTCCCTGATGTGCTGAGTTATGTGGCACTTATATGCAGAGAGGGGACTGTCTCTGTCTAGTTCTGGTAAGACAGATGGAAAAAAACATGAAAAAAGAGTAGGAAAAAGCATAATAAAAAGTGTAAGGAGAATAGCACCGAGCTGAACAAATACAGTTTCTTCAGCCAAAAGAGAAGTTTGTAGAGCAAAACAAGCAAAATGCACCTATTACCTGCTCTTTCTAATGAGGTTCACAGCCAGAAAAAAGGAATTTCATCACTGCCAGTTCCAACAATAAAAGGCTATGAATGAAGTTCTTCCCCCCAATCCTTAAAAGCTTGATATTTTCCCAATAGTATTTGAGGCTAAGCTCTGTTTGCAAATGTCTTGCTATAATTAGAAATTTACTTTTTTTTTTTTTTTTAAAGTGTGACTCAGTTACATGCCTCCTGGGTTTGGGACATTGCAGAGTTTGCCAAGCCTTTGGGAAGCGGAGATAAAACAGTGGGAGCTGGCAATACTGCACCTTGCCCGTCCCCCCTGGCCCTAGCAGATATTTATGAACTAATATTGATTTTCAGTCATTGATTTTTCAGCAGTCAAGTACTGCATGCATTGAAAGAAGCATCAAGGGGAAGTCATAATCTCCAGAGGTAGAGCAATGCCACACGAGAGGGGGGCAAGGGGTAGTATGCTGCTGAAAAAGAGCATCATTGTGTATGTGGCTGCCCATCTGCATTTTTATTATAAAAAAGCAAAGACACATTCCTTGTGTAACTCCTGGTGCCAGGAGAGCTACAGCCACGCTAAGGTCAGAGCGGGGACTTTGCAGCCCCAGCAGAGCATCCGGGCATGAGAAGGGTGCCCAGTTGATGGGGTGGCCAGGGAGTGTAGATGGCGCCCTGGGAGCGTGTGTCCACTGCGTCGGCCAGCTCTGCACTGCTGCCGCAGCGCTCAGCAGGCGAGAAAACGCTGAAGGCAAATGCTTACTTCTTGGTAAACAACCTAATCTTTTATCAAATAATTTATTTTACGTAAAGGAAGGATTTTAGTTTGCAAAGCTAATCTGCCTTGTCTAAGCCCTCATTTTTATCTTTGAAGCCCAAGTAAGTGTCCAATTTATAGTATTTAGTAGATAGGATTTGGGATTCTTATCAATTTAGCAATCTTGGTTTTTGACTTTCTGGTCACGTTTCTAAGGAAAAAAAAAATCAGCTCAAGAAACTGACATTTTTGACAGTGTATTTGCTTTTCTTTTTCTTGAATACCTGAAACATTTCTGCTTGGGAAGCGTGTATTAGAATTACCAGAAGGTCATAACAGTATTCTAAAATTTTCCTAAGAGTAAATGACTGTAAAAGCAAAAGTGACAGAATTTTCTTATTTCTCTGGCTTTAGTATTGTCAGTCAAAATATTCCCCATCAAATTTATCAGGAGGTAAAAATCAGTGGGAAAACAGGAAGGGATTCAATCAGAGTTGCGGGTTTCACTTTGAGACATGCCAGCAAGTTTTTACTTGTAAAATTTCTGGGGTTTGTGTCTTGAGATCTTGAATCTGATGGGAAAAAAAGTCCCCACTTTCCAATGTGCTGAGCACCTGCTGAGGCCTGGAGGGCTCAGACCTTCAGCAGAGCAAGCTCAAGGTAACGTCTTCATGACTCAATGTCCCCATCTTTATGAGTATTTTGGTACAGCAAAATGCAGTATTGCATTGCACAAACACAGGGATGAAGCTAACCTGGGTAGCCCATTTTGCATGATCCGGTTAGTACAAATGAAATGTCTCCTCTCTTGGTGAGATGCTGTTCTCAAGAACAGTTGCAAAGAAGCCAATGTTGCTGCTTGGGTGAGTGAGCAGTTAATGAATTGTCCCTCCGTTTAAAAAAAAAAAAAATAGTTTCCTGGGCAATCATTAAAATTAGTGTAGAGATGTTTATGTACCTGTTATTTCACTTGTTGCCTAACATCATGTGGTGTTCCTTGTTTACGGTAGCATTCACAGCTGTGGCCCTTGCTGTGCCAGGAACTGCTCACACAGGTATGTGTGTCTCGAGCAGCTGCACACAGCAGACCTAGTTAAATACGCGTGGTTGAGTATTGCAGCTGGGGAACTGAGGCCTAGACAAAAAATTGCATGTTACGTAGAGAAACTATGTTGTCTGTACCTCTCCTGAGACCTGGGCTGACCCCCAAAGCACCAGAGCATTCACCTGTGTCGTGTTAATGTTGTGTAATGAATTTGTATCTTGCCCTGGTAGGCATAAAATACCAGCACTTTTTAAACCTGAAACAGATTTAGTGCAAGAAACACCCAGGGGAGAATCGTGTTGTTTCACTTCTGCTGTGGACTTGCTCATATTCTGCCTTCCCTCCCCAAATGTCTCAGGTATTACTTAGGCAGTTACAGATTAGCGGCAAAAGACAGGAATTGCTTCAAGACTGGGATGCCACCTGTAGAGTTTTGTGACACTTTGTCTTCAGGAATCATTTGCTGTCCTGTTGGCTTTTTTGGGTGAATTAATACCCACTTTTATGAGGGTGGGGAGCTGGGTGCTGGGGCACCCCCTGGGTGCCAAGTGCAGGAGGCAGCCAATTCTCCCTGCCAGCTGGTGTGACACGTGTTGGTGGGGCCCTCTCATTGTGGCTCAGCACAGTGATGTCTGTCAGCATTAAGATTGATATTTGTCCTCCATATGTTTACTGAAAAATGCCTGTGGCCACTCTTGAGCTTACCACACACCGGCCTGTGGCTGAGAAGCGGTATCGGTATGCTGGTGCGCGCTCCTGCCCATTGGATTGCCTGGCTTGATTCTTCTCTCGTACTGACTTTACCCCTATGAATTTCTCTGGCTTCTGCGAAACTATTCACTCCAGCCTGCCCTGGTGTAAGTGAGGAGAGTCGGACTGTCAGCCTGGAGACTGTTCTGCATGTAGTTCGTCCATCCTGCTGTGTGGATCTGCAGGGAAAAATGACCATGAATATTCTTAGAAGACTGCCTTAGGCATAAATTTGGGTTAAAACAGATGTATAATCAGATCTAGTTGGTAACCTCTTCAGATCCAGACATTAAGCTAATATGATGCATTCCACAATATGCAGTTCAAGCTAATGTTCAGTACTGTGGTACTGTTTATATTCCTGCAGCAGTCGGTACAGTGTCTGGGGGAGGGCCCTGTAGTGCCCGGGGCTGCACAGGCATGTCCAGCATCCTGGAGTGCCAAAACAGCACAGGGACTTCACCTGCTGGCTTCTACCTGTTAGACTTTGTCTCTGATTGCTATGATTTTTCTCATCTCTTGGCACACTGGAGAATTGGGGACCAGCAGCCTCTGATTTTGAACTCTGCAATTATGTTTGCTTGCTGACTGTCCCCTTCACATTTATCCTCCAGCTTGTCTGAATAGTTTCTGTTACCCTGAGAAAATCTGCGCAAATGCATGGATGCTAGTCAGTCAGCCCTGGAATTGGCAAAGGATGTGTCTTACATGAAACCTGTGCCCTCAATGCCACTTCTACTTTGTACTAAAATAGTAAGGAGCCTTTTTCTGACTGCTAAACTTGGGCTGACGGATGTCTGCTGGGTGCTGTCTGGGTGGTTATGGGTCCATCCTGAGGACTTGAATAAAATGGTAGGAACGTTTTGGGGCACCAGATGTGGCTTTGTTTTTTTAAACTGGGTATCAGTGTGATTTTGTCTTGTTTTGCCTTCCTCTGGAGATTGACTGGTAGAAGTCGTGCAGGGATTTGTGTAAGGACTCTAAATTATATCCAATATGCCGGAATGTGGCAGTCAGGAAATAAACGTCTATGAATGCTGGCAAGTAGGTCCTGTTAGTCTGTCTGCTTCTGGATACAATGATATTTATCTGTGGAAATGGTTGGATAAAAAAAAAGCCACCTATCTTAAATGGTTAAAAACAGGCTAGTTTGTAGCCTATCTGCAGACGGTGTTTTATTTTCTTTTAGTTTCCAAACACAGCAGATTTCCCTACATAGCTCTACCAGTCACAGTTCTGATTTTGCTCTCTTGGTCCACGGTCCCTTCAGGATCGGATAGCTAAACTAGGTCTGGCTTTATTGGATTAGATGGGGTTTGATGCAAAAAATGAAGCTGACTTTAGAGTACCCTCATTAAAACAAGAGGGGAAAAGCATTGTTTTTTTACTTTGAGACCTAGAGACAGGTCAGCACTCCTTTGGAAATTATCAAGTCTGTCCTGTTGGATTTCTTTGAGTTCTTTTTGTTAGTGGGCTTGAGAGAACTTTTTTTTTCCTTCTTCAATCCATCAGGTAATGTCGGTGCTCTTCCGAACTTCAGCTGTGCCAAACTGTTCTCTAGAATTAACATTTTCAAATAAGCCAATGATTAGGTTACAACTCTGAAACATGGGTTATTTTCATGGGTAACTACGATCAAGTTTTTGGCCTTTTGTGAAGTTGACTATCCTTGAATGTGAACCTAAACCTCCAGAAGGAATTGCTATCCGTTGTGCTACCTAACATTGACCACTGCTGAGTCAACGGAGTTAAAGCGTGTACCTTAAAACAAAGTGCCCATCATTATTTTGTTTTAGTTTAGTGTTGTAGACCAACATAAAAAAAAGAAGAGGTAAAATTTTTATTAAGCAAAGTGGGAAGTTTGGAAGAAATAAACAAACTGAAGACATGAAGAAGGATTTGTTTACCAAAAGTTTATCTACTTTTTTTTTTTCTAAGTATCCTAGTGACTTTCCTTTAAAAAAAGAAAACGTACCACCCCTCCCTTCTAACCTGCCACTTCCATCATTATGTTTGTGCAATCTTGGGACTGATTTGTTAAGCACATCATAAAATTTTACATCATGTAAAGTATTTTTAGGTTAAAAACACTTATCTTAGTTTGCAGAAATAATTTCTGAATCATATTCAAATGCTGTGATTTCACATTCCATAGGCATCAAATTTTAGCCACAGTAGGAAAAATTATCAATGAAAGATCTTAAAAATATAAATTCCATTGGTGACTGGTTTTTTGTTGCTGGTGTTTTTTGTTTGTTTGTTTGTTTTTTTAAATGCTGCTTGTGACTATCAGATTCTTGGTACATACTTGTGGCAACAGACTAGCCACCTACCTAAGGATTATATGCTTTGACATGAAAATAATATACAAACCTGCCTGGCACTGCAGTTTCTAGGATAAGCATGGTACTCTACCCATTCCCACAGCAGATCGCAATAGGCATTTAAAATCTGTTTTCTCTCTTTTTGGATCAAAGGACTCCAGTAGAGGTTGGTAGGATTCTGTGTCCTTCTTCCTTTACTTTCTTTCAAGAGGAAGCTGGCATCACTGAGGAAGTATAGCAAATGCCACTGTACAGTTGTGCCAGAGAGTTGCAGAGGATATTGGGCTCTCTGCAAAGTCTGAGAAGAAAAATATTTGTCATGATATTTAAGAGTACAGCTTGTGGGATTGGTCTAAGTGCAAGAATGTGGTGTCATACAGTGATTTTTAAGTGACTTCTCAACGAGAAGGGGTACTGGGAGCAGTGTACAGCACCGTATCCCCCACGGATAATGCAGCTTCTCAATGTGAATATGTAAATTTGTCCTATAAGAGCATAGCATGGCATACAGGCTTCAGCAGCCTGAGTTAGCTTGCCTGGAGCTCTCTGGCAAGTCTTTGCATGGCACAACAGGGCAGGCATACTCCTACCTGCTATGAAGGCTCATTTAAAAAACACGAGTTACGTTTCACAAGTGTGTTGCCCATTACTGATGCAAGCTGGGCAGAGCATCAGAAGTCTATTTCCTGATGAGAAGCATAATGTCAGCACTAGCAGCAAATTAAAGCAAGCCATGTTACTTGAACAAGCTCAGGAGTGACAAGCACAGGATGGACTGTGGTGACCACTCCCAGCATGAATTAAATACTGCTCAGGTCTTACTGAAACCCTGCATCTGAACTTCTTTTTGTTTCTTCTTCCTCTTCTCTCTTAAGCAGTGGAGTGGCTGAATCTAGATTTATATTTTGCAAATACTCTATGTTTCTATAATAAGCCAAACTGGAAGCTGTAGGTATGAATGTAGTTGCTTCACAGAAGGCAGGGGAGTTGGATTTAGATGTGGATTTTCATAGCTAGGTTTTTCCCTTGGATTTTACCTTCTGTATAGCTAAGGATGCTTATACTGTATGTGTGTGCATGAGTGCTTATGGAGAGTGCTAACCCATGCTGATACTATTTGCATGGGAATGAAAGTGCTTTCTCAGTCATTAGCATTACAGCACAGAGACTCGCAGACACGTATGCAATGCTTGAGGGGAAATTAATATTTCCAGACAATAAAATCTGAAATGGTCATATATGGTTGTAATAGCTAGAGCATTTATTTATAGTAGAAATGGAATATATCAGTTCTGTCTGGCTTAGTGTGGAAAAGATTTCACCACTAGAAACATCTCCCCTTGAAGAGACAGGAGGTTGGTATTTTGAAGGAGTGAAGTTACACATGTGCATAAATCTCCCAAGGAGTTTATTCTGGAGTCTGCAGCAGATGGCAGGTGAGGGTGAAATAATGTTATATATATTTGAACTGCCTTTACTTAAAACCAGAGCGGAGTGCTGTGGTTACGGTGCTTTCCACGGAAAAGAGATCTGCTTCTCTAGTTTTGGATACCAAGAGACACAAAGTGGAGAGTGATCTGACCCAGCTGCCACATTATTCTCTGTGAAGAGCCATCCCTTGGGAAGACACGGCTCTGAGATCGGGAGGGCTGAGGTATGCTAAAAGCACTATGTCAGGAAACTGCCATGTATGGGAAGAATTGCAGGCTTTCAAAACTGGCACTGAAGAATGGCTGGTGAGACTTCTTTGGGCATAATTGATGGATGACTCTGAGGCATTAAGAATATGCGGTTTGTTGCGCAGAAGCAGGACAAGCAGCTGAAGTGCATGGCAGTTTTCAAAGGCAGGGAAGCCTTTTGAAGCAAACAGAAATGGTGTGATGAAATTAATGTAACAGATGATGGGAAAGGAAGAAATGGAGCAGGAGAAACCAAAACGGAGGAATCACAAGTTTCCTTCAACGCTGTCAGTCTGATCTCATGCTGCCTACCACGGAAAACTATGTTAAACGCTTTGTTTCACAGTGGTCAGTAGTGACAGGCCACACAAGAGGTTGACAAAGAAATACTAACATACTTCTCGACTCCCTACTGCTGTTGAGCATATAGGGAAAGTCTCCTAAGTGGAGGTGCCCAGCTGAGTAATGTGTGTATCCTCAAAAATCATGTTTCCTTTATATAAAGAACCATCTCACTCTTAAAATTATTAGCACAATGTTAGCTGAGTTATGCTGTGTTGTGAGAACTCACCTTGTGATGTCTTCAACACCATTTCCAAATAATATTTAGCAACAAACCAGGCTAATTAAAAACAGCAACTGGGATGAAGCTCTTTTCCCTTTTCAGCAAACAAATGACCAGGGCTTTTTACATAGCTTAAAAAGATAACTGCAGTTGAAATTTTGTAATGCCTAATTCAGTCATACTCACCCAATCAGTTTGTTTTATGCTACCTTTATCTGTTTAAAGCTGGTCTTCATAAGCTGTCAAAAAGGTGTGTGCACAGTGGTGGGTGATGTTAACATGTCAGCTGATTTCTTCTTACCAACCTTTGCTTTTTGTACGAGCAAGCCAAATATATAGCTATGCAGACAATCAGCAAATATAAAAATAAGATGCTTCTCTACTTCTGAATGGGTGTGTTCTATTGATAAAGTGTTAGCTGCTTTTGGGTTGCTGTATTGTGGAAAGCAACAGGAGGTAAAGTCCACAGCACGAGGCGTTAATTAGAGGAGACAATAGTTTGAACATGCTGTAGTACACTCAGGTGAGTCTCTGGCACACATTGATTTGTACGTTATTAAAACAAACTCATCAGTTACTTTCTGGTACCCTGAATATTGAAAACTGATTAGTGTGACGATGTATTTTCATTAAAGCCAGACACAGGGGACAGAGAGCATATTCTGTGATACGCAATTAGTTCTCGGTTCTCGTCTTCCTAGTCTTGCTGGTCCAACTCAATTAACAACAGATTTCCTCGTACATCTCATACATTGCTCTGTTGCTGTCTTTCTTTGGCATAACTTTTTTTTTGTTTGTTTTCTATCACCACATGGGTACTATCTGAAGGAGGAACTGGTTCTTCCATGATGGAGGGGATTAATTTCACCAGTTTCAGCAGCTGTTGTCTGGGAAATGCAGGATACAAAGGGGACTCACAAAGTGGAGGAGTTGTAAACTTTGCTTTTGCTTATAAATAAATTTTCAACATTTGTATCTTCACATTATTGTTTGGGTACTTACTAACTGAGGAAAACAATTTTTTTTCTACAGTGGGCCAAATCCAAGCTCTAGGCTTTGTTTTCTGGAAGGGATAGTGATTCCAGTCTGGAGACAAAGTCCAGGGCTTAGTTGCCATTCTCTACAACTTGTGAAAATGCCGAAAAAGCATTACCAGTTCCTGAGCTATTTCAGGGCCAGTATGAGAGTAAGTAGTGACTAGTGCTGGCTGCAGCCTCTTACGCAAAGAAGCCTCTGCCCTCCTCACTCTCCTGAATAACTTTCAGTGTGCAGACGACACAGAATCTGAAATGAAAGGAAGTTTGCAGTAGAGCACTAGGTCAGTGGAGTAGAAGATTAAATGGAAAGAACAGTTGTCATGAGTCAAAGCTGAGACTGTAGAAGGTGTTAAATGCTCAGGACAGTGATCTGAGTTCCACTCTGATGGTATTAACAGGTTTTGCCATAATTCAGTTACACCTTGGAAACAGTTAAAGCAATTTAACAGCAAACTTGGTATAATTACTAGTTAATAGCCAGAGCCAGTGCTCCTAAAGTGTAAATTGTTTCTGTATTGATCTAAGCCTATGCTGTCAGCATTCTGTAGAGACTGAACTTTAAGTGCTTAATTCAGCTGTATGCAACCAATAATTTTGGTTTTTATCCCCCAAACAAAACTGCCAGTTTATTCTATTTTTCTGCAATAATAAAATCAATTAAATTATTTTTTCCACAAACATATCTGACCTTTGTAATCAACACATTTGAAATGCCAACATGTGGAAAGAAAATTGTGACAGGATCTTATGCTTATGAAGACAAATGGAAGAGTTGCTAGCAAGAGACCAGCAACTGACTCTGTCAAAGTCTATTAGAGCTGTCTGAGCAGCGAGACTGAAAATAGGGGATGGCGTGAGGACTAGGAGAAATTGTTTCCCCAAATTCCTCACATGTCAGCAGAATGGTGCCTACCCATCCTGGTGAGAGTGGTGATATGGAGCAGTACTGGGCAATTAATACTGTTCAGTACTTTGCAAACAGAAATTATTAGATACACAGGTTTTGCATCAAGCGTTTTCTTCTTGAGCAAAAAGCAGATACCACTTTTAATATGTTTGGAGGTAAATGTGAAAAACAAAGTGAAATATAAAAGTAAATAAAATTAATAGGTTGTGAAGGAAAAGATTGCTTCTGGTCCCAGGGGTACCGACAGAGGTCCCTGCTGAAAGAGGTGCTGTTAAAGTTAGTCCTGTGGTTAGTTTAATCTTTAGCAGACATTAGTCTTGGTGTCTGCCCAGACAAGACTTCAAGCTGGTCAGCTCTCCTGTGAGGAAACATATTGCTTTGTTTGTCAGGAGAGACTGGAGAGTTGCTAAAACTCCACAGAACAATTAAGAATCATGTTCACACACACCCCTCCCTTCCCCCCAATTAATTTGATTTCACTTTGAATTTTTCTCAGCTGACTCTAATAAAGACTCTAATGAAGCTCTCTACATAACCTTCTGGGTTTCATAGCCTTCCTCTCTCATGCAAAGTCTACTGTGGTTTAATTTTCTCTCTTCCTCTAATTTATTTATATTTCATAGCCCTGCCTGCCTGATAAACTTCCCCTTATCTGGCCATCTCTTTAAGCTCCCACTTGGTTGCTCCTATGAACATGTATTACATTTTTTATACATAATATAAATATCTTTGTTGTGAGGACAGGACAGTCCATTGGTTTCAATAGGCACTTGGACACAAGATTCCCTTTGGGACACACTTCCTCAGTTTGCTAGCTACCTGTCTGCATGGTGGGTAAGAGGTTAAAATTGTTTCATACAGAGATGCTCATGAAAAAAGAATAGTAATGGTTCCCTTCAGAGTGCCTGAAATGGAGACACTTCAGCCTGCTTCCATGTAGAACAAGTTGAGGTGCACTTACATATGTACAGGGATGTCTTCCCTGTTCGGGTTCCTCTGGCCACAGGACAGGCAGGCAGGACAGGTATTGAGCGCTTTGCATCAGCCTTTGTGGCGGGCTGCAGTTAGAGCTTCTCCGTTTAAAACTGGGGGGGAGAATTTATGAAGCCAGAATGTCATTAGTGGAGCTGGAGCTGGGAGAGCAGAGTGGAGAAACCACCCAAAGCTCCTGCAAGCTGCCAACAGGGACAACGGTGACCTAATCAAGCAGAATCATTTAGATGCAAAGAAAATTAGACCCATTTTTCAGTCCAGCCTGTAGCAAGGACAGCCGTGCGCATACTGTAATCCAAGTACACCCATCAATAATTTAAAGGAACAACAGACTTTCAGACCTTTAGAAAAATCAATTAAACTTCACAAGCAATCACATTTTGCCACCAGCAGAGCTGCTGGCCTGAGAATGAAAGGCATCGTTGTACCTGTTATTCAGTTATGCGCTTAAGGGGGAATATCACTGGCGAAGGTAGGTATTTTTCTATTTTTGGCAATGTTGGTATGTTTATGCTTATTCTGTTGGTTTTTAAACATCTTTTCAGTAACTATCTTTTTGTATCAAACTGTGACTTCCGTATTGTATTCGCTCTGCTTCCTACCACACATCAACAGCTTTTCTTGCTTGAGAGGAAGAGTATAGAGCGTGTGCTTTTGCTTTCCTCCTACCTATCCTCAAAATGAAAGAAGAAAAAGGAGAAATAGCCTTAGGAGAAAAGGCCATTGATCACCAGGCAGCTTTTTAGACTTACAACTTCTTTGGAAACTGGTTTTTAAGTTTATTCAGTATTTGAAGTAAATATTTCAGCAAATGTGCAAGGAAGGGCCAGCAAGCTCAGTCTGCCTTTGGGGCAGGTGATGAGTAGCTATGATTATGGCCAGAAGGCAAGAGGATTTCACTCAGGTGAATTCCAGAGCTTTCTGTGTGTCCCTTGACTGAGTCACTCTTTCAGGTGACATTATCCTTGTTCAGAAAATAATCCAGAATTGACTTGAATCTGAGTCAGAAATGAAGAATGAGTCCAGGTGAAGGAAGAGCTGGTTCCAAGGCATTTCCCCAGAGAGAGTAAGTATCATTTGAAGTACAAAAACATTCTTGGCGCCAAGACCAGAGACTACCCTGGGAGAGTTCCCTAAGTGTCATGCTTAATGGATTACAGCCAGCGTAGCATGTTTGCTTTTGTGTGTTCTGTGATTTGGACCATCTGCAATTATTCTCTGCAAAGTGCCACAGCACAGCCTGAATCCAGCAGTGGTGAGAGCTGTATGCAGGTCTCCCTCACTTTGCCACTAGACTGGAGCAGGAACGGAGAGCAACATCATGTCCTGTAGCTATGTTTAAACTACAGATGCTGGGATTTTTTGTAAAAAAGCCTGTTTCTGTTACTTGTCAGACTGAACTTCACTAGAGAATAGGCAATGAAGTTCTGATATTTGAGACTGAATGGTTCTTAGCCATCAGTTGCACCTGACTTCTGCCTGAAGTCTGTAAATAATGAAGTATTCACTAACGTGGTTCCCAGATCCTTGAGTCTTGCTTCTCTGTTTGCAAGAACGGTAATGTGCTCAGCTCCAGTCCCACTTGCGGTATACACGCTCTCTGAAGATGCTGGACATAACTTGTAAACTTTGGGTTGAGAATATGGTTCTTGGACTTCTCAGAAAGGCTGCTCTCCTGGAGACAACAGGGAGTTTTGCTCCGGTGTCTTTTGACAGGAACAGTCAGAATATTCCACTTTGTTTCTATTTGGGGGATTTTTTTTTTCCACAAATAACATCTCAAATTCTTTTTCTTATTGGAGAAAAAAAACAGACAGTATTTGATTCTAAATGCTTGCAAAGTAGCTAAACAGCTTGCTGGAAAAGCAGTGCATTCTTTAGTAAGAAATGGAAAGAATTGTATTTGGCAGTGAGCTGCTCATTAACTGTAAGCCTGCCAGGCTGCATGTTGAAGAACAGTCAACTGATAGCTAACTAATTTAGCTCAGTACAAGTGGTTGTGGTCCACACCACTTGGCTACAGGATGAGTCCTTCCATGCTTGCCTGAAGGGCTTAATCATGCTGAAGACTGAGCAATATATAAACTATACAAAAAACAAATGGAATATTTCAATTTACTGATAGCAATTGGTTATTTAATCCTTATTAGCTTCTGAACAGATGTTTCTGATTTGCTCTTCACATGTGGCATTTCAAGACAACAAGTTCCTTGAATTTAAAATCTGTCTCAAATATTTATGAAAATTTACTTTTTCCATCTGCCTTACAGTGTAGATTATTACAGGAACAATGGCTTTGTCCATGAATGGATGCATTTAATTCTCAATTGCTTAACATAAACATATATCTCTTGTGCACTGTGCTGCTAGTGTAGCAGTACCTATACACTGTGAACGCAATAAATGATATCATCATTCTTTCAGTACAGCCAGTACCTGAAATGTATAACAGCCGGCTCATAATGTTTTGATCAGACTGTCTCATCAGACTGGGCCTGAATGACAATGTACCGGCACGTCACACCATTTACAGCATTTTTTTCTTGAAATCTAGAAGTGCTGATTCATGCTCTTCAAGTCTTTTCTTAAACCTTGTGAAGAAGGAAGTGGAACTGATGAAGAGCTAGTAAATATAAAAATGCTACCAAAGATACTTTTGGTCTGATCTAATCTAGTTTTTGGTATTAATCAAATGCTTTCAGTAGCCAAAGATTTAACTGTCCATCACTTTACAAAGTTCTGAAGATTATGATTTCAGCATGTTTTTGAATTTTGCTAATTTAGAGGATCAGTGAGTCCAACAGAATAATTCTGGACATGTGTAGGCTGATCTGACAAAGACATATAGTCCAGTGACTTCACTATTGCTCTTAACTTTACAGAAAAAGTGCCTACATTTTATTAATTGGCAGTATTAAAAACCCCCTAATTTTGCATAAAGAATTAAGAAAAATATGCCTACTCTAGAAAACCAACTTTGAAAAACCAAATAGAATATTTGACACTAAGGTAAAATTACATCAGTAAATAAGATTATAGGAAAACAAAGAGATTACTGTAAAGCGGCAATGGTAACGGTGGTTATTCAGTGTTACGCTTCATCTTGAAATGATGTACTACCTTGTCAGCGAAGAAAATTCTTAGTTCTTATCTGCTAAGAGCTCTAACAAGCAATAAAAGAGAAGGTTTTGGTTCATTTATCCCTAGAAGCTGACTCCAATTCAAAAGTTATTGAGTTAATGATGTATGACCAAAAGAGTTTAATATAGATTTAGCCAACATGAAGGTCTCGTACCTGACATATAGCATAAAGACAACGTGCAGTCCCACCAGTCCTGCTGCCTATATATTGTTATGCTGTGTTGCTTCTTGAAGCTGCTCAAGAAAGTGGGTTCAGTATGGCAGAGTTACCATGGCAAAGGTAACGCTAGAGTTGTCTGGACAATGAGCACTTCGGCAAATACTCTTACAATTGCTTTCCTCTATTTTCCTTTGAAATTTTGCTTTGGAGAAACATTTCCATTCAGTTCTTAACTACGAGTGTGCTTCTGGGTTTAAACTGCCTCCAAGCACTTTCCACCAGCTGATACACTGTGTTTTCTGCCAGGACAATTGTAGAAGCAACAGCACACAGCCCTTCTGGGAACACTTGATCTAATGCAACTAACTGTCTGGATGCACTTGAATATGTTGCTTCCCCCTGTTCTTTAAGGTATGCTCCAGGGATTCCTGAGCCTCCTGCCACAACAGCTCTAGACACACTGTAATGTTTCAAGGAATGGTAACTCTGATAAGAATAGATGATGTATTGCAGATCTAATTACGCAGCTTATTCAATATGAAGCTGCCCATTGATTTTTAGGAATTGTATTGGACCTAAAATGTACAGTCTTATATTGGAGAGTATGGAAGTGATATAGTCCTAGCAGAGTGCTAGGAGAAGTGGGGGGGTGTTGTTGTTGTTGGTTTTTTTTGTTGTTTGGGTTTTTTTTTCCCAGGTGTGTTTTTGTTTGGGTTTTTTTTTTTTTTTTTTTTTTTTCAAATTTCGTGCAGGAGAAGGGGAAAAAAGCCTGCTGGAGCAGCATATTTCCTTGCTGCATTGCACACAATTTTCAGGCCAATAGTAGAGGGTGTGGTGCAACTCCTGACTCCCCTATTTGGAGTGAGATGTTATCAAAAGATGGATGGAAGGAATTCAAGAAACATATTGTCACTTGTTTTGCATTCTCACAAATCTTCATGGTCTGGTTTGCTGCAGACATTGTTGTTCGTAGGAAGTTTTTGCAATATGGTTCTATTCACTAGGATTTCCAGATGAAGTACTTGCAGTGATTGATTATGATCTTGCAAGACACATTTCATTCGCAGACAAATTTTGAAAAACATTCTCTATTTCTGGGGATGATATTTTGCAAAATGTACTTGTTCGCAGCTTTCTCTTTCCTCCCACCGCATGGAGTTTCTAACAGCCTAGAATTAAGGTGGGAGAGATGAGTAACACAGAATTGAAAATATCATCGTGGCTCTTGCATATGCAACAACAGCTTTGGAAATGCTAGCTGATTAGTTTTCTCTGTATGTGCATGTAAAAGGACTCGCTGCCCACTTCCCAGCTTGGAATTAAATACATTTCTCTCCATAAGAATCAGATTCTACCTCTGTAAAAGTCACGAGAAGAACTCTGATTTTGTGTGAGATATAGCCGTTTAAACAGCTCCAACTCTTTTAAATAATACCATTTATAGCAATCATTCCACATTAATAGGAAGATCGGCAGTCTAGCAGCTGACCTGGGGACTTAGTATATGCTCTGCTCTTACCTTGTTACTGACTTACTGTATGACCTTCAGCAAGTCTATGGCCTTTTCTGTGACTGTCAGTAATCTCCCCATTATTTAGTAATGGGTAGTAATGGGTAATGATACTGAAATATATTTGTAATATGATAGGAGATCCTTGGATGTAATAGACTTGCTGTACATACATTGCCATGTATGCTAAATTCTCTTCTGCTTTTATTACAGTGTGGCTCCCAAGAGAATATTAAGTGGACAGGGTGACACTTCCTATAACACACAGTTCTGGTCTAATTCCACTCTTGTAAAAGTTTATGGGCACTTTGACTTCACTGTCCTGTGAATCATTCATTGCATTAATCTCTATATGAGAGCCATTCCAGAAGATGATAGAAGACTTTTTCCTAAAATTTCCTTCTCTTCTCATATAACATAAATGCTTTTTAATCTGAATTGGAAGAAACCAGTGGAACTTAAGGGGATGATTTGGGGTTTTCAAGTCATATATGGTTTAGGTACTGAGTGCATGAAAGACCTTTTTTTTTTTTTTTTTTCTAGTGATGACATAATGTTTGTCTCACGATGGTTTAAATTCTAGCACACCCGGTTGGAAAGAGATGAAGCTGTTGACAAGGCCTTATTTAAAATGATTCTATCAATCCAGCAAGGCTTTTAAAATCCAGTGGTCCAAACTAAAGCCTGTTTTTAATCACAAAAAGCAATCGAAGAAGGAAATGTCATTTTCTATGTGTTTTTATGGCACCATCCACACTGAGATTGAGGCTGGGTTGAATTCTGCTCACAACCGCATTGGCACTGTTTTAAACCAGTTGCAATGGCATTGCAGTCACAGTGCTCTAAGGATGTGCAAAATGTTCATGTTCACACAGTAAAGTTATATCTTTGGTTCAATCAATGCAACCAGATAAAGCAGCTAAACATTCCGGTAACAGGAGTAATTGTAAAATGTTTGTAGTAAACGTTGATGCTGATAATAATATTACATGTTCCTTAGCAATATAGTGTTAAAAACAGAAAAGCTTTATTCTAAATATAAAACACTTACTAAACTAAAAATTGCACTGTTTTTGAATCACTGCAAAAGGCCTTAGCATTAGTAATCTGTTACTGGTTGTCATAAAATACAACTAATTATTATAACAATAATTGTGGTTACAGGCCTAATTATAATCGCTTTCACACAGACTTCAACCATGTTTATGCCAATATTTTAGTCTAATAATTTAAACTACTGCTTAAGAGATGTCGTACCAGGAAAAGCATAAAAATGTGTAGAGTAAATTAACATTAAACAGACTCAAATGAACTGCAGAATACTATTACAGCAGTTGGTTAAAAAGACTACTTACAGCTAAGTCTGGTTCCCCCTCTGTGACTGAAATCTCACTTTAATGTGATGGTGTGGTGTTCTGGTACCGTGTGCTCTCATTTGGTAAAAATGTTGCTCTCTTTGTGAATAGCTGCCAATAGAGTGCCTTGCAGCTGAGGCTGTTGCGCCAGAAGAAGATCTTATCTGGCTACTGGGCAAACAATCACACCAATCCTTTCTTCTACCACTGGTGGGAAGCTTGTGAAGAGAAGCACGAGGGACACCCAGGCACAAGAGAGCAATGCTGGATGTTGGGCTTAGACCTCCTTTGTTTTGGTAGCTGTGAGTACCAAGCAGGTACAAATCTTGATGCACTAAACTGGGCTGGGCACGAATCTTACCGGCAGCTCTTCCATGGCAATCAAATGAAAGGTTACTTCAGAACATGTTGAACAGGACAGCTTTCCCAGATTTGTTCTTTTCAGCACGAGGGAAAAAAAAAAGAAAAAGAAAAGTGTGTGCTGTCTAGTTACGCGAGTTATTTTTAGCTGGTTGCATGCTGTTCTGCCCATTGTTGGTGGGATATTCAGAACAGGAACTCCACTTTTCCTGTCCATCATCTTGTAGAGACTGTTTCCATAAGTAAGATTTTTTTTTTCCCTTTGCACATTATTAATATTTTAAAAAAATCTTCTCAGCAACAGACAGAGGTTTATGGGGAGAGAGGTGTGTAAACCTCTTCATAGCAAAGAAAGTTGGCCCCGTGCTGACCACTGCCCTAGCACTGCTCACTGGTGAATAATGTGGTAATTCCAGAGACAGATATGAGCTGTCTTGAGATTTTCTGTAACATCTTGCCACGATTTCATTTTGCTTAGTGGAACAAAATGATGCTAGCATGAAATATTAAAGTGTCTGCAAATACTGCATGTCATTGCAACTATTCAGGTGCTTCTACAATGATTTCAGGAGAACTTAGTCAAGCACAGCTGTAAATAAAGAAGTAAAATACAAGTTAGGAATAACTCAGGTCACTAAGAAAGATTCTATGACCCTGCGTACCTCCTGAGCCAATACGGTGACATCCCTTTGGACCTGCTGCACTGTAAGAAAGTAATTGACTTGAGCCAAGCAGCTGTGAAGGGGAGCAGAAGGATTGATGAAATTCTGCGCCAACAAATGTAGAAGCTACTTTTAGGGTAATATGCATGAATGCAGTTGGAGCTGCCTGAGGGGGATACAGGGCTCCTAAACTCCAAGTTATAATAAACAGGGAAGCAAAAAGCGGGGAAGTCTGTCTCAGTGTATGGATGACAACAGTTTGCCAAATTTTGTGCTGTCATTTGGGCTTTACAGGGAGGAGACATCAGGCTTATCAAGAGCTCTCGTGCCTGCCTCATGGCCAGCAAGCTGATGGGAGCTACTGCTTCATCCGTTCAGTCTTAGTATGTGAATGCCTACATCTTCAGATACCCAAAAGCAATTTTTAATTTAGCTTCCAAGGACAGAGCAGAAAAGAAAAATAAAGGATATATTTCCTGATTTGTAACCAATATCTTACTGCCTTTCTGGTCTGACCCCTTCAGTTGTCTCTGTCTTAATCTCTTTTCCGTGCGGTCGTTCCTAGAGGATGCTTTCTCTGCTTTTCTCGTAGAATAGCAAAGCATACACTTTGATTGTAATTTTTTTTTTTAACTGTGCTCTTTCTGTAAAAAATATTTCAAAGCAACTACTCATTTTTCCCTGGAAGACCACATCATTGTTGTGTGACTGGAAGCTTTGTCCAAATATACTTTGGCTTGTTAATAGCAGTCATGTTCTTCCAGGGGAAACTTCCCAGGTCGTTGTAGAATTTTTCAGAAATACCCTGACTGCATTAATTGTTTCTAGCATGCTGCTCTCACCATATTTCAAATTCCTTTCATGCTGTTCATATCTTTTTTTGATGTAGGCAATGGAAAGATATACTGATTTTTCTGTTCTCATTGCATTAATTTAAACCTTCCTGGTATTTGTTAGGTGAATTGCTGTCAGTGCTGTATCTTAGGAGATATTTTCACTGCTAGGAGGAAACATGGGTGGCAAGGTGGTGAATTTGTTACTCTGTGCATTTATTATAGAAGGGAAATTCCTAACCTCTTATATTATTTCTTTTTCTTGAATCTGTTCACTCTGTAGGAATAAGCTTGGAAAAGAAATCAATATTGGACTTTGCTGATGTTCCATAACTAGATCTGCATTTCTAAGAGCTAAGCTCTAAATTAGCACTAAATAAGGGACACAAGGGTTTCCAAAGGCATCCAGTATTCTCAGCTCTATTGGAAATCTGGTCCAGTGCATTTGCAAGTTAAACTTATTAAATACTCTGTCACTGTTGTCAGCATTTCAATATTCAGTGATGAATTAGCCAAGTAGAAACATTAACTTTTCTCTGGGATGCAAATTTGCTGTTGCTATTTTTTCCTGCTTATTTTTGAGACATTTATTATTATAAAAAAGACTGAAGTGATGTTGATGGAAAAAACCAGTTGCTTTCATTACTTTCTCCTTTTCTCTGAGATGAATTCTGCTCTTTAATGCTAATGTGAAGGAAGCCACTCAAATGTTAACTCTCCAGTTTGGTGCATCCTTCCAGAGGGACAGAGTCTCGACACTGAATTAATTGCTGGGGAAGCCATCCAAAAAATATGCTTCTGGCTCTCATTTCACCCACCCCCATCTTCCACTCTCTATTGACAATCATTTTTCCAGTGATATATTACTAACACTTATTCAGGACTACTCTGAAGAGGAGTGCCACTATTTATCTAGCAGGCTCTCTTGTTGCCTGCTGGTATCTTGGTTGCATAATAAGACATAACTTTTGTTCAACTTGCAAGTGCCTCCCCTAAAAAGTAGATTAGAAGGAAACAGAATCTAGGAAAAGGGAAGAAATTAAAAGTATTTGACAGCGTCACTCTCCAGGGATTTTTTTCCAACAAATATTTCGAGCTGAAGGCTCCCTTCAAAGCAGGGTAACATGCCTCCAGCTGGGATAGGCGTTTTGCTCTTCACTCAGAGTGCAAAGGTGGCTTTACATCTGCAGAAGCTGTGTAACTAAGTAAGAGACAAACAGCTCAGCACTGTTTAAATGGGGAAAAATAAATTTTATATTCTTTTGTGAGAACAGGACAGTTGAGAAACCGGGAGATCCAAAAAGTGCATTGCATTTATACAGCTGCTTAAGCAACACTGGTTTGTTTTAAAAGTGTGCCAATGACTTGTGGAATACTTATAAGAATGTTCTCATTAGAAAAGACTTGGATTTTTTTTTTGTTTTTTTAAAAAAAGAGCTTTAGGTGCTCAGAAGCTGGTGTCGTAAGCACCAGAGGCAGCATACTTTTTGCAATGAATGAATGCAGAGGATTATTTTCTCTTCTCTCAGCCTTTTCCTATTTGAGATCCCCGGACTGGAGGGAGAGTCGCTCAGGGCTCTGCAGCCCCAGTGCTGAGACTGCTTGCATTGGTATGCAAAGGTGGGAGGGAAGACATACTGGTCACGCTGCTCCTGGCCTTACTTCTGATTCTTTTACCCCAAAATATCAAGAGAATCGAATTTCAGCATTTATTATCTTTATCACAAAACTATACCCAGTAACAGTCACTTAAAGTAAAAAGAAGACGCATCCCACCCCCAGGTAAGCAGCACTTAGCAGTCACAGCTGGTTGGCTCATCCCTTGAGGTAATCAGATAGCACACTGATGCCGAGTCCTAACTTAGCAAGTCTCCTCAAGTGAAATTAATCTTATGATAATTAATTTTACTGATAACAAAAAAGCTTCATACAACTCCAGATGTACACACTCTTAAAAATAATACTCTCTGCAAATGAAGTTAGCATTGACAGCGCAATTCCCCAGTACTAGATGGCAGCATTAAGAACACTGTAAGGAATTTCCACTAGTTTTCTCTGGTTTTGCTTTGCAATCGATATGAATGAGCGTGAGAAATATGTTGCATTTGCCTTCCTTGGAATGTAAAAAGGCAAAAGTATAATTTCTTATTGATTAGTCTAACACGGCCAGACACAAAAGAAAACAGTGTTTTAAATGCTAAAATAGGGAGGAAAGGAAGTTAGAGCACAATCAAATTATTGAATTTACAAAAGTGTTTGTGGTCTGTTTTGAAAAAAATTCACCACGAGTTCCCAGTGATTTGATTGATGAAACTTTTCCTTGACAGTCTCTGGACGGTGCTACAAAGAAGCCCGAATTCAGAGGAAAGTGCACCTGCAAAAGTCTGCCTCCCATGAAGATGGGAGATCATAGTCCTAACTCTGTTAGATTGCCTCAATAAGATGAGTTAAAGGCTAGCTGAATTACTTTGTGGAAGAAACTTCTATACAAACTCTTCCAAAACCTTTTTCCATTAAGATGTAGCACCTAGGTCAATGACTCATTTGATTTGCTCTGTGTTGTATGCCCTGAGTTTCAAAAAACAGTTTAAACTCCAGTAACTGTCCGATCTTGTCATTCTGTCCCTCCTGATTTCAGCCTTAAATCATCACTTTCAGTTTTGGGATTCTTTTCAACACCAGGGCAAAGTTGAATGGGTCTTTGCATGTATACTTGCAGCCATAAAGATACAAATCCTGGGAAATGTGGAGAATTTCCCTTCTCATTGCATCAAACATTGAGGTCCTTACCTGGAGTACTGCGTCCAGCTCTTGAGCCCCCAACATAGGAAGGACAAGGACCTGCTGGAGCAGGTCCAGAGGAGGGCCTTGAAGATGCTTGAGCACCTCTGCTGTGAAGAGGCTGAAAGAGTTGGGGTTTTTCAGCCTGGAGAAGGGATGACTCCAGGGAGACCGTATAGCAGCTTTCCAGTATCTGAAGGGTGCCTACAAGAAAGCTGGAGCGGGACTTTTTACAGGGGCATGTAGTGATAGGACAAGGGATAAGAGCTTCAAACTGAAATAGGGTAGATTTAGATTAGATAGCAGGAAGAAAGTCTTTACTGTGAGGGTGGTGAGACACTGGACCAGGTTGGCCAGAGAAGCTGTGGCTGCTCCATCCCTGGAGGTGTTCAAGGCCAGGCTGAATGGGGCTTTGAGCAACCTGGTCTAGTGGGAGGTGTCCCTGCCCATGGCAGGGGGTTGGAACTAGATGATCTTTGAGGTCCCTTCCAACCCAAACCATTCTATGATTCTAAAACCTTTGAAAAGTTAAGAAGAGTTTTATCTAATTAAAAATAGTATCATCTGAACTCTTGTATATAGTAAGACTTTTGTCTGATGGAAAATTGGCAAGTTGACCTGATGATGAGAATCAGGTCCTCACGTTTTATTTACCTATGGTGATTAATGTTAGAGGTAGCCAAAATATATTGTTTGCTGCTAATTAGTGTCTGTGTTTGTTAACTACATGCTGGGTAAAATTTCCAAAATCGTTTAAGGAAACTGAAGAATCAGTTCCTCTTGGGGATGCAGCGTTCAGATTCTCAGATAGCTCAAATAGTCTGAGCTTACATTTAACTTCAGCACATGATGGATGAGTGACTTTGTGAATGAATTGGGGCAAAATTAATCACAAATCTTCACATTTGTGTTGTATCTCTGGAACATACAAACATGCGTTCTGTAGACTTTAAAATCAAGCCCTGCAGCATGTTGTGCACTGCTGCATGCTTGGAGGTTTGCAGTCTGTGTTGCATGTGGCCTGCATATTTTTGGAGTTAAGGAGTACCTATACTGTTCAAAATTTGCGAATTGTTTTTTTTTGTGGCATTTGTGAGTTCTAGTACTTCATCTGCTGTACTGTCTGTCAAAGGTTTGCAATGATTTAGGAAGGTGGTAAAACACCAGTACTTAGTGAAGGTCACTGTCTGTTCACTCACTTGGGCCCATGACATCTCTCCCCACGGGACCTGTCTAGGTTACAGTTTGTGCTTGAATCCTTCATTATAGTTTGGATAAGAAGTAGTAGCCAGATTATGAGCCTGTTTCTGTTCTGGATGAATAGTTTATTTTCTCAACTCCTTTGGTTTATCCAGGATAATTAAATGTTGCATGGAAATAATATCTAAATGAATACTAAGAAACACAGATTGTGGATCTGATCTTCAGAAGTTTTCCAGTTTTGATACCAATAGCAGTATTTTTAATCGCCTATTAATAGTAATTAGATTATTAGATTATTGTGTAATTTGATGTATAGATGCGAGTGTATCCACCTATGAAATGCAAGAACACACTGGTGTGTATGTTCTATTAAGGCATTCCTATAAGGTTTATCTGAACATATTTCAGGTAAAAATTTCTCTCTCTCTTTTTTTTTTTTTTTTCAATTACAAGAGGGATTGTTTACAAGTATGTTTTCCTATGTTTGGCTGAAGTAGTTTTGATATCAAAGTGGTTTTGAAGAAATATGGCAGAGCCATATAGTATCAGTCACTCATATCAAGTTTCTGTAACACTCATAAATCCTTACTGAGTCAAGCATTCTCTCTTTTCAACCATTTGAAGCAGTAGAAGCCTAGGAGCCTCTTGATTTGAGCAGTAAGCCTGTGAATTGCTCTGTAGTACTTTGTTCTTATATCTATCCTTTGTTGGGGATTAAATTCTGGTTTGGGGAAAGGTGGCAGAAGTGTTGCATCTCAGCTCCCCATGGTTCCTTGGTGCTATGAGACTATCATTTTTCACTCCCATCTAGGGCAAAGCAGTACAGGACAAGCTTCGGTTTCTTGTGCATTTTATCTCAGATATTTGTTATCTACCTGCACAGTCTTTACTCAGTATTTGTGTACGTTTTCACTAGGAGAAACAGTAGACTTAAGTTGCCTGAGCAAGTTTAGTGTTTGGCTCATTTTCGTTTGAGAGCACAGTCTCTACTTATGTGGGGAGAAAATGCAAAGAGAGCCTGAGTTTCTCTGTAGCAGATCTGAAATTCAGTCTTACCTTATGGTCCCAAACTTATGGTTATGGGAATTACTAAAAGTTCTGTAGGTAGCCTAGGCTTGCTCAAATTGTTGTCACTGTGGCTTTAAGAACATCAAAGGGGTTTATAATCTCAAATTCTCTTTTGTAAATACATTCCATGTGGCAGGAAAATGCTTTGACTAGATAGCATAAATAGCATAGTCATTTGGACATTGGACAGTGCAACTTTGGAGCTTTGATTTCATGAGGAAGAAAACCTATGCAAAACGTTCCTCCTGCTGTACCTACATTGAATCTGAAGGGCCAGCACTTATCTTGGAAGAATGTTGAGAAAGTAAACTAAGGATTAAGGAATGCTCTTAATTCAGTAAGTGTTAAGATTGTGATCTAGTCCTTTCTTCTTACAGTGCAGTTTCTAATTGTTTTTTACTTTTGTTAGGGCAAAATATAAAAGCTAAAAAGAGATATTTTGAATTGGAAGATGTCTGTCATCTTACATCTACAGAAATTGCTGAGAAGAAATGGTAAAAATGCTTTTCAAACCCAGTGCTGCCCACCCTCCTCCTCTGCCTCCAGCCCTGCAGAAGACTCGGAGTTCAAGTCTTATCACTATGATACAGCTTATGCTCAGAGCTGCTCTGTTTCAGGAGGTGCTCCTAGGAGCAATTGCAAATGAGATGCAAAACTCTGCATCTTTTCTTCCATTTTATAGAAGAACTTACTGAGTTTATTGGCTTTTCTCCATGTGTTGGCTCTGCTTTATATGTGGATTCAGGCTGTGTTGTTTGACCTGCCCTATATCTGCCTTCTCAGCTGTTACTGGGGAAAGTGACACTAAGGCACAAGTCCCACAGATGATCAGAGAAGCCTTGTCTCTGATAATTTGAGCTTGTCCCTAATACTGAATGACACTGAAAACACCAGAACGTGTGAAAGACATCTTTCCTATTTTGAAATATTGTCATCTGCTCTTTGCTGGAATATCAAGTTTAATTCATCGAATGGCTTCATTAATCCAACAGAATCATTCAGAAAGACATTTTATCACTTGCATTGAGTCATAATGGCATCCTAACTACTTCTGAAATCATCTGAAAATCTATTCCTGTCACAGAAGCAGTAACGAGATTGTAAATTTGAAATGAAATAGAGAGGCAGATAATTGGATCGATGATTTGTTAATGATGATATTGAACAGCTCCTTCACCGTTGCTCCATGATAAAATATTAAAAAAAAAAAAATAGTGTGGGCATCGTGTCCAAAACTGACAAGGTGCCAACACAGAGCTTGCGTGCAGGGATTATGATGCTGCTCGGAGGACTCTCAGCAACCATGCCAGGGAGCAAAGCTTTTGGCACAGCTGGCTGTGGTGGAAACCATTTGTATTTCTCCCTGCACAGCTTTGGCTTTTGTTAGATGAGAGGGAGCAATTGTTCCCGACCATTGCTTTTCAATATGCTGTGCAGGAATTAGGAGTCACAAACCCAAGGCACGTATCAGTTCAGCCTTTAGGTCCTTCCCCTGGGCCAAGCCAGCTATATGTTTCAGAGCAGCTGCAGCCCAGTGTCGAGGAGGCATGACCCACGGCTCCTTTGTACACTGCTTTTGATATTAAAAATGAAAATGTCAGCATCAAACTGACACACAGAAAATTCTGTTTCTTCACCACCACTTCTGCCCATGCAGTGGAAGAGGCTAAGCAATGCCTGCCTGTCAACGTGCTTGGCTGGTGCAAGGAACTGCTCAGACCACTGTTGTGCGTGGCTGTGACCCTCTACAGGCTGCTCAGATGTTACTGTTTTGAGGCCTGACAGTAAATGAATTTCTATATCTCAGCCCAGTGTCTAATTTACAAATGTCTGGGACAAACCTGATTTTAAGATGTTTTTGGGTACAGTGACTCAGGTATGCAAACCTTGGTGTTGGTTGTAGATGAGGGTGAGTGGCAAATAGCTGACCTGATATTTAACCCCATCTGTGTTATGCAATGTGCGTGGTTACCTACAGGGTGATATTGAGCTATAAGCACAGTAGGCTGTTGCCTAAAGTAGTAAACTTCCTGCAGACGGGCAGACAGGACACCATCACCTCTTTCCTCCTTGCAACTCACTGCTGTCCTTGCTGCAGCTGAGGAGCACAGGAGAGCAACTACTGGCAGGTGTCCCCACGGTGCTGTGCCCCAAGGGCGGGAGCAATTCCCTGGCACGATATCCCTGATAAATCCCTCATCTGGAGAAGGGGAAAACATCTCCAGAGTTTTGCTCATGTTTCTGCACATTCTTGAGCTGGCTTTAGTAAATCAGATCTGCGCAACTCATTCCTCTGTCTCAGAAAATAGATGACAATCACCTATTACACAGGATCACTTTCAATTTCAGACGGCTTTAAGCTCCTCATGCCTCTGGGCACGTGCTAACTAATGGCACTGTTTTGCAGCCCTGTTTGCAATATGTTTTGTAAACTAATTCTGCCTAAATTTCTCAAAAAAAATCAGTTTGCTGTTTAAAAGAGTCTCAGATACAGTCCTAGGCTTTGCTTTCACCAAGCAGTTGTCTGAACAAAATACAGTGCTCATAAATATTTGCTGAAAGTAAACAGCTGGGGCAAAATTCTGGTTTTAAGTGGCTGAAATGCCTCTGAATATATTTGTTGTTTGCTCACTTTGATCATGTATCAGTCTCCATCTTGAAAGGAGAATGGAGCTGAAATTATATGCAGTGCTGCCAAGTAAGGGAAACAAAGGCTTTGTTAGTGAAACTGGATGTTACACCATCTTTAGGTCAGATCCCCTTTACTGCTTGTATTTACTTTCTCTCTGAAACAGTAATTTCAGAAAATACAGCTTGCTTACTCTATGTGCAAACTTGCTGTTTTGTTTTTTTTCTAGTATCATTGTCATAACAATTTGCTGATGAAATAATATCAGAATCCGTTCACTTTTGATCTCAGTTTTTACGTGGAATCTAACATCTATTGGTACGTCATCACATATCCATATCACTGATGTCAGAATCCAGTAACTACTAATGGTTGGCTGACAGTTACGCTGGAGTTTCCATAGCTACTCATGTGCTGTGTCATCATCAGGGGGACTTTTGCTGAAGTGCCAGCTGCTATCCTGCTACATGCTGGTGATCCCATATCTATTTCAAGCTTATTCTGACCCCGGTCTATAATTAAGACAGCATTGCCTTGATAAGGGAAAAAAGCTGTGTATATATTGCAGGAAATATGTTTCTTACCTAAAAAGTCTTTTTACTACAGAGATTATTTAAACTCCAATTAAGTTATTATTTACTATGCTTTTCTTACTTCCAAGGAAATTGAAAGATACCCTTTTCAGTGCTAGAACTGAGGGAAGTCCATGAATCAGGCAAAACATTTAGTTGTCAGATAGCTTTACAGTTCCCTTGAACTTGTGACCAGTTTTTATTTATTTTATTTTGTTTTAGTCTAGTTTACAATGCAAACAGGAATTGATGGATTGGATTGTTTGTCTGCAGTCATATCTAATAACTTTTTGGTAATTTCTCTTTCCAGTCAAATCAGAGGACAAAGGAGTGGTACTTCAGCAGCAGCAGTAGGTTACTGCCTATGTCTTTTAAACTTGTATTTCTTTATTCAGAAAACTCAAATTTCAGTTTAATCTAGATTGTCACTATAACAATACATCTGTCCTCTAAGCCACTGATTCAGGATTTTAGTGTCTGTATGGATGCAATCACTTCTGCGTTTACTTAGAATCATGGCATCATTTAGATTGGAAAAGACCCTTAAGATCATCTGAGTTCAACAGTCAACCTTGCACTGCCAAGTCCCACTAAGCAAACCATGTCCCAAAGCACCCCATCTACATGTCTTTTAAATACCTCCAGGGATAGTGACTCAACCACTTCCCTGGGCAGCCTGTTTCAGAACTTTCAGCAGTATAGCTCAGTAAGTGCCGTTTGGAAAAATCTCTGTCACCAGCATAGGCAAATGTGCTGTGCAGGCAAAGCTCACTTTTAAGGAAGAAAGACACCGAAACCAGCACTACACAAATACACCACACAGGTTCTCACCACTGCAAAGGAAGCGCTACTGTGTGTTTCTCCATGCTACGCTCTGGGAAGCCAGCGACCTGTTGGAGCTGGACATGCGGTGTTTTTGCAGGGCTAGACTGTCAGGTTACTTTGCTTTTGTTTGGAGATCTGTTTGCTCTTGAAGGGCA